>NC_133538.1:378369266-378969266 GCF_048544455.1 Silene latifolia | reverse complement strand
TAGAGGCGACTCACATTTTAGTTTGGATAAAGTGAGTTTATTAATAAATCTAGTCATTTGGTTTTACGAACAACGAAGTTTATTTAAACCATAAATGAAATTAACATTCGTTCCATGTGACGTAATGTAGGTACCTGTATAACCAAATCACTAATGAAAGCAACGGGTATGGACCTACCAGCTACGGATTCTTGTGTCCTTACATGTTCTCTTTGAAGGCGGCTCTTACTACACAGCAAGAGTAGATCTAGTATGTCGCTCGTCGGTTGTTAACGACCAAAAAACTCTGGCCTGCCCCTTGCAATGAGAATGTGTATGTATAGTACGTTATTATAATGACCACGATTCCATTAATTTATTAAGACGATTTTATGTATACGAACTAATAGCTCAATTTTCGAAACTCCATAGGAAGCATTGTGTGCTAGTGGCAATCAACACGGCATCAAAAACAGTCTACTGGATTGACTCTTGCGGTGGCGAACCATTTGACAAGTTTGTATCGATGATAACTGCGTAAGTTTAATTACAACCTTTAATAATTTCATTTGTTATTGTATGACCTTTGAATTCTATTACCATTTTAATGTCACCTCATTATTATTGACCCATATACGGAGTATATGCTAATTATAATTTCGTGTATAAATTATTGTTTTCGACGAAAAAAGAAGCATCTCTCCACTTGAGCAATTTCACAGCAACAGCCCTCCAAATATTGTCGTGATAAATGTACGTATCTTCTTAATAATTACTCGAACTTCTGTCAATAATTTATGTATATACGACAGAGTGATCTAATTTAGCTTATTTGTGTGTGGTTTATATATAACAGTCTCCTTTACAGTCAGACGATAAACAATGCGCATTTTTCGTTTGACGGTCCATGTTAGAGATTGTCCGCGGTAATTATTACACTTTTAATTCTAAGGTTAGTGTGTTTTAATAAATATTACAACATTACATCACTTGCTTGGGTTTAATTCTGTATATTTCCATTTATCCTATATATCTTGATTTCTAGCAGTTTCCACTAAAAATCGGTCAACTAATGCCGAACTACACGAGCAAAGACATCGGCAATGTATTTTCTTTCACTTCTTCAGCAGCCTGATCCTTAGTTTGCTCATTATGTATGTATGTGTGTGTATATATATATATATATATATATATATATATATATATATATATATATATATATATATATATATATATATATATATATAGAGAGAGAGAGAGAGAGAGAGAGAGAGTCGGGATCCGGTGAGAACTCCTAAATATTTGAGGATTGAGGATTAGTGAATACATTATCACATGTTCTTCAATACAATATCACGAAAAATTTGACCTTTGCCAAAAAAAAAAAAAATTTGAAAAAAAAATTATAATATTTTTTTTTTTTTTCACAAAGATTTTTTGTGTGTGATATTTTATCGAATAACTGTGATATTGTATTGAACAACCTGTGATATTGTAACGAAATCCTCAATCCTCAAAAAGATAGTGTATCCTCACATGATCCCATTCCTATATATATATATATATATATATATATATATATATATATATATATATATATATATATATATATATATATATATAGAACCATAGTTATTGAGTTTTGATCGCCCCTATCGTACTATTTTGATGCTGTGTTCAATTGATCATTATGTGTATTATTTGGATGCTGGATTGAATTGATCATTCTGTGTATTATTTTGATGCTGGATTCAATTTTTGCAGTGCAGTGCGTAGCTGCTGAAATGCTACTGGAAAATAGCATATTAAGCAGCTGCTGGCACCTGCTAAAATGAGACTTTTTTTAAAAAAATATATACAACAAAACGATAACGGGTCAGAGCAAACCGTTGTTGTTGTTAATGTACACTGACAACGGTTTTTCTAAATACCAAACCGTTGACAATATATCCCTCCAATGCTATTTGCCGCCAAAAAAAAAAAACGAAACAGAACCGTTGTCAGATGTACTGAATTTACAACGGTTTTGTCATGCTTAGTAACATGGGCATACTTCATCTTAAATCCAATGCAAGCCAGTTTATCATGCTACTATTTTACTTTCCTCATGTTACTAACATGAATTTATCAAATGCTTGTAACAATTTACACATGTTCCACGTCATAGTCATTCAATCCTTTCTATTCCCATGGCAATACCATTATTAGTTCATTATACGACGTATCCATAGTAAGCTCTATAACATCCAAACTTACCATTGTCGTCCTTTATATATCTTCATATATCAGCATAAATTATACTTAATATAATGTAAACAACCAATATCATCCATAAAAAAAAAAACTCATTCATAACAATACACATGAGTTGCAAATTATAGGTAAATCTCATACTTCACACATAACTTGTCAACTATACATAAATCCATTTCAAACACAAGCACTATTATCATCACGATTATCATCATCCTCAAGCAAGTTAAACAACAAAAATCATCCAACATGCCACTAGGTATGCCGTTCTAATCATGAAATTCATAATTCACATAATGCCTATACCGTCTAAGAATCTCAAAATCACCAATATTACCTATATACGTGCTTGAAACTGAAAATAAATTATTCATAGAATCATGTATTGCACTCATCAGCAAGATTAAACATGTCCTCATATCGCTAGGAAGGAATATTATTCTTGTATACAACTTACGACAGGAAACGAAGCAAAATCCGGCCTAGGTCGATCGTGTAACACCCCGATTATCCGGCCAAGATAATTGGAGCGTTACCATCTCTGTTTCCTGAGGTAGGGTTTTAAAACTCCAATCAAAGAACATTTTATTAATATAATGTATAGTGAATTACATAAATGTAAACAAATGAATAAATAAAGTACAACTCGTGACATCTATACTCTTCTAGCAACCTAGACTCGTCTCGTGATATGATCAAGCTCGTCCCATCTCCCGCGTACTATCCAAACAACCTGAACATAACCTACTCCACATATGACCAAAGGATATCATATGGATCGACACAGGCCACCCCAAAAGAGATAGGTGACAATGCACAGACACACAAACAACAGTTTCAACAAATAAATAAAGTGTAACACGACTCGAGTGTGTGAACATACAACATGACTATGATATGAATAACATGATATCCAACAACCGCCTCCACGGTACCGGGACACGCCCAGACATACCGACAATCTCACTGGTACCGGGACACGCCAGACATACCGCCAACCACAAACAGGTACCGGGACACGCCCAGACGTACCGGGTCCGAAAGCCAACCGGATCCCCTGCCAGACGTCGTGTCTCAACCACACGAGTCCCTCCAAACTCAAGTCATTAATGTGCACATCCCTCTTGGAGTAGGAAAGCTCCAAGAGGCGACCCAAGCGGAAGACGGTCTCCCAACCGTCTCCCGTCTCCTCAACAACAACCAACAGTCACAGCCGTCATATTACCCAATATACATGACAAGTAGAATAAAAGCAAATACCACACAATATGTCAATCACTGATTCATCCAATCCTCTAATCCAATATCATGTTATAATGCAAATGACTAATCAATACCGACTCACTCAACCATATAAACATATTGAAACTGAGTAGGATTAACCTACCTCATAGCATATCCGCATAAGCAAATCGTCACACAAGTTAGGCCCGTCTCGTAAAACCATCTTACAAAACCCATTTCCTCAAATACGATAATAATACAAATACATATAAATATACTCATCTAATCATACAAATATGTATACAAATACGTATAAATATACTAATCTAATACATATACAAATACGTATAATTATATTAATATATTTATACAAATACATATAAATGTACTAATATATTTATACAAATATGTATACGACTAATTAAATACCCGTCTTAAGCTATTCAAAAACCCGACTCAAGACTCACCCCGAACTCCCTCTTAGGACCACCGTGAGCCGCCACTGCCACCACCACCACGGTGGCCTTCCTCTGTCGCCACCAACCACCGTGACAGTGGCAGCCGGCCACGACAATGACAACCACAAACAGCAACAACAATAACCCCACACCCGACACCCTCCAACTTCTACCACACAACCCACCAACCGTGGCCACCACCGGCCACGGCTGACCTCGCCATCACCCTCCACCTTGACCCTAACCTTAGCCGGCACCAACAACCCACCCAGCCACCAGGACAACAACCAGCCACAACACAACAACACAACATACTAAAAAAAAGTACCCCAACCCGTGTACCCCTTTTACAGCCCCATTTTCGACCACCAACAACTCCGCCACCTAAGAACACCACTACATTCCCCTTACATGCCCCTACAACCACCGCCAAAAACCACCCTAGGTCAGGCCCACAATGGTGGTTAAAAACCCAGCCCTAAACCGAGTCATACAACCCACACAAGCCTAGATCTACTCAGTCAAACACGGTTTTGGGACGGTCAGCGGTGGCTAAGGGTCGGTCAAGGTCAGTCCCAAGGTGGTCAAAGTCAAGGCGGGTAAAATAAAATAATATATAAGCTAAGGTGAGAGGGTTTACCTTACGATCTTGAGGCGGAAGGGTAAAAGACGATCTTTATTCTCTTCCTTCTCTTCTCTTTTTCTCTCTTCTTTCTCTCTAGGATTTTCTCTATAATTTATGTGGTGGGAAATGAAATGGGATCAGGTAGTATGGGTGGATAAGGATAAGGGGGGTATATGTATAGGATGAGTATAGTATGTATGCATATACATATAACTTGTTATTATTATTATCATCATTATTATTATTACTATTAATATTATTATTATTATTATTATTACTATTATTATTATTATTATTATTATTATTATTATTATTATTATTATTCCATCTCAAGCCCAACTCGCTAAATATAATAAAATATTATTATTATATAATTATTAAATACGGAGTATTACAATCTTCCCCCCTTAAAATAAACTTCGTCCCCGAAGTTTCACCTCACTCTTCTCTTTCTGACTATTCCTTCAATTCTCATGTACACGCTCTTCCCAAAGTTCGGTGTTCCATTCTCACTACTTCCTCACAACTCTCACTATTTCCTCACATTCCGTACTTCATTTTTCCTAAACTTCCGAATTGTTACATTCACTCCCCCTAAAAGAGAACTTCGCCCCGAAGTTCAACTGTCAACCTCAAAATACGGTCTCATACACTCATTACTAAATTCCACAAATGACCATGTTCCAGGTTCCACACTCTCTCCTACTTATTGCAAATCCATAATAAATCAGATATGGTCCCAATGCCATTGGTATAACCCTACTCTACGAGCCTCCCAAACGTCAAGGTACAAGGTCCCGCCCACGATTCGAAACCCTAATCCCATAACAACTCCCAACTGAATTGGTTATAAGTCAACGCATAAATCTCGGGGCATAACTCGAGCATTACTATACGCATATAAGCACCTATAATCTCATACATGTACACGTATGCAAGTCAATCGTGAACATGCAAACTCTATGAAATAACCAAATAATGCAACATTACTCGACATGTGACTCAACTATGCTCAACATTCCCATTTTCTGGATACCATGCCACGCATATACCGCGTCAAATCCATCACATGATCACACATGTGTTATCAACATCCATTCCCATCTATCACCAACACTTCTGCTCATACGGAAGACCACAATCACAATCATGCAAACAATCACTATGCAACACACAACTTGTATATTTCCTCTTACTTTACACAACCAAATAGAATCACGTCGATAAACATACATCAAACAAGGTTATCATATTATTTCTATCATCAATCTACTCGTGTCGAATCAACGATTTCCATTACTTGCAAAATTCTACACCATATGGTCAAATGGAAACAATTCACACATATCACACATGTAAGGTCAATCGTGGTCATCCAACACAAGTCAACCAATATAAACCGCGAAATAAGGGTACATGCTCAATATGTTGTCAAATATCAACACAACAAGGGTCAAAGCAGACCACTGGGTCGGGTGTAGGAGGCCACTCGGTCAAGTAAGCGACCACTCGGTCGAGTGTATGGTACACTCGGTCGAGTGTCACCTGGGGCAGAATGTTTTCATTCTCAACTCGATTCCAAACTTCCTATTTCATCACATAGATGCCAATAAATCCCGATGGTGACTCATATGCCAATAAACAACCGAATCAAACACAGCAATTGACCTTGTGGCCATCATGAATACACAATTTAGATAAAGCACCCAAGGCATACGACCAACACGAACCTAATATTCCATCACCAAAAACTGCACCATAGTGCGACACTCTAGTCACGTCGGTAAACACAACGCTTGCACTATCTCATGGACACGGCCTAATCACTCATCATTCTCAAGAAATAGCAACAACATCACTACTCACTTAAGCACTACAACACAATCACGATGCACATCGTGGGATTTTTCACAATAACGCTTGGGAGGCAATTTTAGAGACGAAATCTATACTACCACTCTCAGTGGTTGGAATCCGACACAACCACTTTCACATATCATACCTATATACTTAGGTTAACGGTTGCCTTATGTATCACCAATGCTCAAATATCTTAATTTATAAGATTGAACCCTCGAGCGTCATACGCCACACTCTTACTCTCATGGTTACAAGACCAAACTTGGTATTACCAAATCCACAATTATGTATATCCCGATTATTAGAACTCAACTCATCAATGATTAGGTCACCTCACACGGATTCACTAGAAACTTACCACAAATTCCTTGTTGAATGTTATGTTACCACTTGCAAAATCTCCAACTCATCTCTTGTTCTAGTACTCTCTCTCTCTCGTATTCCGAACTCCTAAATTTTATCACCATTTATTCAACTCACAACATTCCCTAAGCCAAATTTCACATCCCCCAACTACTTTTGCAATTCCTATTATTATTCTCTTTTCAACTCTCCGAGTGCCTCAACTATTCCCTCATCATTTTACAAGTTTTAATTCAATCATATGCTAACCAAAATATCTGAGTCATGCTCAAAAGGTCATCCTCACATGTCCGCAAATTGCGTTTACTACCTATGAGTCCACACAACCACTAAGTATCCAAGTTCTGATGGTATTCCACTACCGTCCTAGTGTTCCCAAATTATTAAACTTGATGACTATATCCAAAATCACTCGTCTGGTCGGAAACATATGTCTACGGCTAGGGTGAGAAAACATTCTTTTGGGCACACACACAACTCTATGCCCGGATATCCCGAGTTAACTAAACGGATAAGGATGAGGGGAATTAAAACAAGCCAAAACGGATATGGAAAAGATAGGAAATCAAATAACATGGAAGGGATAGGAAATGTATGACCGACACCTTAAAAAAAATTGCCCTAATAGCACACTTGAAATATGATGAACTTTGGAAAAATGATGCAACTTCAAAACTCATCTCTAATGGACTTTTACTCAAACTTGACTCGAATGCGAAATGCTATATTAAAGCTTTAACATAAAGGTCATTTGTTTCAAATTTATTGAAAACTTTAATACGGAATAACCCATCATAAAATGGTACATGTAATTATAGGCCAAGTTCAAAGTATTACTATTCGATTGGTACAAAGCATAACTTAGAAAAGTCAAAATTGGGGTAGGTATATCATTCATTTTCGAAAAGGAAATTTTAAGACGGAAAATCTCTTATATACGATCTCACAAAATGTCAAAATCAAAGATTAGAATAATAAAGAGTGAATAAATACGTCACGAATAAAAAGAAATCAAAGCTTAGAATAATAAGGAAATAAATGAAGTACGTCATAAGCGTAAAATCAAAGCTTATGCATACTTTTCACAACATTTTTAGGAAAATTTGTCAACCGTCAAGACGGAAAATTTTGATTCACACCATTTTATTACAAAATTTCAAAAACAATATTATAGTTTTACAACACTATTAAACCATATTTGGGTAAAATCAAAATGTTCATATTCCTCACTTGGTTCAAAATTTTAGGCTAAAATTTGCAACGAAATCTTCATTTTTAAGACAATGTACCACACCACTAGGGATAACGGTAGTCTCTGTAAGACGATTAAAACAAGTTGCACTCATGAAAATGAAAAGTAAGTCAAATTTTGAATTGAAATTTTCGCATACAAGGTAAAAATCCGACATTAACAACAAGTGTTAAGGTTTTCTTGTTCAATATGACCCAACAACAAGTATAAAACTTTGGTTATCGACTCAAAAGCACAACTTTCTAAGCTCATCCATGGTGGAAAAAAAAAATTATTGTAAAAATTCGATTTTTGACCATTCTAATGACATGGAAAATCAACCATTACTATGAATTTGAACAAGGTCATGCAATTATTTGATAAGACTTGAATAAACATGTGTATATATAAACCATTTCGAATTAAAAAATGAAGAAGATGAACTCAACTACATGGTCGAAATTTGAGAAAACGAATCAAGAAAAGTGAAGTAGTAAAGTGTAATTCAAACAACAAAATACAATATGAAAATTTTGAATTATTTTAAGGTAAAACGATGTCGAAGTTACGAGGCTCAAGATAGGAATGAAAAGATAAGGTAGAAAAGGCAAATTTTACGCGAATTTCTCAACTAAACAGGCCCACTCGGCCGAGTACTTAGGGCACTCGGTCGAGTGCAACTCCACTCGGTCTAGTGACAGGTTACTCGAACGAGTGGAAATTTTTCTAAAAGTTTTCCAATTTCTTAAATTTGCTCACTCGGTCGAGTGATTCTTCCACTCGGTCGAGTGACTAGTTAACTCGCTCAAGTACTACTCTGCTCAGTTCGGTTTGGCCTCACACTCACTATCCTTGGTATATTACCCTAAAAATCATAACTATTCTATCAACAATCATCACCATTCATGCTTCAACAATGACACTAGCAAGCTCACATACACATATGATATTAACATGCCAAGATTTGGGATTACCATCCCTCATATCAAAACACACTAATCACAACTACAACCTACTACTTACATTAGTCTACTTATCATTTCATCACATGCTATCACATTCTACATGAACGATTCTATCATATTATAAACCTATTACGAGTCACAAAACACATGCATTCATGCCACTTTCACTAATGATCATATTCCATGCCATATTCAAACATACATTAAATCTATCACACATATGCATTCATATTACGATTCACATCACGGTTCCCATACTCCTAACCACCCACGTAGTGACCAACTGAGACGATAGGCACTACCTTTGGCATGAGGGTGCCTACCCATCCAAAACCGATCTCCTATTGTACTCATGTCGGGTTCATTTTACTTAGACTCTCCTAAATTCATTTTTGGGTTCATTGGTTTTAGGTGCCAAAATCGTCGCTCCGATACCACTTTGTAACAACCCAATTATCCGGCCAATATAATTGGAGCGTTACCATCTCGGTTTCCCGAGGTAGGGTTTCAAATCTCCAATCAAAGAACATTTTATTAATGTAATGTTTAGTGAATTACATAAACGTAAACAAATGAATAAATAAAGTACAACTCGTGACATCTATACTCTTCTAGCCAACTACACTCGTCTCGTGATATCATCAAGCTCGTCCCGTCTCCCGCGTACTATCCAAACAACTTGAACATAACCCGCTCCCCATATGACCAAAGGATATCATATGGATCGACACAGGCCACCCCAAAAGAGATAAGTGACAATGCATAGACAAACAAACGTCAATTTTAACAAATAAATAAAGTGCGAGATGACTCGAGTGTGTGAACATACAACATGACTATGATATGAATAACATGATATCCAACAACCGCCACCACGGTACTGGGACACGCCCAGACATACCGACAACCTCACTAGTACCGGGAAACACCCAGACATACCTTCAACCACAAACAGGTATCAGGACACGCCCAGACGTACGGGTTCGTAAGCCAACCGGATCCCCTGCCAGACGTCGTGTCTCAACCACACGAGTCCCTCCAAACTCAAGTCATTAATGTGCACATCCCTCTTGGAGTGGGAAAGCTCCAAGGGGCGACCCAAGCGGAAGACGATCTCCCAACCGTCTCCAATCTCCTCAACAACAACCAACAGTCACAGCCGTCATATTTCCCAATATAAATGACAAGTTGAATAAAAGCAAATACCACACAATATGCCAATCACTGATTCATCCAATCCTCTAATCCAATATCATGTTATAAAACAAATGACTAATCAATGCCGACTCACTCAACCATATAAACATATTGAAACTGAGTAGGATTAACCTACCTCATAGCATATCTGCATAAGCAAACCGTCACACAAGCTAGGCCCGCCTCGTAAAACCGTCTCACAAAACCCATTTCCTAAAATACGATAATAATACAAATACGTATAAAAATACTCATCTAATCATACAAATACGTATAAATATACTCATCTAATATGTATACAAATACGTATAATTACTTATGCGTGTATTTTATATAAGGTTTTTACCTCCTTTTTACACGCATTTCTATACTATTTTACGTGGCATCTAGCTACAAATACCCCCGAATAGTATATTTTGGTTCGTTTTGTGTAAATTGCGGGAATAGACAGAAGAGACGATAAATCGAGCCTAAACTCGTTCCATTTGCATGCATTTATGGAGAACAAGGAATCGGAGCTTAGAGTCTATCACTTTGAGGACGCGTGAGCTGGTTTCGGAAGGTGTCTTAGTGCCTAAACGTGCCAAAATAGCTCGATCGACTACTTTCCAAGTCGATCGAATGCTTTATATCATGAAGATTACACGATCGAGTAACATATCTACTCGATCGAGAAGGCATTACATGGAGTTACTCGATCGAGTGGTTTATTTCCACTCGATCGAAGGGATTGCTGCTTAATTACTCGATCGAGCGGTTTAGTTCCACTCGATCGAGTGGTTTGCTTTATTTTGTATTTTTCCATCTATTTTCATATGGGCTTTTGTAATTAAGCTTTGGATTAGGTTTAAGGGGGAGAATTTCGTGTGCTACAAAAAGGAGTAGACTGCGTAACTCTTCCTCATTCACTGCTACTTCATCTTTTTCCACTGCTTCTTTCACTTTACTCTTCTACTACTCTTTTCTACTCGGATTCGGAATTATAATCGGTATTATTACTCCCTTTATTTCTTAATCATAATTGCTTCTTGAATTCTCCTTTTCTTTTATTGCTTTTATTATTGCCTTATTCGATCCCCCTGTTTTCATTATTAACATGTTTAATTTCCATTGTCTATATATTATCGTTGTTGATTTGATAGTAATGTGTAGCTAATTCCATTTTGCTAAGGCTAGGGAATCCATGGTTATGAAGGAAGAGTAATTGAATTATTAGGTTAATGCTTGTGTAGTCCTTGTTGTTAATCGTTGCACTTAAATGTATCTGTCTAATTGAGTCGACGCAATTAGGCATTTAAATCATAGTAAACCTTGACCTGGACCGGAAGGTTGGAAAGGGTGAGACTCGTAGCGAACATTAGGGCACCGTGGTGAGGGCGGAAGCAAAGCTATTTGTACTTTAGGGCGAATTGAGACCGGAAGGAGATATTCACTGCCCCTTTGACCATACTTGCATTAACCTGAGACCTAGATTGCTTGACTGAATGATCATGGTGAACCGACTGTCTTAGCTGCTTTTTCCTTGTCTGCTTAATCTTTATTCTCCTGCCTTTTTCTCTTTCTCATTCTCATTAGTTTAGAACAACTCGATTAAAACCCCCCAAATTGGTTACCGTGACGAACTTAGAAAAAGTTGACATTTTCCCATCTCCCTGTGGAGATCGACCCGACTTCCCTAGCTATATTAGTTAGAGCCTGTTGGTTATTTTTGATAGGTATACGACTGCCCTGTCAAATTTTGGCGCCATTGCCGGGGAGGTGGCGCAATTTTTTTGCTTAATTTAAGTTTGTCTTTCGTCCTAGGGAATTTATTCCTTGAGACTGATCTCATTTTTGCAAAGTTTTTGATTAGTTGCAGGAAATCTGTTCTAGAAAGAGAACATTATCATACCTGTTCCAGTTTGTAAATTCTATCTGCCAGGATGCCGAATATAGCCTGCCATTCAGAGCCTAATGTGGATTCGCTTCCAAAAGGTTTCTTATTACCCACTACTGAGTCGGGAACTTTTGGAATCCACCCATATTACATACAGCTGGTCGAGAGAAATCTCTTCAGGGAGGTACCTGAGGAAGATCCGTGCAGGCATATAGAGTTATTTACAGAGTATTGCTCTACCATTACTCTTGCTGCTGGGGTGACACAGGACAAAGTGAAGGGAGTTCTCTTTCCCTTCTCTTTAGCTGATGATGCCCGGGAATGGTTGAGGGATTTAGATAGGGAAGCAGCCGGTGTGACCGACTGGAGTTCTCTTGCTTTACTTTTACATGCGATATTTTCCACCGCAGCGCACTAATACATTCAGAGCTCAGATTACTTCATTTGAGCAATTGCCTACCGAAGACTTGGATGAGGCTTGGACTAGGTTCAAGAAGCTCGTCCGTTTTGTGCCTCATCACGGCTTCAAGCGCTGGTTCCTATGTACCCAATTTTACAACGGATTATATCGAAATCAGAGAGCTATCCTTGATAGTGTAGCTAAGGGGAGGTTCACGAAAAACGTGGAGGATGATCAAGGGTGGCGACTTATTGAGGAAATGGCCATCCATGTTGCCGAATATGGAAACCCCCGAGGAAGTGGGCAAGCTAACGAGTTGGTAGCAGTTGAAGTGGGAAGTCCTAGCAAAAGTCTAGGTAATGTGGAGATTACGGAGGCTATGGGTGAGCATGCACAAGTTTGTGCAATTACTGAACATGTGGAGATATGCGGTAGGTGCGGCATGGAGGGGCACGATGCCGTTGATTGTATGGCGAGGATAGAACGAGTCCTTGCTTATCAGAAATACAAGCAGGGAGTTCCTTTTTCTCAATTATATGAATAAATGACAAATGTTTCTATTCCTTCTACGCCAGTGTCGCAGCCAGATCCCCCTTCTACAAACGAGGAAATTGCCGAACTGAAGTCCTTGATGTTGAACTTAACACGATAGTTTGGGGAGAAATGCAACAAGAATGAAACTGTTGATGTGGCTAAAGTTGTATAACCAAATCAAAGTAAAACTATCTCAGGACTAACAAGAATAGCTAGCAGTAAGACAGGTATCGAATCCACAGGGAGGCGGTAAAAGCTAAGTCTGTAAATATTTAAATTGTCTAAAGTAACCGTTTTCTGGGGGTTGTTTTGTTTTGTTATCTAACCACTAAATGCGAGAAATAAAAAGAGATTTAAATAATAATATTAAAGGTCTAGGATTTCCGGTTCACTAGATCAATTATATGGGGTCTATTAATCAATTGCTAGATCTACCAAGTTGTTCAAGGTCATAAGATCGGTCGACTCAATTATGCCCTTTAGATCGATTCTAACATGCGGTCGCTATAATTAGATACAATCTATTTGATTATCGCAGCCTATATTAATTCTAACCCAGTCGGCGAAAGGATTAATTCGCTACACTAATTAATAACTCAGGCCTAAGTTAATTAACTAGAAGAAGAACAATAATCAAACAACAACTTATGCAATTTCACTAGCAATTAATCAATTTTCCCTTTTAATTAACCTAGATCCCCTTCATCCTAGATGAGGAAATTAGCTACTCATGATGATAACAATAACAACAATAATCATAATTGAAGAAATAATTGAAAGAAAAAAATAAGAACAATGATCGATTAACATAAACAATGAACGATTAATTGAAGAAAGATTAGTACCGTAGCAAGGAAATATTAGGGCTAAAGAGAGTATTCAACTGTATGAGAGTAAATAAAAACGTAACCTAAAGATAAGTATGAGTTTCTAATTTATAACAAAAGAAAACTGTTTTAGGAAAATCCGGAAAATAGTCTGCCAAAGAGGTTCCTCGATCGAGCCTGAGGTGACTCGATCGAGGACGGCTGCTCGATCGAGCCCTCCCTGACTCGATCGAGGAACCAGCTTCACAGGCTGTTTCTTCGTTTCCTTCACTTCTAGCCTTCATGCTTCCTCGTTCCTCGTGCCATGCTTTGTGTATTCTACTATGCCATTTCCGCTACACTCATCCTAGCTTGATTATCTTCTTAATGCGTCATTTCTGCATTGAAACACAAAATAGCGGCAGTATCGACAATTCATTGAAATAAGGCATATAAATGATATAAAGGCACGAAAACGGTATATAAAATGGTAGGAAAGAAGCTATAAAATTATATATAAAAGTGGTACATCAAACTCCCCCAAACCAACCCTTTGCTTGTCCTCAAGCAAAGCAATCGGACCAAACAAAGGACAACTAACATATGGTGAATGAATAACTCAGAGCAAATGTCTAGGCACATACAAATCCCAGCTATCCATACCTATAACAAAGTAATGACCAAGGATTGTGCCAATAAAACAAATTTAAAGACACGGGTAATAGACTAACGCAGCTCTTACTCAAGATGTGACATGATACCGAGACTCGGCCAAATGCTTTTCAACCTTGCAAGACAATTTTGTTGGATTCTCGCGGTTTCACTCATGAACTCATAAGGGGTGAGATATATGTAAGATAGAAAGAATAAAGACACTCACTCAACTTATGAAATATGCATGCAATATAATGTGATAGAAGATTCTCCAACTAGTGCGCATTCACAAAATAGACCGAGTACATGTATCAAGGACAGAATGGTGGTAAAGTGGCATGGGTATAGAAGTAGCTTGTGCAAAAGAACGTATGGGTATGTGAGGCTCAGACGGTAGTCGCAGCTCTAAACCAATAGCCAAATCTAATAATAAATAGAACAATCATCCAACTGGAGAAATTATCTCAACTTTGACAAAATATGAGAGAATAAAACGCTCTCCAAATGTGCATTAGACTCCAGTAATTACCACTCACGACCTCCTAACAAAACTTAATGAAGCAAGCATTTTCCTTTTCTTTCTTTTTTTTTTCTTTTTTTTTTTCTTTTTCTTGTGCTTTTTCGAAATTTTTCTTCTTTCTTTTTTTTTCTTTCTTTTTTTTCTTTTCTTTTTTCTTTCATTACTTCATAGTATTTTCTTTTTCAATATAGGAGGTCACACAATTGCTACAAAAAGATAGATACTACCCACATGACAATAAAAGTCCCAACCTAACCAAAGCAGCTATAACAATAAAGACTCAAGCAACTGCGACTGTCCCGAAAAGGTAGGTAAATTATGGAATGTAGCTAAGAAATAGGGCATAAAATGGCTACATGGTTCAAACGGGCTAACAAAAACTGGGTAATGTATGGCATATTTGAACAATAAGAACCGCCTTTCCTCATGTACTCAATCATATGAAAGCGCAAAAGCTAAGAAACTAATGTCACACTTATGCAGTTTGATATTACATATTCCACAAGGAGACCACACTATTCAGCCTAAATAACAATGAGACCGGTTTATTAATGTTCTCGGCCTAGGAAGCTCTAAAGACCTCAGAAATTTAAGTGGTTTACCAACAAAATAAAGTCAAATCTACTCGGCATAAGGCATATTGTGACGGTCAACACTTGAGTAAAGAGCTTTGTTCATCATAGCTAATAGGTCAAAACAATGTACATGGACAACTAAATGGGACTCAAATGCAAAGACAAAGCAAATTATCATCATTGCTACACAATTCACCAAGACTCGACTCAAAATAAATAAAACATGTTTTTTTATTTTATAAATTTTTCAATTTTTTTGAATTTTTGAATTTTCCACACACAACAGAAATAAACACACTCCCCCAAACCTAAATGTCACAGTGTCGTCATTGTGACGCCTACAGCATAGCAGTCACACAGAAATCCAGCAACCTATGGGACACAACTAACAAAGAGAAGAGGGGAAAATAAGAAATGCAATAAAACAAAAAAACAGGAAAGATAATACCAGCTGTAATGCAGTAGCCTCCCCCAAACCAGCTGGAAAGAGAGGGGTGTAGTGACCAGCTATCACTACTGAGCTCTATCATCATCAAGGGCGGCATCATCAAAATCATCAATCTCAGCATACAAAGACAGCAGCTCAGGGTCAGGAGCAGGGGTACCACGGCCTTTAAGACGGCCACCATGTCTACCACGGCCTCGAGAACGGCCACTAGAACGGCCACCAGAACGGTCACCCCCTGGGAAAGCTGCTCCAGCAGAAGTAGAAGCGCCAAACTGACCAAACTGTCCCCGCTGTGATAAAGGGACACCAACATCTTCAGGAAAGACAGAAAAAGGCTGATGGGGACGGACTGGAGTGTAGAAAGGACGGCCCAAGGCACCATAATCAGTACTAAACTGTCCAAACCCAGTAGGAGTCACTCCATAGAGGTGGAAAACTCGGACATCATCACCGGGAGTGGTGTAGTAGCTAGGAGTCACACCCGTATAATGTCCCCCTGAAACAAGAGTCATAGCCTCCATCTGTTACCACATGCGCCGCTCAGTCAAGGCGGTGTTGATGCCCTCATGTAACCTCACCTCTCGTGCAATAACTGGATCAAAATGATAACCCTGAGTAGGATAATCTGTAGGAGGTGGAGGAGGAGGAGTAGGCTGGAAAGAGCCAGACAAGTGGGTGGGAGGCTGGCGACGTCTCCGACGCCCACCAGTAGTAGTAGTAGTAGTGCTGGAACAGGAAAAAGTGACCAAGAGGTTCTGAGGAATCAGATAAGTAACAGATGGGGGTCTCTCCCTAGCTGTACTCTCCTCAAGAGGGTCCACAGCCGGCAAACGGTCACACGGCAAAAGCATATAAAACTCACCCTGGACCTTCCAGTAATGGTCCTTCCCATTCCTAATGTCTATATAAGAGATGTCATAACGAAAATGGTCATCATCAGCAAGGGGCTCATGGTCGTCCATGGGTTCGTAAGGGTCATCTCCCTGAAAATCACATACATCCTGAGCAATCCTAGTGATGAGGGCACCACAATATAAGTCCTTATATCTCCCGATCATACGGTCAAAGGCAGAGCACACAAGAGCAGGGGGAGAAAACTGGAATGTCCTCTCCCGAAATGGGTTAAGGTAACTAGCAAGAATCAAGACCTCAATGGTGGAGGCCTTACTCTTATCGTGTCTCCCGTAGAGTAAGTAACTCAAATACCGCAGAAACATTCTATGACAGACATGTTGGACATCCAATAAAGACATGCTACTAACATCTGCATCCGCATAGCCAGTAAATAAGGGAAAGTATCGGACTGCAGACATCCCACTCACATTATATAAATCATCATCAGTGTGTTTATCAATCCCCAGAATTTCTGAAAGACGGTCAAAAGTCAAATACCGTTCCACGTTGAGCAACCTAAACCGAATAAGGTGGTCACTGGGGAAGTAGGCATATGAGCTTAAAAACTCAAGGGTTAGAGCAGGGTAAGACAACTCATGAAGCAGAAAAAGACCCTGTAAACCAATTTCAACGAACATGCCTAACATAGTATCATCAATCTTCAAGGTTCGTAAAATTTTCCTATCCACACATCTAGTAGCACTCATGGATTTTGTCATCAAAAATTCGAACCTGTCCCTTTGTTACTTGTCACGGAACTTAACAAAAGGGTAATCATCAAAAGGAGATAGGTCCTCCTCCTCGGAAGACTCCACTACCTCGGGTATCACCTCGGGTTGACGAATGGGAGCGCTCCTCTCCCGGGACCTCTTGTTTCCTTGACTAGTAGATGACATTTTCTGCAAAATAACCAAGTATACAATCATATCCCAAACATAAG
Organism: Silene latifolia; assembly: GCF_048544455.1. Lineage (NCBI taxonomy): Eukaryota > Viridiplantae > Streptophyta > Magnoliopsida > Caryophyllales > Caryophyllaceae > Silene > Silene latifolia. Next base: position 378,951,464 of record NC_133538.1, on the reverse strand, counting down.
ACAAAAACAGTCCCGTTTTTTGGCAAATATGGGTCAAAAGATCAATTTTTAAGACTCAAAATCACAATTAAACCATCCAAAAAGTTAGGGGATCATGATTATGTATCAAATAATGAAGATTCCAAGCATAAGAACACAATTTCTAACCAATTTAATGCATAAATTCAACCCGGATTTTGAAGAACCCGAATTCCCAAATTAGCAAATTAGGCATGAAATTCAACAAGTAGAGGGCTAAAAAGCAAGGAAATAGCAATTGTATACTAGCAATGGAAGATTCAATACAATAAACTCAAGTTTTAAGCAAGAAATTTCAGATTTTTCCGGGACAAAAGAGAACAAATCGGGACTTACCTTAGCAAATATAGCAATGAAATTGCAAAAATAAGCACAAGAGATTGATGCAAACACTTAATAAGCAAAGAAACCCAAGTTTTATGAGAGATTTAATGAGGATTGATGATGAATGAAGAGAGAAAGGGAATATAGCAGTCGAAATAGGCAAGAAATGTGACGGATGAAAGAAAGAAATTGGAAGAATTAAGAACAAATAATAGAAAAACCGACTTTAAAAAAGACGCGGAACCCGGTTCAGGAAGGATACTCGATCGAGCCCGGCCTGGCTCGATCGAGGAACCAAAATCAGAATAGGCCAACTCTCGTTTTAACTTGATTTTAATTCATGGCTAGGTTCCTCGATCGAGCCCCATTCTGACTCGATCGAGCACGAGGTTCCTCGATCGAGCCCCACTCTTACTCGATCGAGGAAGTTGTTGTTGGCGTCTTCTTTAATCATTTGTTACTCTTAACTTCAAATTCCGTCAAATCCTGCAAAAATTACTTGAAAGAATATCAAGCTCCCTCCCCTCATCTCTCAAAGTTCAAGGAAAGCGTAAAAGTAAATACAATACTTAAATTGAAATCCTAATTACAAATTAATAAATTACAATGTCCGAGCTGCCTCTCGGTAGCGCTGGTTTTTGCGGTCCCGCACGACCGTAATTCTTCATCAGCAAGAAGAATCAATGGCAAAGAGGTCCAAAGCCTCTATTACCCCAACATGAGCTCCTTCATAGTAGACTTTCAATCGTTGCCCATTCACTTTGAAGGTCTCTCCTTTGTCAGTTTGGAATGTAATTGACCCAAATTTGTTCACATCAGCTACAGTGAACGGCCCAGACCATCTACTCTTCAGCTTACCTGGAAACAAACGCAAACGAGAGTTAAATAAGAGAACTTTCTCACCAACATGAAATTCCCTTGGGAAAATATGATTGTCATGCCACTTCTTCGTTCGCTCCTTGTACACTCGAGAACTATCATAGGCGTGCAGTCGAAACTCATCAAGCTCATTCAACTGCATCAGTCGTTTCTCACCCGCCAGTGAGGGATCCATATTCAGCTCCTTAATGGCCCACATAGCCTTGTACTCAAACTCCACAGGTATGTGAGGCTCAGACGGTAGTCGCAGCTCTAAACCAATAGCCAAATCTAATAATAAATAGAACAATCATCCAACTGGAGAAATTATCTCAACTTTGACAAAATATGAGAGAATAAAACGCTCTCCAAATGTGCATTAGACTCCAGTAATTACCACTCACGACCTCCTAACAAAACTTAATGAAGCAAGCATTTTCCTTTTCTTTCTTTTTTTTTTTCTTTTTTTTTTCTTTTTCTTGTGCTTTTTCGAAATTTTTCTTCTTTCTTTTTTTTTCTTTCTTTTTTTTCTTTTCTTTTTTCTTTCATTGCTTCATAGTATTTTCTTTTTCAATATAGGAGGTCACACAATTGCTACAAAAAGATAGATACTACCCACATGACAATAAAAGTCCCAACCTAACCAAAGCAGCTATAACAATAAAGACTCAAGCAACTGCGACTGTCCCGAAAAGGTAGGTAAATTATGGAATGTAGCTAAGAAATAGGGCATAAAATGGCTACATGGTTCAAACGGGCTAACAAAAACTGGGTAATGTATGGCATATTTGAACAATAAGAACCGCCTTTCCTCATGTACTCAATCATATGAAAGCGCAAAAGCTAAGAAACTAATGTCACACTTATGCAGTTTGATATTACATATTCCACAAGGAGACCACACTATTCAGCCTAAATAACAATGAGACCGGTTTATTAATGTTCTCGGCCTAGGAAGCTCTAAAGACCTCAGAAATTTAAGTGGTTTACCAACAAAATAAAGTCAAATCTACTCGGCATAAGGCATATTGTGACGGTCAACACTTGAGTAAAGAGCTTTGTTCATCATAGCTAATAGGTCAAAACAATGTACATGGACAACTAAATGGGACTCAAATGCAAAGACAAAGCAAATTATCATCATTGCTACACAATTCACCAAGACTCGACTCAAAATAAATAAAACATGTTTTTTTATTTTATAAATTTTTCAATTTTTTTGAATTTTTGAATTTTCCACACACTGAGAAATAAACACACTCCCCCAAACCTAAATGTCACAAAGTGTCGTCATTGTGACGCCTACAAAGATAGCAATCACACAGAAATCCAAAGAACCTATGGGACACAACTAACAAAGAGAAGAGGGAAAATAAGAAATGCAATAAAACAAAAAACAGAAAGATAATACCACAGAAAAAGAGCCTCCCCCAAACCAAATTTGGAAAGAGAGGGGTGTAGTGACCAGCTATCACTACTGAGCTCTATCATCATCAAGGGCGGCATCATCAAAATCATCAATCTCAGCATACAAAGACAGCAGCTCAGGGTCAGGAGCAGGGGTACCACGGCCTTTAAGACGGCCACCATGTCTACCACGGCCTCGAGAACGGCCACTAGAACGGCCACCAGAACGGTCACCCCCTGGGAAAGCTGCTCCAGCAGAAGTAGAAGCGCCAAACTGACCAAACTGTCCCCGCTGTGATAAAGGGACACCAACATCTTCAGGAAAGACAGAAAAAGGCTGATGGGGACGGACTGGAGTGTAGAAAGGACGGCCCAAGGCACCATAATCAGTACTAAACTGTCCAAACCCAGTAGGAGTCACTCCATAGAGGTGGAAAACTCGGACATCATCACCGGGAGTGGTGTAGTAGCTAGGAGTCACACCCGTATAATGTCCCCCTGAAACAAGAGTCATAGCCTCCATCTGTTACCACATGCGCCGCTCAGTCAAGGCGGTGTTGATGCCCTCATGTAACCTCACCTCTCGTGCAATAACTGGATCAAAATGATAACCCTGAGTAGGATAATCTGTAGGAGGTGGAGGAGGAGGAGTAGGCTGGAAAGAGCCAGACAAGTGGGTGGGAGGCTGGCGACGTCTCCGACGCCCACCAGTAGTAGTAGTAGTCTTTGGAACAGAAAAAGTGACCAAGAGGTTCGAGGAATCGGATAAAATGTGAGATGGGGTCTCTCCCTAGCTGTACTCTCCTCAAGAGGGTCCCACAATGCAAGCAAACGGTCACACGGCAAAAGCATATAAAACTCACCTGGACCTTCCAAAGAATGGTCCTTCCCATTCCTAATGTCTATATAAGAGATGTCATAACGAAAATGGTCATCATCAGCAAGGGGCTCATGGTCGTCCATGGGTTCGTAAGGGTCATCTCCCTGAAAATCACATACATCCTGAGCAATCCTAGTGATGAGGGCACCACAATATAAGTCCTTATATCTCCCGATCATACGGTCAAAGGCAGAGCACACAAGAGCAGGGGGAGAAAACTGGAATGTCCTCTCCCGAAATGGGTTAAGGTAACTAGCAAGAATCAAGACCTCAATGGTGGAGGCCTTACTCTTATCGTGTCTCCCGTAGAGTAAGTAACTCAAATACCGCAGAAACATTCTAAGACAGACATGTTGGACATCCAATAAAGACATGCTACTAACATCTGCATCCGCATAGCCAGTAAACAAGGGAAAGTATCGGACTGCAGACATCCCACTCGCATTATATAAATCATCATCAGTGTGTTTATCAATCCCTTAATTTCGAAAGACGGTCAAAAGTCAAATACCGTTCCACGTTGAGCAACCTAAACCGAATAAGGTGGTCACTGGGGAAGTAGGCATATGAGCTTAAAAACTCAAGGGTTAGAGCAGGGTAAGACAACTCATGAAGCAGAAAAAGACCCTGTAAACCAATTTCAACGAACATGCCTAACATAGTATCATCAATCTTCAAGGTTCGTAAAATTTTCCTATCCACACATCTAGTAGCACTCATGGATTTTGTCATCAAAAATTCGAACCTGTCCCTTTGTTACTTGTCACGGAACTTAACAAAAGGGTAATCATCAAAAGGAGATAGGTCCTCCTCCTCGGAAGACTCCACTACCTCGGGTATCACCTCGGATTGACGAATGGGAGCGCTCCTCTCCCGGGACCTCTTGTTTCCTTGACTAGTAGATGACATTTTCTGCAAAATAACCAAGTATACAATCATATCCCAAACATAAGACAAAAACAGTCCCGTTTTTTGGCAAATATGGGTCAAAAGATCAATTTTTAAGACTCAAAATCACAATTAAACCATCCAAAAAGTTAGGGGATCATGATTATGTATCAAATAATGAAGATTCCAAGCATAAGAACACAATTTCTAACCAATTTAATGCATAAATTCAACCCGGATTTTGAAGAACCCGAATTCCCAAATTAGCAAATTAGGCATGAAATTCAACAAGTAGAGGGCTAAAAAGCAAGGAAATAGCAATTGTATACTAGCAATGGAAGATTCAATACAATAAACTCAAGTTTTAAGCAAGAAATTTCAGATTTTTCCGGGACAAAAGAGAACAAATCGGGACTTACCTTAGCAAATATAGCAATGAAATTGCAAAAATAAGCACAAGAGATTGATGCAAACACTTAATAAGCAAAGAAACCCAAGTTTTATAAGAGATTTAATGAGGATTGATGATGAATGAAGAGAGAAAGGGAATATAGCAGTCGAAATAGGCAAGAAATGTGACGGATGAAAGAAAGAAATTGGAAGAATTAAGAACAAATAATAGAAAAACCGACTTTAAAAAAGACGCGGAACCCGGTTCAGGAAGGATACTCGATCGAGCCCGGCCTGGCTCGATCGAGGAACCAAAATCAGAATAGGCCAACTCTCGTTTTAACTTGATTTTAATTCATGGCTAGGTTCCTCGATCGAGCCCCATTCTGACTCGATCGAGCACGAGGTTCCTCGATCGAGCCCCACTCTTACTCGATCGAGGAAGTTGTTGTTGGCGTCTTCTTTAATCAGTTGTTACTCTTAACTTCAAATTCCGTCAAATCCTGCAAAAATTACTTGAAAGAATATCAAGCTCCCTCCCCTCATCTCTCAAAGTTCAAGGAAAGCGTAAAAGTAAATACAATACTTAAATTGAAATCCTAATTACAAATTAATAAATTACAATGTCCGAGCTGCCTCTCGGTAGCGCTGGTTTTTGCGGTCCCGCACGACCGTAATTCTTCATCAGCAAGAAGAATCAATGGCAAAGAGGTCCAAAGCCTCTATTACCCCAACATGAGCTCCTTCATAGTAGACTTTCAATCGTTGCCCATTCACTTTGAAGGTCTCTCCTTTGTCAGTTTGGAATGTAATTGACCCAAATTTGTTCACATCAGCTACAGTGAACGGCCCAGACCATCTACTCTTCAGCTTACCTGGAAACAAACGCAAACGAGAGTTAAATAAGAGAACTTTCTCACCAACATGAAATTCCCTTGGGAAAATATGATTGTCATGCCACTTCTTCGTTCGCTCCTTGTACACTCGAGAACTATCATAGGCGTGCAGTCGAAACTCATCAAGCTCATTCAACTGCATCAGTCGTTTCTCACCCGCCAGTGAGGGATCCATATTCAGCTCCTTAATGGCCCACATAGCCTTGTACTCAAACTCCACAGGTACGGCGATGCTCCAATCGGCGTTTTGAATGCAGTACGGTAAGCCCACAAAGTGTCATCTAGCTTCCGACTCCAATCCTTTATGTTCTTGCTTACTACCTTTTCCAAGATCTGTTTCAGCTCTCTGTTGGAAATCTCTACTTGTCCACTGGTTTGAGGATGATAAGCCAATCCTCTGCGGTGTGTAACGCCATATTTCTTCAAAAGACAATTAAGATGACGCTCATGGAAATGCTTGCCTCCATCACTGATCACCGCGCGAGGCACTCCGAACCGTGGAAAGATAATCTTCTGAAACATCTTAACAACAGATTCAGCATCACAAGTGGGGGTGGCAATTGCCTCCACCCATTTAGAAACAAAATCTACAGCTACTAATATATACTGATTCCCATGAGAAGTAGGGAATTGCCCTTGGTAATCAAAGCCCCAAACATCAAAAATCTTCACCTCGAAGATTCCAGTTTGAGGCATCTCATGCCTTTGCGAGATATTGCCCATCCTTTGACATGCATCACAAGAACGGACAAAAGTAGTAGCATCCTTTAAGATAGTAGGCCAATAAAAACCCGATTGCATTACCTTAGCAAATGTCCTAGAAGGACCATGATGACCTCCATAAGAAGAAGAGTGACAATGAGAAAGGATGGCACGTACCTCACCCTCTGGAATACATCATCTGTAGATACCGTCTTCGCACTCTCGGAACAGATATGGATCGTCCCAGAAATACCGCTTCACGTCATGCAAAAATCTCTTCTTCTGTTGATAGGATAAGTCAGGAGAAAGCATACCTCCTACCAAATAATTAGCATAGTCTGCAAACCATGGAGTATTTGCAGCTACAGCCAAAAGTTGGTCATCTGGAAAAGAGTCATCAATGGGCAAGATCTCTCTTCCTGCAAATCTCAGCCTAGACAAATGATCTGCAACAACATTTTCAACACCAGATTTGTCACGGATTTCTAAATCAAATTCTTGTAATAACAAAATCCATCTAATAAGTCTAGGTTTAGCCTCCTGTTTGGTTAACAGATATTTCAAAGCTGCATGGTCAGTATGAATAATAACTTTAGAACCAACAAGATAGGCTCTAAACTTGTCTAAAGAATAGACAACTGCAAGAAGCTCCTTCTCTGTAGTAGCAAAGTTAATTTGTGCATCATCGAGAGTCTTTCTTTCATAGTAAATGGCATGTAAAACCTTGTCCTTTCGCTGCCCCAAAACAGCTCCAACTGCATAGTCACTGGCGTCGCAAATAATCTCAAAAGGAAGGCTCCAATCCGGTGATCGGATTATGGGAGCTGAGATAAGAGCTTGTTTGATCCTGTCAAAGGCTTTAACACACTCGTCAGTAAACACAAAAGGTGTATCTTTATGAAGAAGCCGAGTTAGAGGTTGAGCAATTTTAGAGAAATCCTTAATAAAGCGGCGATAGAACCCTGCATGACCAAGAAAACTACGCACACTTTTAACATTAACCGGGTACGGGAGTTGCTCAATTACCTCAACCTTAGCTTTGTCTACCTGAATACCCTTACCTGACACCAAGTGACCGAGTACCACCCCTTCAGTAACCATGAAGTGGCACTTCTCCGAGTTTAGAACAAGGTTGCTCTCCTCACAGTGCTCCAAAACTTTAGTCAAGTTTCTCAAGCAAACATCAAAATCAGTACCATACACACTGAAATCATCCATAAAGACTTCCATGATAGACTCTATGTAATCAGAAAATATGGCCATCATACAACGCTGAAAAGTAGCAGGAGCGTTACATAAACCAAAAGGCATCCTCCTATAGGCAAATACTCCATATGGACACGTGAAAGTGGTCTTTTCCTGATCGTCAGGATGAATGGGTATCAGAAAGAAATCGGAGTAGCCATCTAGGTAACAGAAATAACTATGACATGATAATCTCTCTAACATTTGGTCAATGTAAGGAAGTGGGAAATGGTCTTTCTTAGTATCCGTGTTCAACTTCCTATAATCAATGCACATCCTCCACCCTGTAACAAGTCTAGTAGCAATCAATTCATTCTTATCATTTTTTACTACTGTAGTACCTCCCTTCTTAGGTACCACTTGAACAGGACTGACCCATTTAGAATCATATATAGAGTAGATAATACCAGCATCAAGTAATTTATGTACCTCTTTTCTCACCACCTCCTGCATTGGAGGATTTAGTCGTCTCTAACCCTGTGCACTAGGCTTGTGGCCTTCTTCTAAATGAATACAGTGCATACAAAAATCAGGACTAATACCTTACAGATCATTAATGCTATACCCAATGACCTTTTTATGAGTTCTCAAAACAGTCAACAGAGCAGATAGTTGACCTTCAGTTAGGCTAGCATTGACAATCACTGGTTTCATTTCACAGTCATCAAGAAATTCATACTTAAGATGAGAGGGAAGAGGTTTTAATTCAGGTTTCTTTACCTCAATTACCTTAGGTGCAGTACCCAAACTATATACCCTCTGATGGGGGCATTCCTCTCCAATTAGAAGCTTCTCAATCCGATGAACTTCTAGACACCATGAACCAGTCTGATCAGCTGAATCCGTGACCAGGGTAATCTCCAGAGGATCCCTATCCAAACACATAGGAAGACACTCATCAATAGTAAAATCAACAACATCTATACTATGACAAGTCTCTTCTATCATGGGATGTTTTAATGCTTTTTCCAAGTTAAAGACAATTGTATCATCCCCCACAGCTAAAGTCAATCTCTCCAACCTAACATCTATAACCGCCCCCTCAGTGTGTAGGAACGGTCTGCCCAAAATGATAGGGATTTGGTTGTCTTCAGCCATATCCATGACAACGAAATCTACGGGAATGAAAAACTTCCCAATACGAACGGGAACATCCTCCAACACCCCTAATGGGTGTTTAACAGATCTATCGGCCATCTGCAGTGTCATATTAGTAACTGTCAACGGACCCATATTTAATTTCTTACAAATAGAATAAGGCATAACGCTGACGCTAGCTCCTAAATCACAAAGAGCTTTACTAATAGCAAGATGACCAATATGACAAGGGATAGAAAAACTTTCTGGGTCCTTTAATTTTGGCGGTGAATTGATCGGCAACATGGCACTGCACTTCTGAGTGTAAGCAATAGCTTCCACCGCATCAAAGGATCTCTTCCTTGTCAAAATCTCCTTCATGAATTTTGCGTAAGCCGACACTTGAGTAATTAATTCAGTGAAGGGAACACTTACCGGTAGGTTCTTCACGACCTCCATAAACTTACCAAACTGCTTGTCTAGCTTGGATTTTTGCTGCCAATGAGGAAAAGGTAGTGTAATAGTAATGGGCTCGGCTTGCTTGACCTTAGAAACAACTTTTGAAACACCGTCGTCTGTCGAGGAGATGCCTCGATCGATCCTGGAGGTGACTCGATCGAGCACATTGGTTCCTCGATCGAGCCTAGGCTAACTCGATCGAGGAACCTCAGCAGGTTCAGCTTTTTCGTCCTTTTTGCTTTTATCGTCAGCTCGTGTTTCAACTTCGTCAGGTTCTTTTTCATCATCACTAAGCTCCAAATTACCCAATCCTTTGGGATGCATATAAGGGACTTCATCATCAATAATGGGCACATCATTACCAAGGCTTTGCAGGTCAGGATTCATATATGAAGTACCGCTCCTCAGCTGAATAACATTAGCTTGCTCGTGAGCTTGTTTACCTTGAGGAGGAAGACCCACGGCCTGTTTTGATTGGTTTTGAAGTGCCATATGAGCCACTTGATTATCTAGCATCTTATTATGGGCAATCAGCTCAGAAATTTGAGCCGTCTGCTTCTGTTGCATCGACAAAGTTTGTTGCAAAAGATTGCGCAACTCTGTCATCTCATTGTTTGGAGCTTGTTGAGGGGTTTGTTGAGGAGTTTGTTGAGGAGGCTGTTGATATTGATTGTTAAACTGCTGGCATCCTTGATTTTGCCTTTGATATCCCCCTGGTGGTTGATTACCATGATTGTTGGGAGGAACATAAATATTCTTCTGTGGCTGCTGCGGGTTCTGCACATTCTGACTGGACCATTAAAGGAATGGATGCTCCTTCGTTCGTTCATTGTAAAAGTTAGAGAAAGGTGTACCTTGTGCACCTTGTCTGTAAGCCTGAAAGGCATTAACCTGCTCCAATGTGCTCATGCAATCAGCTGCACTGTGACCGTCTAAACCGCATCTAGCACAAGACTCCTCAACTTGCTGACTCATAGCATGAACTCTCTCCTTACTACCCAATGATTGGGTAGTCTTTATCTCTGTAATCTGAGCTGAAATAGTCTCTAACTGTGCCGCCAGGGCACTATCAACACCAGTACCTCGCGTGCTACCCCTAGGATTTCCATACCTGGCGGTATGGGTAGCAATCTGATCAATTAACTTCCACGCGTTGTCATCATTTGTGTTGTCCTGAAACCTCCCATTAGCAGAAGTATCCAAAAGGGCACGATGATCGTCGTATAACCATTATAAAACTGGTTGCAAAGAAACCACTTAAGGAAACCATGATGGGGAACTGATCGGACCAAACGTTTGAAGTGAATTCAAGCTTCATTCAAATCTTCAGTAGCTCCTTGCTTGAAACTGGTAATTTGACTTCTCAGAGCATTAGTCTTTTGAGGTGGGAAGTACCTCTTGTAGAAAGCAAGAGCCAAGGAATTCCAGTCTGTAATTCCTTCATTCTCCATATCCAGATCTCTCAACCACTCAGCAGCTCCATCTTTCAGAGAGAAAGGAAAGAGCACCTGCTTAACTTGATCTTGTGTCACTCCAGCTGTTAAAGGAAAAGAACAGTAATAGGTGACAAATTTCTCCATATGTGTCACAGGATCCTCAGCAGCTGCCCCGCCAAACATATTTTGTTCCACCAAATTGATAAAAGATGGCCGAATCTCAAAAGTTCCATTGTCAGTAGTGGGCAGCTTAAATTCTTGTGGGATAGAAGCTAAGGTCGGCTCGGAGTGACTGGCTAGAGTAGGCATGATGGTAGTTTCGGGAATAGCAGCTATGACTGGAGTTTCGGGAATAGGAATGTCGTCCTCTTCGAAGGACTGATCGGCTGACTGTGCTGAGCTCACCGTCTCTACGTCAAGTATACTCAAGTCTTCTACTTGACCCACTTCTAGATTAAATTTTCGTCTGTAGCGAAACGTCTTCTCTGATTCAGGATCAAAGGGAATCACCTCGGACCTACTAGACCTGTGCATACACGGAACTAACAAGAGAAGTGTGAGAACGGGCTCAAGGAACTGGGTTCCCTGAGACAAAGAGACAAAATAAACACAAACAAACTGAACAATTGTTCCCTCCCCGGCAACGGCGCCAAATTTGATGTGGCTAAAGTCGTATCACCAAATCAAAGTAAAACTATCTCAGGACTAACAAGAATAGCTAGCAGTAATACAGGTATCGAATCCACAGGGAGGCGGTAAAAGCTAAGTCTGTAAATATTTAAATTGTCTAAAGTAACCGTTTTCTGGGGGTTGTTTTTTTTTTTTTATCTAACCACTAAATGCGAAAAATAAAAAGAGATTTAAACAATAATATTAAAGGTCTAGGATTTTCGGTTCACTAGGTCAATTATATGGGGTCTATTAATCAATTGCTAGATCTACCAAGTTGTTCAAGGTCATACGATCGGTCGACTCAATTATGCCCTTTAGATCGATTCTAACATGCGGTCGCTATAATTAGATACAATCTATTTGATTATCGCAACCTATATTACTTCTAACCGGGTCGGCGAAAGGATTAATTCGCTACACTAATTAATAACTCAGGCCTAAGTTAATTAACTAGAAGAAGAACAATAATCAAATAACAACTTATGCGATTTCACTAGAAATTAATCAATTTTCCCTTTTAATTAACCTAGATCCCCTTCATCCTAGATGAGGAAATTAGCTACTCATGATAATAACAATAACAACAATAATCATAATTGAAGACATAATTGAAAGAACAAAATAAGAACAATAATCGATTAACATAAACAATGAACGATTAATTGAAGAAAGATTAGTACCGTAGCAAGGAAAGATTAGGGCTAAAGAGAGTATTCAACTGTATGAGAGTAAATAAAAGCGTAACCTAATGATAAGTATGAGTTTCTAATTTATAACAAAAGATAATAGTTTTAGGAAAATCCGGAAAATAGTCTGCCAGAGAGGTTCCTCGATCGAGCCTGAGGTGACTCGATCGAGGACGGCTGCTCGATCGAGCCCTCCCTAACTCGATCGAGGAACCAGCTTCACAGGCTGTTTCTTCGTTTCCTTCACTTCTAGCCTTCATGCTTCCTCGTTCCTCATGCCATGCTTCGTGTATTCTACTATGCCATTTCCGCTACGCTCATCCTAGCTTGATTATCTTCTTAATGCGTCATTTATGCATTGAAACACAAAATAGCGGCAGTATCGACAATTCATTGAAATAAGGCATATAAATGATATAAAGGCACGAAAATGGTATATAAAGTGGTAGGAAAGGAGCTATAAAAGTATATATAAAAGTGGTACAGCAACTGTCATAGTGGAGTTAAGAGAACAAGTCGCGCAGTTAACACTCGCGAAAGACCAAGCTAATCATCCACCGACATGCGACCCAGTTAACGCCATCAATATCCGAAGTGGCCTTGCTTATGAGGGGCCAAAAAAACCAAATGATGGGGTTGTGACAGCTGATAATGCTCCGGAAGAAGAGCTAGACGAATTTGTGGACGATATCCCTGTTGTATATTGTCCCGGCACTCGATCGAGTGAAAATACTACTCGATCGAGTGAAATTTTCCATCAAGATGGTCGATCGAGTAAAAATACTACTCGATCGAGTGTTGCTCAATTTGAAGAACTCGATCGACCAATAACTTCTACTCAATCGAACAGTTTAGTTGATGAAGTTACTCGATCGAGTGAAAATTTTACTCGATCGAGTAGGCCAAAAATTCAAGAGCTCGATCGAGTGGTTCAAACATCTCGATCGTGTAATTTCCAAGATAAACCCACTCAATCGAGTGAAGAAAGGGGTCGATCGAGTGCCAGAGCCAACGGAGATCCTATTTTGACATCCAATTCCGCTACCGTGTCATCTTCCCCTGCGGTGAAGACGTCACGAGTCGATAAAGGTAAAGAGAAAGTGTCGGGTCCACTCATTGCTACCAGGGTACCCTTTCCAAGTCGTCTGAAGGACGCGAAGGTCGAGCGACAGAACGGTGAGTTTGTGGACGTTGTGAAGAACCTCCAGATAACTGTCCATTTTATCGAGCTTATTACCCAGGTACCCACTTACGCTAAATTCATGAAAGATATTGTGACGCGTAAGAAAGAGCTAAGTGAATTTGAGACCGTTTTATTTTTGGAAGAGTCTAGTAATTTACTTTTAAATAAGGCTCCACCTAAAATGAAGGACCTGGGTAGCTTCTTTATTACTTGTGTTATAGGCAACGTAGTTATTGATAAGGCTCTTTGTGATTTAGGAGCCAATGTCAGTGTCATGCCCCTATCTATCTGCAAGAAATTGAATATGGGTCGTCTTAAATTGACTAATATTACCCTACAGATGGTTGATAGATCTGTTAGGAGACTCTTTGGTGTCTTAAAGGACGTGCCTGTGAAAATAGGCAAGTTCTTTATACCAGTAGATTTCATTGTTTTAGACATAGCTGAGGACACCCGGACCCCAATTATATTAGGAAGACCGTTTCTTTGTACAGCTGGGGCCATTATTGACGTCAAACAAGGGCGTTTGACTCTTGCAGTAGGGGATGACGTGATTACTTTTATTCTACCTAGCACTTTAGCTCGGCCAATGATAGAGGACACATGTTATTCTGCCGATATTATTGACGAGTCTATTTATGACTTCTGGGCGGGTTCTTTTACAAAGGACCCACTAGAAGCTCTTATGCTTTTGGATGAGTGTGCAGATAACCCAGATGACGATGATGCTGTGTTAGATTTGCTTAAGGATGATTTAGAGGAGCGCGAACTCACCGATGCTGAGGGAGAGCAAGTAGAACAGATGATCAGTACCCTTTGCTCCATTGAGGTAAAGGTGCCTGAGCGTAAGCTTGATAATGATCAGCTGACTTCTTTGTTAGCTGTACTTAAGAAAAACAAAAAAGCTTTGGGTTATTCCTTGGACGATATCTAAGGGATTAGTCCCGATATCTGTATGCACAGGATAGAGCTGGAGGAAGGTCACAAACCTTGCAGACAGGGTCAGCGCCGGCTGAACCAGAAGATGCAAGATGTGGTGATGGCTGAGGTAATGAAGCTGTTTGATGCAGGTATTATCTATTCTATTGGTCATTCTAAGTGGGTGAGTCCAGTGCAGGTAGTCCCTAAGAAAGGAGGGACCACCGTGGTTAAGAATGACAAAAATGAATTAATACCTACTAGAGTAGTGACTGGACGGCGGATGTGTATAGACTACAGACAGCTGAATGCCGCCACCAAGAAAGATCACTTTCCCCTTCCTTTTATTAATCAAATGGTAGAAAGGTTAGCTTCTCATAAGTTTTTCTGTTATCTAGATGGGTATTCAGGGTTTTTTCAGATCCCTATTCACCCAGATGATCAAGCTAAGACTACTTTTACTTGTCCTCAGGGCGTGTTTGCTTATCGCAGGATGCCTTTTGGTTTATGTAATGCCCCTGCCCCCTTTCAAAGGTGCATTATGGGGATATTTTCAGAGTATATCGAGTCTATTATGGAAGTTTTCATGGACGATTTCAGTGTTTATGGAAGTGATTTTTCTAACTGTCTGTCTAACCTTGATAAAGTGTTGCAGCGCTGCATTGAGGTTAATCTCGTTCTTAACTGGGAGAAGTGCCATTTCATGGTCAACGAGAGAGTTGTCTTAGGGCACTTAGTTTCTGATAGGGGAATAGAAGTTGATAAAGCAAAAGTGGAAGTGATTCAGCAATTACCCCCTCCTGTTAATGTTAAGGGAGTGAGGAGTTTCCTTGGTCACGCCGGCTTTTATCGCCGGTTTATCAAGGATTTCTCAAAAATTGCTAAACCACTTACACAACTGCTACTTAAGGATGCCCCTATTGTATTTACTAACGAGTGTCTTTCTGCTTTTAATAGGTTAAAGCAGGCTTTGGTCTCTGCGCCGATCATACAGCCTCCCGACTGGGATCTGCCGTTTGAGATAATGTGTGATGCCAGTGATTATGCACTAGGAGCAGTGCTCGGCCAACGGAAAGACAAAGCTTTAAATGCAATCTATTATGCGAGCCGAACTCTGGATGAGGCTCAAGTGAAGTACACCACCACTGAAAATGAGTTGCTAGCTGTAGTTTATGCCTTAGAAAATTTCGTTCTTATTTTATTGGGTCAGAAGTTACTTTTTTTACTGACCATGTAGCTTTGAGACATCTCCTTGATAAGAAGGAGGCTAAACCACGGCTATTCAGATGGATACTCCTTCTACAGGAGTTTGACTTGCAGATTAAAGATAAGAAAGGAGCTGAGAACGTTGTAGCTGATCATCGGTCGCGACAAGAAGGGGAATATTCTTTACCTATTGATGAGTCTTTTCCTGATGATTCTTTATTTGCTATATTATCGTCTATTGTTAACCAAGAGCCTTGGTATTCAGATATAGCTAATTACATTGTCAGTGGCAAGCTGCCGCCTGACCTTTCTCATCAGCAGAGGAAGCGTTTTTTGTATAACGCTAAGCAGTCTTTTTGGGATGATCCTTATTTGTTTAAGGAATGAACAGACGGTCTCTACAGACGGTGTATCCCGCAGTGGGAGACCAAAGTGGTCCTGGAAGGCTGTCACTCCTCTTCCTATGGTGGTCACCATGGTCCATCGCGCACCGTGGCTAAGGTACTTCAGTCTGGTTTTTACTGGCCTTCTTTGTTTGCTGATGCTAAGTCTTTTGTTTCAGCTTGTGATGCCTGCCAACGATCAGGGAACATTTCAAAGAGACATGAGATGCCACAAAATGGTATCTTAGAGGTTGAGGTTTTTGATGTCTGGGGCATTGATTTCCAAGGACCGTTCCCGTCTAGTAAAGGTAACAGGTACATTTTAGTAGCTGTAGATTATGTGTCGAAGTGGGTTGAGGCAATTGCCTCACCTCATTGTGATGCCAAGACCGTGATAAAAATGTTTAAAAAGGTCATATTTCCCCGATTTGGTGTCCCTAGGGTCGTCATTAGTGATGGAGGAATGCACTTTAAAGAAAAGAAACTAACTTCCATTCTGTCTAAATTTGGTGTTCAACACCGGCGTGGTTTGGGGTATCATCCCCAAACTAAAGATCAGGTTGAGGTCTTTAATCGCGAGCTTAAAGAGATCTTGTCAAAAGTAGTTTCTAAATCACGGAAGAACTGGAGTCTTAAATTAGAAGACACATTATGTGTTGGAGCTTGTGTCCTCCACAAATTAGTGTGATAACATTTGTAAATCTCTTACAGGTTCACAAGGGTATACTTCATATTTTAATCAGTTGATTAACGATTACCTAATAACGGTTGGCTTGCTAGAAAGTTTGACGTTATTATCATACAGATGGCGGTGATCAACTGGTCCCTAAAGGTCACACCTATAGGATGTGTTTGAGAGATGTGGTTATAGAAATATAATCACATTGATGCCTAATATGACTAAACAGTTAGTCAATGTGTTAATGAGACAATTATTTTGTAACACCCGCGAATTTTCCATTTTTGACATTTAAAATTTATTAAACCGTTTAATTATTTTGTTTTATATATTTGAATTATTTAATTTTATTAATTTTATTTCTAATACGATTTCTATAAAAGTAATATTTTAAAAGCTCAATTTATATAAAAAAACGTATTTTGGTCGGACAATAATAATACTAGTTTCCGTCTTAAGTTAATATAGACTCGAGACATTATCCCGTCTAGCATAAGACCGTCACATTTTCCTTTAGAGCGTAATCTATTCGGACTAATCCGATTCTTACTACACATACTCACACTCTCCTTATCTCTAACTTAAAATATATTATTATTATTATTATTATTATTATTATTATTATTATTATTATTATTATTATTATTATTATTATTATTATTATTATTATTAATGTTATTGTTGTCCTACATATCCCGTCCCTTCCCCATTCTTTTCCCCTTCCTTTCGTGATTCACCAGCAACAACAAAACAATAGCAACAACAACAGCCAACAACCAGTGAACCACAACACCCACCATTTTCGTCACCTCCAACCTCAAATCCCGCCTCCATTCTCAACCAAATTTGATAAGTTTTACACCAATAGCTTCCTTTCCTTGTCCTCCTTCTTTATATGTAAAAAAGAGCCAAGCTTTGGTCCTATTTCAATTCGGCCGCCTTACAAAGGATTCGGATATTGGGTCAATTTCGTCTGTTTTTGGGTTTCGTGTCATCCTTGGGCGACTCCTATGGCGTTTAGGAGAGTAAAAAAAGGTAACGGTGATAGGTTACTCGACAAATGTCGAAATTTCCGTCTTTTGTGTTATTTTATATACTCTTATCTGATAAAGTTTGGTCCTTCATGTCTTTCTCATTTGTATGTTAACCTCCGTCTCAAATGGGGTTTGAAATGAGCTGGTTTTAGGCGGCTTCAGTGACCGTTTACATGACAGTTTCGAGTATGGTTAAGATGAATCAGATGATTATTATTCAAGTTTTATTCGTGCTCGTTTCCGTCTTAAATTAGTCACCTGTGTTGTCTTGTGTTCCTTTTTCTTTCAGTCGTGAAGAGGTGTTGGGTGACCTGCTCTGTGGGTCCGTTTTAGGCCAGCTTAGGTAGTTTGTTGGGTGGTTGTTTGGGCTGTGTTGGACTGTGATTGGAAATTAGTCTGGGTGTGTGTAAGTGGTTGTTTCAGTGGAAGAGTCGAGGTATGTTCCCATCTCAAATGTGGTCATAGTTTGGCTTAACCTTGGTCTGCTTTATGCGCGAGTATGTAGTGTTGTTAGGACGTGTTCTACCCTGTTTTGGAGACGGATTTTATTTAGTTTTCGGGAGTGTTTCTGAGATAGTTTACGTAGGTGTGTGGGGACTGTTTTCGTGATAGTTGTGGTGCCTTTGTACGCATTTCTAGGACCGCTTCGGGGACTGTTTTGGTGGCATGTACGACCTGCATTATGGCCTGTTTTGACAGTTTATTTGGCATGCTTTGTTGTCTAGTTTGGGCTTGCTGGGTGGTCAGTGTATGGGTCGGTCACGGCCTATTTTGGTAATCGGTTGTGGCCTGTTTTGACGATCTGTTTATCCTGTTTGTGGTGGCTAAGTTGGGAGGTAACGGTGACTGTTTGGGCGAGGGTAGGAGGCTGATTAAGGTCTGGCCAGGGAACTTCTTGTGGCTTGGGCAGGGACTGGCTGAGGGAGTTGTAGCCTGGCAGAGTGACCTCGGTTGACTGGTTGTGGCCTTTGGTCACGGCTGGTCGTTGGGGTATCATGTATGGGGTTGTCCAATGGTTGCTTAGGGTCGTGGTTATGGTGCTTTTGACGCCAAGTTTGGTCTTTTGAAATAATTAAATATCCGTCTCGTGTTTTATATAACGTAATTCGTTAAATATCATTCATTTTTATATTCTTCTCACATGGTTTATACTTGTGGAATACATTCACTATTATCTCATGTGTATATGAAATGACATGTTCCCTTTTAATATGAACCTCATTTGATTATTCATGCCTTGTGAGTAGTAAATGGTTTATCTTACATTTGAGTTATTTATAATCAAATTCTTGTTTTTCTTACCTTGAATGGTCCGTTTCCATTTAGCTACATTTTTTTATTATTCAAGTGACAGTATTGAGGAAATGGGTTACTTATTCATACTCATGATTATGATTTGGTATGAAATTTCTCACTTGGATTATCATCGGTTCATTACATGTAGTAGTCTCTTTCCAAGTTGATTCGTATCGCTTGGTTGAGTCGTATTCTTGATAATGCCTTCATGCTATACCGTATTGCTTGACTTATCTTTACGCCTCTTTCGGACTGTCCTGCCGATTGTGGGTTTAGCTCATATCTTCCGCCTCTTTCGGACTGTCCTGCCGATTGTGGGTTCTCGATTTCCGATCTGTCTTCGTGTCTTGGATGCGGACTGTTCTGCCGCATGTCGAATCGGGAACTGTGCTGTCCCGAGAGTCTGGCCAGATTTAGACTAGGACTGAGTCTTGGGAGTACCATTGTAGTCCTACCAGGGGAATTATATATTGATATATGAGTAGTAAAGGTCTTGCTTGGTTATAGATATTGGTATTTGTCCGTTGTTTGTCTTGGTCCTATCGGACACTAGGGGTGAGCTATAAGCCCTCTAGTTGCGATATGATCGTCGGGATTGATGTTCCCATCCGTTCTTATGGTGAGATGCAAGCCATAAGTATGAATGTGACATTAGTAGCCACATCCCGTGCAATGCTTGCTAGGTGGTTTTCCAAATAATGGCTACGGTTTCTATTCTTGTATTTTGCATTGGTTGATCCCTTACTTAACTGCTTCACATGATTCGGATTCTAATCTCATATCTATGTTGTAATTCCTTGAAATGCGCACTTTTTCATAAATGACCGTATTCTTATCTTTCAAATTATTTAATGGTCTCACGTGAAAAGTTGAATCTTTAGTATGCTAATGTTGGCCTATCTTGTTCCATTTCAATTATTTGCCATGTTTACATATAAACTTGATATTCTTATCTTTTGTATGTATCTTATATGACTTACATGTTTTAGTTCCTTGTTATGTTCGTTTTGACATATTGTGGCTGGGAGGACCTTGAGTTACTCCCCACTGACTGTGGCGTTCATGTTTACATGAATGACAGGTACTAGTTGGTGTATCTATGGGGTGAAGACATGTGTGAGCTAGCGAGCACTTTGGCCTAGTAGTTGGTTTACTAGGATTGCTTAGATATACCTTTTATTGTATTGTCATTCGAGGGATATATTCTCCCTCACCTTGACTATCGCGTTTATATAATTTAAACTTTATTTCCGCATTCTTTATTTATGTTTTGGATTTTAATGAACCCGCGCTTTAATTTTTAAAAGTTTCAAAATTTCCTAATTTCCGCTTGAATTTATAACTTATATTTTTCGCTTTATCGCGGGGTGTCACATATTTAATGAAGATTAAATAATATTAGTTGACACGAATTAACTGTCAATTCATAAATTGAATATAATAAGTTATATTTAATTAAATGTATGTAATGTTAGCTTGGACGAATTAATCTGTTAATTCGTAATTAAATGTAATCGTTTATATTTAATATCAACGAGATGAATGTGTCATAGTGGTAATAGTGAGGGTACACAAACCAAGAGGTCATGGGTTCGATCCTCACTAGATGACAATCTAACACATTTTGTACATTTTTGTAAAAACCGAAAAAAAGAGGAATGGATATCTCTTATTTCTGTTAGCATATGGGCCGAAAAATAAAACAAGAAAATCTACCCTAATCATCTATATACTCGGATGTATAGGGTGATGAGGGATAGAATTTTTAACCTAATTTTTCTAAGCCATTCGAGCCTCCTCTCTCATCAGAAAACACAATAACCTAAATTTTTACAGAAAATTTGGATCGATTCTAGCACAATCAAAGGGCATATCTCATATCATCTTGGGTGCAACTGATAGGAGAATATCATTGCGATATTGTTCATAGGCCATATTTGCTAGGACCGAAGGTTACTTCATAATCCTTTACTTTTGTTTATGCAATTTTATTTTATGACTAGTGATCATCTTCATAAAATTCGTTATAATCCTTGAATATAAAGGGATTCATACAGATTAATCCCACAAGTGGTATCAGAGCCAAGGCGGATTTTAATTTTGATGATTTTCATAAAATTGTATGTAAACATCTTTAGGGTTTCGAAATCATATAAAAAAAGGGTTCGGCGTTTAAAAAAAATTGTCGAGGAGAAAAAAAAATTATTGCCGTTTTCTTTTTCTGTTTTTTTTTTTGTTTTGACTATTTTTATTTCCATTTGATTCTCATATTGTTGTTTTTTAATCAGTTAAGAAAATAATATGATAATTTGTAGATGTTTCGATTTATTAAATCGAGATGTAAATGGAAATCAGTTTTGCCGTGGAATTTTTTTTCCTTCTGTTTCTGTTACTGTTCACGGATGAACAGTATTTTTTTTTAAAAAAAAAAATTCTGTTTTTTTTCTTTCGGTTTTTCCTGAAAAACCGATTAAAGTTTTTTTGCGGCTGTTTTTGTTTATGCCGATTTGAAAAGCATCCGAGAAAAGTAAGAATTTTTTTTCCTGTTACTATTCATGTTTCGGTTACTGTTCACTGTAGCAGTTCATAAAAAAAAAAAATCTTTTTGTGTTTCGGTTTTTACAGATAAAGCCGAGTTTAAAAATAAAACAAAACGGGCTGTTTTTGTCTTGTTGTTTTTGCTGCAAAAATGAAAAAGAAAAAAAAATTGGGCTGTTTTTTTTACTGTTATTGTTCACGGCTGGACAGTTTATAAAAAAAAATTTGGTTTTAGCTGTAAAATCGAGAGAAAGATTATTTTTGAGTTGTTTCGGTTTTACCGAGCTAATTTTAAAGATTTTTTTTGGGCCAATTAATTATTGTGAAGCGGTTCATAATTAAAAGATACCTAATTATTTTAAAGCAGTTTAAAATATTGATGGATTAAATTCATATTACAAGTTTAATATGAATTAAGATTGAAATTAATGTGATTAATTGAGAAATTGTCACTTAATTTGATTTAAATAGGTGGTTTGGATAAAATTAATCAACATAATTAAGGAATTGTGTCATGTATGTTTAATTTATTTTTAGTTGATGCATTTTTATTTTAGTTGAATGAAACGATTGAATGAATTTAATTTACCTATTTTTGCAATCAGTTGTAATTTGTAATACTTAGTGTGGCCTTAGTCAAATTATGTTTTCGTAATGAAGGAAACATAATTTTTTATGTAATTATGAGATCTCGAATCTCCTTTATTTTTTCTTTAGTTTTGGGTTTTGAAATTAGAATTTAATAAATAAGTTTATTATGTAATTTTATTTATTGTAATTTTCAAAGAATACTAAAGATGGAGATTGGAGCTCACTCCCGCTACATGGATCAAGATGGAACATCAAGACAAGCTTCTCGGGTGCAAGGATGGATTCCAAACTTGTATTTAATGTTCATTTTGATAGGATAGGCCACACTAGGACTTTTTATTGTTTTTACGTTTTCATTCTTATTGCTTTTCATTCACATGCTAGTTAATGCATCATTAAAATAAAGTTGATGGGATCTTCCTCTAAAACGGAAATTGAGACTAGTCTTTATAAGGGCAAACAACTATGAATCTCTTCTTCGTCGGTAGGCATAATATGACCCCTTCTACGTTGGGTAAGTAGTTGTGTTGACTTAGTTTACCTCAATATCATAGTCCGAAGAGTTTCTCGTGATTATGATGGACTAAAGATACAATTTACAGAAATTTATCGACCAAGAATTCTAACGGTAGAATTAGCTAAAAGGTTAGCTTATCAATTTACAGAGAATTGAGTCTTGAGATCATTTATATAATTCTTGAGGGAGGTCAATTGTATAAATGTTTTTGAGTCTTCGCGTTATGACAGAAGTTCATTAGACTTAAAAATTATAAACGATGCACATGCTTATTATTTTTATTCTTCTTCTCGCAGTATAGAACACGATTATTTTGATAATACTGTTACAACTAAATGGCTGGAAATAACGCAATCCCAATGCCTAGTGCCACACTTGGACGTGAGTCATGGCTGAAAGCTTTCATGGACCACATGAATCAGTCCACGCGACTGAAGAATGATGGGTCCAACTTTGCGGACTGGGAGGCGGCACTACGGAATGCTGCCATTATTGACGGTAAGCTCAAGTACTTAACTGAGCCAATACCGGTCAACCCAGGCCCCAATGCAGGAGTCAACGAGTCACTCGCTTATAGTGACTGCGTTATGGAAGCGGGTGCGATAAAGAACGTACTCATCTTTGCAATGGAAACCAATTTGCAGAGACGCTTCATTGCCCAAGGTGCGAACAAGATTTTCACCACGCTCACTAACGAGTTCTCAAAAGCACCGAGAATCGTTACATATGAGCATACATATCGCTTCTTTGATGCGAAACTCCAGAAGGGTCAACCGGTTAGCCCACACATTCTTCACATGATTGAGAATGTCGAGAAGCTGGAGGCACTTGATTGTAAGATCAGTGAGATCATTGTCATAGACCGAATGCTTCATTCTCTTCATGATGGTTTTGCCCTTTTCAGGGCGAACTACTACATGAATGACTTGAAAAAGAGTCCTCATGAGCTACACTCCCTTCTCGTACAGACCGAGAAGGATATGAAATTGAGTGGGAGCATGAAGCAGGATGTTCTCATGATTTCAAACAAGGGTAAAGGTAAGGGCAAGGCTCATGGCGACCTAGCTGTAGGTAAGCCAAAGTTTAAGAAGCCAGGAAACGGTAAGAGTGCGCCTAGTGAGACTAGTGGCTCACAGGGCAAGGCAAAGAGCAATGGCGGTGACATTGAGTGCCACCATTGTCACAAGACTTGACATTGGAGGAGGAATTGTCCCGTGTACCGTGAGGACATCAAAGCAGGCCGCGTCATTCCTGTTGGTATGTCATCTTATATTCATATGATTGAGATTAACCATGCAAGTTTCGGAACTTGGGTACTTGATACTGGTTGTGGTTCTCATCTGTGTAATCATTTGCAGGGCCTAAAGAACATCACACCTCACGCAAAGGGTGATGTGGACCTGCGAGTTGGAAATGGAGCACGAGTTGCTGCAGTCTCCAAAGGAACATATGTAATCCAGCTCCCTAGAGGGTTTGAGTTATTTTTAAATAACTGTTACTATGTACCTAGTTTATCTAAGAACATTATTTCTGTTTCCGTACTCGATAAAGACGGATTTGCATTTTCAATAAAGGATAATAGCTGTATTTTCTCTTTTAATGAAATGATTTATGGCAAACCAGTTTCCATGAATGGAATTTACATCTTAGATCAAACCACGGAAGTATTACACGTGAATAATAAGAAATTAAAGGTTGGTGACAAAGATCAAACCTATCTATGGCATTGTCGAATAGGACACATAAATGAGAAACGCGTGAAGAAACTCGTCGATAATGGGACTATTCCCGCATTCGATTTTTCTACATATGGCACGTGTGAATCATGTCTCATTGGCAAAATGACTCGAATTTCCTTCAAAGGTGTTGGAATGCGCGCTAGTGACCTATTAGTACTCATACATACTGATGTTTGTGGACCTATGTCAATTATCGCTAGAGATGGCTATAGATATTTTATCACTTTCACGGACGATTTGAGTAGATACGGATATGTCTACTTAATGAAGCATAAAAGTGAGTCCTTTGAGAAATTCAAGGAATACCAGAACAGGGTACAGAACCAACTGGGTAGAAAGGTTAAAGCACTCCGTTCAGATCGGGGTGGCGAATATCTTTCAAATGAGTTTGATCAACACGTTAAAAGCTGTGGAATCATTTTGCAGTTAACTCCACCTGGAACACCTCATCAATGGTGTGTCCGAATGGAGAAATCGAACCTTACTTGATATGGTTCGATCCATGATGACTCACACGGTAGTGCCTGATTCATTATGGGGTTTTGCTCTTTTGTCAGCTGCTCTTATACTTAACCGAAGTCCGACTAAAGCTGTCGACAAGACTCCATATGAAATGTGGAAGGGAACGGTCCCTAACTTGTCCTTTATTCGGGTTTGGGGCTGCGAGGCTTATGTCAAGTGGAGACACGAGGATAAGCTCGGCCCGCGATCGGTCAAGACATACTTTATAGGTTATCCAAAAGGAACATTTGGTCATTACTTCTATTCGCCTACCGAACATCGAGTTTTTGTTGCGGCTAGTGCGACGTTCTTAGAGAAAGAATTTCTCGAGAACAAGACGAGTAATAGAACCTTCGAGCTGTCGAAGATTCCATAACCAACAACCGAGGAACGGATGGAGGAAGTTGTTCCTCCAACTGATGATACGGTTAATATTCATGGAGGAACCTAGGAGGTCGGGTAGAGTCTCTCATCCTCCGGACAGATACATTGGTATGGTCGAGGAGAATGACGTTTTACTCCTAGAGAGTAATGAACCCGTTACCTATAAAGGTGCTATGACCTGTTCCGACTCAAAGCTATGGCTCAAAGCCATGCAATCCGAGATGGACTACATGTATGAGAATGACGTATGGGATCTAGTTGATTTACCTAATAAGGTAAAACCTCTACAGTGCAAATGGCTTTACAAAATAAAGCGTTCTGTAGACGCGCAACCAGATACCTATAAGGCACGACTTGTGGCAAAAGGTTTCACTCAAGTGCACGGACTGCATTATGATGAGATTTTTGCACCTGTAGTCATGCTACGTTCCATTCGGATAATCTTAGCGATTGCCGCATTTCATGATTATGAAATTTCGCAAATGGATGTGAAAACCGCCTTCTTAAACGGTTATTTGGAGGAAGAGTTGTACATGGTGCAACCCGAAGGTTTCATAGATCCTGAACATCCTAAGAAAGTATGCAAGCTTAAGCGTTCCATTTATGGACTTAAGCAAGCTTCTCGGAGTTGGAATCATCGTTTCGACCAGGTGATAAAAGAGTATGGTTTCACTCGATCGGTCGAAGAACCATGCTTATATATCAAGTCAAGTGGGAGCAAGATTGCATTCTTGATATTATATGTCGATGACATACTCCTGATTGGGAATGAAATTTCTCTGCTATCTTCGGTTAAAGAATGGTTGAAGAACCATTTCCAGATGAAAGATCTGGGTGAGGCACAGCGCATTTTGGGAATCCGTATCTACCGAGATAGATCACGACGGATGTTATCACTTAGTCAGGAGTCTTATTTGGATAAGATTCTTCAGAAGTTCAGCATGACCAACTCCAAGAAGGGGAACCTTCCAATGACGTCTGGGATGCAGTTGAGCAAGTCTCAGTCACCCACGACGCATGAAGGGGTTGAGCGCATGAGTCGTGTTCCTTATGCATCAGCTATAGGATCAATCATGTATGCCATGATATGCACACGTCCAGACGTGGCATATGCATTGAGTATGACGAGTCGGTACCAAAAGAATCCATGTACCTACGGAGGACTAAGGATTAGGTATTGACTTATGGAGGAGATACTAAGCTATGCGCAACCGGTTACGCAGATGCTAGCTTCCAAACGGATCGAGATGATTAGAAATCTCAATCTAGATTCGTTCTTACTCTTAATGGTGCTGCGGTCAGCTGGAATAGTTCCAAATAGGACGTTGTAGCAGATTCTACTACTGAGCCATTGAAGTATGATAAGCATGGAGGGCACGTTATTTCCATGAGAATTAAACGTGTTCCTGAGTTGTAGTACTTGATTATGGATTTGATACATTATCTTTTTCATATACTATTTATAACTTCATTGTTTTATTATAATATTTTGTTTTTCATGTGGATTAAACGGACAACATTGAACGCCACAAAGTGAACTGAATTACATTATATTTGTTTTGGTCCGTAATCGCCAATGTGAGCTGATAACTCCGGCCATTATATTGTGCAGTCGATTGATGGTGGGTTCAACAAGCCATAAGTCAAACGGTTGACTGATCGATCACAGATGCGAGATTATAACGATACCTCGTAGGACAACTTTTTGTGACAACGTAATGGAGTCCTAAATGTTTAAAAACATTCGGTGCCAGGTCGTGGATAGGACATCCATTGTGTTCCTAGAGTCGATTCTTTTGACTATCGACTGTCTCTTGAGATTAAGGCAGTTTTGGGTGACTTTGGTTTCTTTCTCACGGTGCTTGTGAATCGGAGGCTAAGTAGTTTTTTTCTGGGTCATTTCATACTGTGCTTACATCTGCAGGATTCGAGTTGAGGAAAATATCCAACCCTTATCAGGTATAGTTATTTCTCAGGGCCACTCGAGGAGTTGTAACTGAAATGCATGGCCATGCTCGAATGTTGATTCGTTTATCAGTTAAGTTACTCTCTAGTCGGGGAAACCACTCTTGATGATGATCGCTTGTAAAATACGACCTTTGTGAATACGGATTTGTAAATTGTTTTACATTGAGTGGGAGAAATTTTAGGATATGAGAATCGTTTATCGCACATACACTTGTGAGGACAAGTGGGAGTTTGTTGGAGCTTGTGTCCTCCACAAATTAGTGTGATAACATTTTTAAATCTCTTACAGGTTCACAAGGGTATACTTCGTATTTTAATCAGTTGATTAATGATTACCTAATAACGGTTGGCTTTCTAGAAAGTTTGACTTTATTATCATACAGATGGCGGTGATCAACTGGTCCCTAAAGGTCACACCTATAGGATGTGTTTGAGAGATGTGGTTATAGAAATATAATCACATTGATGCCTAATATGACTAAACAGTTAGTCAATGTGTTAATGAGACAATTATTTAATGAAGATTAAATAATATTAGTTGAGATGAATTAACTGTCAATTCGTAAATTGAATATAATAAGTTATATTTAATTAAATGTATGTAATGTTAGCTTGGACGAATTAATCTATTAATTCGTAATTAAATGTAATCGTTTATATTTAATATCAACAAGATGAATGTGTCATAGTGGTAATAGTGAGGGTACACAAACCAAGAGGTCATGGGTTCGATCCTCACTAGATGACAATCTAACACATTTTGTACATTTTTGTAAAAACTGAAAAAAAGAGGAATGGATCTCTCTTATTTCGGTTAGCATATGGGCCGAAAAATAAAACAAGAAAATCTACCCTAATCATCTATATACTCGGCTGTATAGGGTGATGAGGGATTGAATTTTTAACCTAATTTTTCTAAGCCATTCGAGCCTCCTCTCTCATCAGAAAACACAATAACCTAAATTTTTACAGAAAATTTGGATCGATTCTAGCACAATCAAAGGGCATATCTCATATCATCTTGGGTGCAACTGATAGGAGAATATCATTGCGATATTGTTCATAGGCCGTATTTGCTAGGACCGAAGGTTACTTCTTAATCCTTTACTTTTGTTTATGTAATTTTATTTTATGACTAATGATCATCTTCATAAAATTCGTTATAATCCTTGAATATAAAGGGATTCATACAGATTAATCCCACATTATGGGCCTACAGAACTGCCTTTAAGACACCGATTGGTGCATCACCTTATCGGTTAGTTTATGGGAAATCATGTCATTTACCTGTTAAGTTGGAATGTAAGGCTTGGTGGGCAATTCGTGAGCTTAACTTTGATCCTAAGTTGTGTGGTCAGAATCGTCTTTTGCAGCTAGATGAACTGGAAGAGTTTAGGCTCAATGCCTATGATAGCTCACGCATTTACAAGGAAAAGACGAAGAGATGGCATGACAAAAGAATTCTACCTCGGGAATTTCACGTTGGGCAAAAGGTGTTGCTGTTTAATGCCCGACTGCGATTATTTCCTGGCAAGCTGAAGTCCAGGTGGAGTGGTCCCTATACAGTGGCAGCTGTTACTAAATTTAGATCCGTTGAACTAGAAAGCCCCGAGGGAAATCGTTTCAAGGTGAATGGGCAGTATGTGAAGTATTATCACGAGGCAAATGAAGCAGACAATCGTGTTGAAGTCCTGTACTTCGACGAGCTTGACGCGCCAGTTAATTGATGCTAGAAAAGGTCGTGTGGGACCTCTTAAACCTGCGCTCTCCAGGAGGCAACCCGGACTGTTTTGTTGTATTTTTGTTGAACTTTTTCCTTCACATTTAGCTTTTTGTTGAACTTTAAACGCTGTTTTATGCACCCTTTGTATTTCCCTTGCTCTTTACTCGTGTTTTGCAGGTGCAATTTACTCGATCGAGTAGTTTTTCTACTTGATCGAGCACATTTGAGTTGAGAATCACTCGATCGAGTAACATATGTACTCGATCGACAAGCTGCAAATTCAAGCCCACTCGATCGAGTAATAATTTCACTCGATCGAACCCTTTTGACACCAATTCACTCGATCGAGCTGTTCCAAGCTACTCGATCGAGTTGATTCGTCTTCCAGCTGCTTCTTTTTGTCTGTTGAGCTACTGCTAGGTTTCCTTTGACCTCCCATGTTCATGGTCGGTTTGGGGAGGTCCCTCTTCATGACGTTTTGTAAGTTTTCCGACTCCACTTATCCTTTTCTCCTTAGTTTGCATTTCTTTCCCTATTTTTGGTACAATGAGGGCATTGTACGGTTTGGTTTAGGGAGGTATGCATCCATATCATTGTCTGCATGTTTTCTTGCATTTCTGTTTGCACGTTTATTTACTTCCGCATGCATTGTCGTTCTTAAATTCAAAAATTAACAAAAATTTCAAAAAATTTCACGTTTAATTTGAGTCGGAACGTTTGAACTTTGACGCTACATTAAATCCTTACCTCTGCCTTGCATATTCTTGACATTTAGTTGGCATGATAATGTGCATTATCAACGAGTTTTTGTTTCTCTCTTATCTGAACGAATTGACTTGACTCATATATTGGCAAGCTACATTACATTCTGAGGTTAGAGCTCTACAAACTGGTGACATTCATGACCGGTTTTATTTAGGATGTGAGTAGTACTCTCTGTAAAGCATGTAACATTAATTTGCATAAGCATGAGTCTAGTCTTCTTAATACCTGTATGCATTCGGTCTGTGGATGGTGACACATGTTAGGAGAGGCAGTTCCCTTTATTTTATTCTATCCATGAGCCTCACATAGCCAAATTGCCCTTTTTGTCCTACTAGCTGTTTGGAATGCTTCACTGCAGTCTGGTTATATATCTGATTTCAGAAGTTGGTGGAAGAATCGAAGGGAATGAAAAGAAGGAAATGCTGAAAGAAAATGAATGAAAAATGAAAAAAAGAATGGAAACAAAAAAATTGGAAATATGAAAAAAGAGTTGAAAGGAAGAAAAATCATATGCGAAAGACGAAAAAATTGTATGGATGATTTTCACTCCCATGGCCTATTTATATTTTATGGGAAGTTAAAAAGTTTATGGTGTATTGTGAGTTGAGTGCATTGAATTTGTACCGTTCTGTATTATTATATTGAGTACAAAGTTGGGATGCAGTTTCATAATTTGGATCCGTGCTGCTAGTTTGGCTACTAACTCCACATATCCAAATTCATCTTAGCCCCTTCTTACCCATTACCTCACTTACCCAAATGTAAGTCCTCGGCATGTGTCTTGGTCATTAGTATGGTTGGAATGCGTATGTACGGTTGTAGAGACTTTATTCATGTTAACTGCATGCATGTTCTTATAGGCCGAGTTCGGTGAGTGTCTTTACTTCTTTCTATCTTTCACGTATATACTCACCTGGTGCCTGAATTTGAGTGATGAGCGACCCGTGAGAGTCCGATATCTTTGAGTCTTGCAAGGTCGACGGTTCAGTAAGTTTGAAACATTGATTTAACTCGTTTGCACTTATCATTTGCCACTTTGTTAGTTGTTGCATTAAACTGGTTTTGGTGGATGATTTTTAGCTGATGCGTTGGTCCCGTTCCACTGTTTTTTCTTAGTTGCATTCATAGTTTGCTTGGGGACAAGCAAAGGTTTGGTTTGGGGAGATTTGATGCGTGTATTTTATATAAGGTTTTTACCTCCTTTTTACACGCATTTCTATACTATTTTACGTGGCATCTAGCTACAAATACCCCCGAATAGTCTACTTTGGTTCGTTTTGTGTAAATTGCAGGAATAGACCGAAGAGAAGATAAATCGAGCCTAAACTCGTTCCATTTGCATGCATTTATGGAGAACAAGGAATCGGAGCTTAGAGTCTATCACTTTGAGAACGCGTGAGCTGGTTTCGGAAGGTGTCTTAGTGCCTAAACGTGCCAAAATAGCTCGATCGACTACTTTTCAAGTCGATCGAATGCTTTATATCATGAAGATTACACGATCGAGTAACATATCTACTCGATCGAGAAGGCATTACAAGGAGTTACTCGATCGAGTGGTTTATTTCCCCTCGATCGAAGGGATTGCTGCTTAATTACTCGATCGAGTGGTTTGCTTTAATTTATATTTGTATTTTTCCGTCTATTTTCGTATGGGTTTTTGTAATTAAGCTTTGGATTAGGTTTAAGGGGGAGAATTTCGTGTGCTACAAAAAGGAGTAGACTGCATAACTCTTCCTCATTCACTGCTAATTCATCTTTTTCCACTTCTTCTTTCACTTTACTCTTCTACTACTCTTTTCTACTCGGATTCGGAATTGTAATCGGTATTATTACTCCCTTTATTTCTTAATCGTAATTGCTTATTAAATTCTCCTTTACTTTTATTTCTTTTATTATTGGTTTATTCAATCCCCCTGTTTTCATTATTAACATGTTTAATTTCCATTATCTATATATTATCGTTGTTGATTTTATAGTAATGTGTAGCTAATTCCCTTTTGCTAAGGCAAGGGAATCCATGATTATGAAGGAAGAGTAATTGAATTATTAGGTTAATGCTTGTGTAGTCCTTGTTGTTAATCGTTGCACTTAAATGTATCTGTCTAATTGAGTCGACGCAATTAGGCATTTAAATCATAGTAAACCTTGACCTGGACCGGAAGGTTAGAAAGGGTAAGACTCGTAGCGAACATTAGGGCACCGTGGTGAGGGCGGAAGCTAAGCTATTTGTGCTTTAGGGAGAATTGAGACTGGAAGGAGATATTCACTGCCCCTTTGACCATACTTGCATTGACCTGAGACCTAGATTGCTTGACTGAATGATCATGGTGAATCGACTGTCTTAGCTACTTTTTCCTTGTCTGCTTAATCTTTATTCTCCTGCCTTTTTCTCTTTCTCATTCTCATTAGTTTAGAACAACTCGATTAAAACCCCCCAAATCGGTTACCGTGACGAACTTAGACAAAGTTGACATTTTCCCATCTCCCTGTGGAAATCGACCAGACTTCCCTAGCTATATTAGTTAGAGCCTGTTGGTTATTTTTGATAGGTATACGACTGCCCTGTCAATTACACTAATATATTTATACAAATACGTATACGACTAATCAAATGCCTGTCTCAAGCTATTCAAAAACCCCACTTAAGACTCACCCCCGAACTCCCTCCTAGGACCACTGTGAGCCACCACTGCCACCACAACCACAGTGGCCTTCTTCTGCCGCCACCAGCAACCACCACAGCCACCGTAACAGTGGCAGCCGGCCACGACAATGACAACCACAAACGGCAACAACAATAACCCCGCACCCGACACCCTTCAACTTCCACCACACAACCCACCAACTGTGGCCACCACTGGCCACGGCCGACCTTGCCATCACCCTTCACCTTGACCCTAACCTTAGCCGGCACCAAAAACCCACCCAGCCACCACGACAACAACCAGCCATAACACAACAACACGACATACTAAAAAAAAGTACCTCAACCCGTGTACCGCCTTTGCAGCCCCTTTTTCGACCACTAACCATCATCAACTCTGCCACTTAAGACCACCACTACACTCCCCTCACATCCCCCTACAACCACCGCCAAAAACCACCCTAGGTCAGGCCCACAACGGTGGTTAAAACCCAGCCCTAAACCGAGTCATACAACCCACACAAGCCAAGATCTACTCGGTCAAACACGGTTTTAGGACGGTCAACGGTGGCTAAGGGTCGATCAAGGTCAGTCCCAAGGTGGTCAAGGTTGAGGCGGGTCATATAAAATAATATAGAAGCTAAGGTGAGGCGGTTTACCTTACGATCTCGAGGCGGAGGGGCAAAAGACGATCTTTATTCTCTTCCTTCTCTTCTCTTTTTCTCACTTCTTTCTCTCTAGGATTTTCTCTATAATTTATGTGGTGGGAAATGAAATGGGATAAGGTAGTATGGGTGGATAAGGATAAGGGGGGTATATGTATAGGATGAGTATAGTATGTATGCATATACATATAAGTTGTTATTATTATTATCATCATTATTATTATTATTATTAATATTATTATTATTATTCCATCTCAAGCCAAACTCGCTAAATATAATAAAATATTATTATTATATAATTATTAAATACGGAGTATTACAGATAGACCCGCGCCTGAGGTTAGTCAACCCAAATCTAGGTCGATCAACCCAAGTCCCAAGTCGGTCGACCTGGACCTCCCAACATTCGTTAATCCGAAATTTTCCATACTACGACAGTTCTTACGCAAAATTTACAATTTTTCATAAGCTAACATACAATATAACAAACAACTTATAACATAGAAGCCAATTTGCTTACAACACCTTAATACATTCTAGCACAACTGTCATTTGCATCATAATTACTGTAGATACCCGTATCCGTCGATATTGGAATTTATAGAGAACCCGACAAACACCCGATGATGATAGGACACATGTATTTATTAGTTGTCACTGTCATTATTTGGGTTCATTTTACGTTGTAGAATGAGCGTTGTCGACGGAGTATTTTATTAATTTAAATGATATTTAAATTAAATGTTTTTTTAAGGTGAATTCATTTTACTTTATTTTGAATTTATTTTCTCAAGTTTATTTTATTGAAAATAAAATAAATAATTGATTTGAAAAATCATTTTATGAGTGTATTTGATTTGAAAAATCATTTATTTTAATGTGTTAATCGATTTGAAAAATCGAATTTGAAAATCGAAAACTCGTTTTGATCACACGTTTTGGAGCTCCATTATAGCTCGGTTTTTGAGCCCGTTTTCTTTACGAATTGGCACGAATCTCGAGTTCACTAACCGACCTAGGCTTCAACTCATCCAACCCCAGTTCAAACCCCCATACCCACGTTCCAAATCTCGTCCCAACCATACACAAAACAGCCCAACTCTCTCCATTACCCGTGTTTGCATAGCCCATCGAAAGCCTTTCTAAACCGACTCAAACTTGGTCCAAACCCGCAACCCATCACTACCAACCCGTGCTCCACATTACCCACAACAACCCAGCACCTAGCCCACCACGAAATCAGCCCTTAAGCCCTCCAAACAGAAGCCCCAAGACATCCCTTTCCAATCCCGTATGCCCTGCTTTGGCAGCCCAAAACCCGTATCAAATCACCACTAAAACCCATGCCCATGAACTAAGACTCTTACCCGACATCCATACCATATTACCTTAGCTTAACGACCAAGAAAACCCCCCATTCAAACCCTAAAAACCTCACGAAATAGCTGATGGACAGCAGCTATGCGAAACAGGCCCGACTGCTTGTTGCCCTACTTCTACCCTTCGAAACTCCTTATAAATACCCCCCCCCCCCCCCCCTTCACCATACATTCACTCCTCTAAGTTCTCCACACATCCTACCGTCACTCACAAGCTTTAAACCCCAGAAACAAACCCTAATTGCCTCCCAAAAACCCTCCACAAAACCGACTTACAAACTGAGAATCAGTTTGTGTGTCCTCTTTGAAACCGTTCGTTCTCCCTTCAAACCTCCATCAAAATTCGAGTTTCTTGTTCCAAATTAACCATACAACATCCATCTACACATTAGACAAAGATTTACGAGCCAAATTGCCCTTGAGAGTACACGAATTCCCTCGAAAAACAGAGTGTTATACACTCTGTTTTCGCGGCTTTTCCCTGTCTGTCCAGTTCTGTTTGTGCTCGTTTTTCGTGCCCAATAACTCAAAAAGATCAGGGATTGTTTTAAGATCTCTGTTCTCCTCTCTTTCTAGTTTTCAAAACATCTTTTAAATTGAATTTTCACCGTGAAAAGAGGGAGAAATCGCTGTTTGAAAGTTGCTGTCCAGATTTGCAAAAAACGTGTTGTTTGCTTTGTTTCTTCGTCGACGACGGCCTCTCGAGATAAAATCTACGATCGATTACGACCCAAAATAGTGTCAACGATACATGTAGTTTAAGGGTGCATCAAATCCTCCTCTTTCTCCCTTTTATTTCGTTTTTTATGTTTGTTTTTTTATAGTTCGTTTTTGTTTGTTTATCGTTTTTGTTTATCGTTTGTTCTTATTAACTATGAAACTAGTTTAGTCCGAGTATGAGTTAAAGTACCACCATGAACACCCGCGTTGACTTGAGATGGGAAAGAAACCGCTACATCAGTCGGTCGTACACCCCCGTCTCATTTACATATCCTCGTGTTCAAGGTAGGGCATTAATAAAACGATTTCTGACTTCGTTCTTCGCTTTTGACCCCTCTCTTCTCTCGTGTGATTCGACCTACCCCTGGACCATTTACATGTTATTATGACCTCTGATTGATAACATATAACTCGTTTAGATGACATTAGATCAATTTAATAACCTAATTAGACACTTTAGGTTACATCGACGTAGCTTTAAAAATCAACGACGATTCTCAGAACTTAATTGAATACATCTCTCTCTTTCACATAATTTCTCGCTAGTATAAGAGTGCGTGATTAGCACCTTCTTATTAACACTCGATGAGTTAATTTAATTAGCGAACTTGACCTAATTTGACCCCTTAGGCCGTGTAGAATACACCTTTGCGCGACATCCTTCCAATCGATCAACGTTGTTTCTAACTCGTTTTCTAACTTGTTTCCTATCCCGTTTCGCAATCATCTATCTAACCTAATGAATCTAACCTAAGGATTAGGGTATGCTAGATCGTGTAGGCCGTGTTTGGCCGTGTCCTTGTAGTCCCTTTTCTCGTTATTTCTCATCTTTATCTCGTTATTTCGTATCTTGTAATTACTTTGTTTATCGAGTCGTGTTTGGTAGTTTGTTTGTAATTTTCAAGTTAGTTTTCTCTTATCGAGTCAAAACCTCTTTCAAAAACCTTAGTCTTGTTTGGTTAGATGGTTGTGCCTCAATGCATGTAAGAGCGTAGTAAATCGCATGTTGTTTAAAGCAATATGGCCCGATTTATGCTAATGCATGCTTTGGTGCGTAGCCCTATGTCTAATTCGATGAGATTAAGTGAAAGCACACATTTCGAGGAGTGACCCAAGGCCGTGAGTCATGTAAGCCGTGGGCCACCCCTTTGTGCCCGTTTTCCTAGGCCGAATGGCCGTATAATGCGTCTTGTACGGTTTTGTGTATAGCGTTCTATTTTAGATCGAGTTGTATCTTTAATTTATCGTTGTGTCGGCATGAAATGCCTGGGTTGTAATAGGATAGATCCCAACGGCATCCCCATTCTCATCAAGCCTTGTTTGCTTTATTTTGTATGTTGTTAGATCAATCAACCCACATGCTAAATTACAACTTTGACCAAGTTAGTTTAGTTGCATCTAAATCGACATAGAAACTTCACATGTTAGGGTTTTGAAAACGATGTTTGCATATCATATATCGTAGTAGCTATGACCTTGTTTGAAATCCGACACTTGACTTAGTAGAGGCCGTTATTGACGGGCGGGGTTAGGTGTCCTTACGGGCTTCCTAACACGTACCCTCACCCCTTACTCAAGATCTATGGTTTGTGGATCCGTCTAAATACCATTGGATTACGAGAGTCATTCAAATCGAGTGATATAGGGTACAAGTCTTTATCTTTAATCACTCGTAGTCGATTGGCTTTATGCTTTTCGATGAAAGGTGTAAAGTTGACTTGAACGGTTCCAAGTTCCCAAAAAACTTGGTGGCAACTCTAATTTGTCTTAATTCGATTCGAAAGAACCTCGAGTCGATTATGCCTAGTGTGGATCCCGCGGATGCAGTTCCCGAGGGCCTTGTCCACAGTTTGGCGACTCCGCTGGGGAAAAGAGGACTAGTTACACTTTGTTTCTAGGGTCTTTTCCTCCGAGGTGAAACTTGAAAAGAAAGTATTGGAAAGTAAAACATTACTCATAGTGCTACGATTCATGCATAAACCCTTAAGGATTTTCCCGGGCCGTCCCAGCGTTTCTTTGTGATGCGTGGGGGGCGACGTCCCACTATGCCAGGAACTCGCACATTGCTTGCTTCCGCTCCGCCTCGCGTGGTTCTTGATGGTGGGGATGCTCTTCTAGGTACTCTACCTAAAGGCCCTTGCTCTATAAGACCGCAAAAGGATGGAGGGCATAGACCTTCTTGTAGAAGACTTGCCGAGACTTAGAGATGTCTAGGAGCATACATCCTTATAACATGAGAATGACAATGTGCGAAATGAATTTCCCGAGTCTTTTCAAATTTTCCATGTCCATTTCAAAACCGAACTTTTGAACAACTTACTTTCAAAATTAGCATGGTTTTAAAAACGCGGAATGCTGCCCAAGTAGGACTAGATTTTTCGGCCCAAAATAAACTTTTATAGCCGGCATGCTGCCCATTTCAAATCTCATTTTTAAATCGATTATTCGTTTTTTTCAAATCCAATCCAAGATATTTCTCGAACCTTAACCAAGCATGAAATGCGTCGAGTCGTGTCCGGGTCCTGGCCGTGTTTGGCTAGGCATGTTTCGTTCTAAGAGTCTAGAACACGACCTTGTTGGGTCGCCCAAGCTCACCTCTTGGGATTCGAGTCATGTTGGTCCACCTTTTTGTCTAGGATAGTCCACAGAAATGTCCAAGCTAGGCCATTGTGGATGTTTCATGCGAACCTATGGGCTATGTTAGTCCAATCACGGGTTTAGTCACACCGAGTCCGGTTTAGAACCAAATTATGATGGTTCGGGTCGTGTCGTTTTGTCGAGTCCAAAATGAATCAAGGTCTAAATCCAACCGTGAGTCGAACCTTTTGGTTAGTCGGTCATAAGTCGAGTCTTTGTTTGAGTCAAGTTGGTGTCGTGTCCTTAAGTGTGCAGGGGCTCTTACATTTGAATATTGACTCGGTTCGGGGTTTTCTTGTAGAAAGGCCGCCAAAAACCCGACCTCAAGCAATGGAAGATGTTGTTAACAAACTCACTGAGGCCGTGAACCTCATGATGACCAGAATGGATGCAATCGAATCTAAGCTGGGTGAAGATTCCCCTCCATCTACCCCACCGCTGACTGATCTGGAGAAACGGTTCAAGTTCATCGAAGACCGTCTGAAACTCTCCCAGGGGAAGAACATCCACTATGAAAATGCTAGGGCCTATGCCCCGATTCAGATAAGTTGCCCACAAACATGGTACTCACTGATATCCCAAAGTTTAAGGGCACAGAAGATCCAGTCCACCATGTTAAGGCCTATAAGGGGTACTTAGCACTGAAGGGAGTACCTGCTGACATGCTCGCTGAAATTTTCGCTCAATCTCTAGATGAACACCCGAAGGCGTGGTTCTATAATCTGGACCTTAAGAACTTCCCTACTTTCGAAGATATTACGGTGGAGTTCTGTAAGCACTATGCTGACAATGTCGAGATTCAAACCAACATAAGAACACTGGAGGTGATGACATAGAAAGAAAAAGAAGGCTTTACTGAATTCCTTGCAAGATGGCGCGCTGAAAGCGTGAAACTAGCCAAGAAGCCTGATGAAGTTGAAATGGTAGATAAGTTCGTAAAGAATCTACGACCTGTCTACCGTAATGCTCTGAAATACCAGAATTTTGGTTCTTTCAAAGAATTGATAAGAATCGGGATAAAGGTAGAAGATGATGTCATAAGGGCAGAGGCTGAAAGGCCGAAAGGGTACCAAGGGGCCTCATCGTCTAAGGCTAAGGCCCCAGCAACGACCCATATTGATGAAGCCATCAATCTCTTAGAAGGGAAATCGAAGAAGTCGCAGCGCCAAACACCTAGGGCATTCACTGATATCGGATGCACTTATACATACGCTCTCCAAAGGCTCACAGCCCAAGGAAAGCTGAAGCCTATTGGTCCAACTCCGGACCCTCCCGCTGATCAACAAGGTAAATGGTATAAACCAAATGCCTACTGTGCCTTTCATCAAGGGAAAGGCCATGATACTGAAAGGTGCTATCGAATGAAACACGAAATTCAAGACATGATTGAGAATGGAACGCTCCCAATCCCAGCCATAAAACCCAATAACATCACCAATCCATTTGGCGATCACGCCAACTTTGTTTCTGTCGAAGACAATGTCGATTATTCCCATATTATCCGCCCATGTCACTTGAAAGGAGTGTTTATCGGGAAAATATTTGTGGATTGCTGTGAATTCTTGCCAAACCCGAAGAATGAAATTCAAATCGGGAGTCTCGCTCTAGAATTTACTCCTCTCATTAACGAAGTTAATAAAAGACAATTCGATTCACCAACTTTCATCACTGGCGTAGATCCTCAGAGGACTACCTCGGGATGGAGGTCGACCAACACAGGGATCAAGGACAAGAGCCGAGCATCTAACCTGACAACTGAACAAGGGAAAGCTCATGACCAGATTTGAAATTATGAGTCGGGATCTGTTTTCTTATCTTAGTCGAGTCGAGTCTAGGACTTTCTTTTCCTGAAGTTGAGTCGTTTGTTCCGCGATGACCTAGGGTGTGTCCTAGGAATCGTTCCTTTGAGTCTGTTAAGCATTTGTCATTCCAATAAAAGTTGCAGTTTCGTTTCCAAATATGTCTTGTTTCCAATCCTCATCATTCCGAAAGCATGATAAAATGCACAACACACTCAAAGGCATCCCTGGGGTAGAAATATGTCACGTTTCAAAATGTAAGGTACACTAGGATCCCGTGTTTGATTCCTTTACCTATTCCATGTCTGGCGGTAGAAAACCTTCATCAAAACCAGGCTTATGACAAGCTTTTAGATGATTCTAGGACGAACCCGGACTAGCTCCTTGTTTTCCATATCGATGACGGAAGGCAAGCCTTTCCCCAACAAAATCATCCCATCTCGAAGAGAGAAGATATCAACCCGTTCTAACAAGGAATTGTTAGTCAGCGAAGCCCAGTTTTCAAGGTGTATCCATTTATGACTAAGAGAATGAATAGAAGATCATTTTCAAAGAGAGAAAAAAGATGAAAAAGAATGAAAAGGTGAAAAAAAAAAGAATGAAAGAGAAGAAAAATGAAAAAAGAAAAGTGATGAAAGAAAAAGAAAAAAAAAAGAAAAAAAGAAAAAAAAAAGATGTTGAAGTTATTGCAGAATGCTTTTGGTTGAATGTCGAAGTTACAGAGGCCAGAAGTCAAGTCAAGTACCCATAGTTGAAGTTCAATGGGCGAAACCCAAAAGGGTAAGTAGTGACCTCTTTACCCTCTAAGTCCTTCCTGAGACGGTTACAAGGGGATAGTCAGGAATTTTGAGAATCATTCCGCTTGTGTTGTTACACCCAACCTTTAGGGTCCAGATATGGAGATTTGAACCCACATTGTTTTTCAACCCATTTGCACTCGTGGTTCATCAAACCCGAGACACCCATTCTAACCACATCAGCAGCCATAGCCCTTGGCCTTAGCACCATAAAACAAACCTTCAGAATGATGGTTAACCATTCCAACTTGTTATTACCAAGCTCCACATCCCAGAAGATCCAAGCCTTTTACACCTAACCCCAAACACGGGATTTAACGGTACTTTACAGGCTAGAATGGGATATGACATGATACCTTAGGTGAAACCTTCGAGTGTGTACACACAATCAAAATGTCAATTTAATGCACCCTGATCGAACTACGTCGGATTTGATTTCGCTCCACGCGAATACGTAGGCAGTCCTTCAGAATAAGGGATTCAATCCACTCATCAACCAAGTTGTCATCTTGTCGGTTTCTTACGGGTCCTAACCAAGTCCAAATAAAGCCACCTTTGTTTGAGTCGATCTTAGCACTCGATGTAGGCTAGGATAAGGATTTAGGTTCGGATGAATAGTATCAAGTCTCAGAATGAGCTTTATCTAACGGTTTAGGCAAAGATGCTGAGTCACATAGATGTGGGTTTGTGTTAGGAACAGAAAATATGAAAAACCCGCTGAAAATAATGAAGGCGTGGAAGAAAAATAGTAAAAACCCGCTGAAAAGAAAGAAGGCGGTGGCAAGAAATAATGAAAAATCGCTGAAAAGAAAGGAGGCGAGGAGAAGAGTGATAAAATGTTCCCAACAAGAGTGATGTGTAATGTCTAAGTGTTCTCATAAAATCAGTCTGTGTTTAGTGTCTAGGCGAAGCTAACGTTGTTGCTCCGTGAGTTAAATCCACCTTGTCAATGCCAAGTGATCTTGATTCCTATGTGCCCTCGGGAGCATGACCATGCCATACGATATCTCCGTCCCAAGTTCGACGGCCTTGTGGTTCCCATTTGCCATCTTTTGGCGCCGGAATGGCCAATTTACATTTCTACCCCCCAACAAGTCAATAATTGAATTAAAACCCGTGCACACTTACGGTTTTATTTTCCTTTTTTGTTTTACGGTAGCGGGCTACGCCCACGTTGTTTACGGGTCTTACGGAGAGTCGTATTTCATGCTCACCCATCAAGGTTCGATTTCAAAAAAAAAAAGATATTTCAAAATTCCAAAATTTCAAAAACTTTTTGCGAATTGTGGATAGATGATCCAAGTAGTAGAATCTTTGCGGGTCGATGGCCCAATCATTCAAAATTTTCAAAATTCAATTTTCGGGTCGATGGCCCAATCATTCAAAATTTTCAAAATTCAATTTTCGGGTCGATGGCCCAATCATTCAAAATTTTCAAATTCAATTTTTGAAGGGTCGATGGCCCAACCTACCAAGTGCTGTCAAATTTAAACTTCGGGTCGATGGCCCAATTATTCAAAATTTTCAAATTCAATTTTCGGGTCGATGACCCAGTATTTCAAATGATCCAACTTCAAGATCGATGATCCAAATGTGCTTATGTGATGATTATTGCTAGTACGTTTTGTGTTTCAATTATAGCAGGATATGCTTCATCGGGGGCTCTAAAGTCTTCGACTTTAGAGCCATTAAATCAGGGGCTCAAGCCGTTGGCTTCGAGACCATTATCAAGATGTAAAGGATGACATCCACCAAGAATTCAATTCGATACAAGAATATGAAATGGAAGAATTCCGTAGCTGAAAGCAAATGACGAAAGCGGCGGCAACCCCGGAAAGTCCGTCCCTTTCAGACAAGCGCAAAGAGATGATAAATTTTGGGCAAATGTCGTGAGATGATGAATTTTGGACATACGCCACAGATGATAAACTTTGGGCATGTGTCGGAGTTGCCGAACTACGAAGCGGGTTTGATTCCGTCGAGAAAACGGATACGTAGGCGCCGAGGATAAGGCTCAACCCACCATATATGCAATTTATGGGTCGACGATAACGATGACAATTCGACGAATGAAGCAAGAGTTAATCCCCGACGAAGTTTCGGGTATGATCTCTTCTTATGGTCAAGCGAGCTTATATACGCAAGTCTAATGGACTATAAACGACCCATGAGAATGCTCGGTGTCGAGAGGGACTGGGGTATACTTTGACTTTCGCCTTGTCCAAGCCTCAGTCAAAGTGGGGGCTCTGTAGATACCCGTATCCGTCGATATTGGAATTTATAGAGAACCCGACAAACACCCGATGATGATAGGACACATGTATTTATTAGTTGTCATTGTCATTATTTGGGTTCGTTTTACGATGTAGAATGAGCGTTGTCGACGGAGTATTTTATTAATTTAAATGATATTTAAATTAAATGTTTTTTTAAGGTGAATTCATTTTACTTTATTTTGAATTTATTTTCTCAAGTTTATTTTATTGAAAATAAAATAAATAATTGATTTGAAAAATCATTTTATGAGTGTATTTGATTTGAAAAATCATTTATTTTAATGTGTTAATCGATTTGAAAAATCGAATTTGAAAATCGAAAACTCGTTTTGATCACACGTTTTGGAGCTCCATTATAGCTCGGTTTTTGAGCCCGTTTTCTTTACGAATTGGCACGAATCTCGAGTTCACTAACCAACCTAGGCTTCAACTCATCCAACCCCAGTTCAAACCCCCATACCCACGTTCCAAATCTCGTCCCAAACATACACAAAACAGCCCAACTCTCTCCCTTACCCGTGTTTGCATAGCCCATCGAAAGCCTTTCTAAACCGACTCAAACTTGGTCCAAACCCGCAACCCATCACTACCAACCCGTGCTCCACATTACCCACAACAACTCAGCACCTAGCCCACCACGAAATCAGCCCTTAAGTCCTCCAAACCGAAGCCCCAAGACATCCCTTTCCAATCCCGTATGCCCTGCTTTGGCAGCCCAAAACCCGTATCAAATCACCACTAAAACCCATGCCCATGAACTAAGACTCTTACCCGACATCCATACCATATTACCTTAGCTTAACCACCAAGAAAACCCCCCATACAAACCCTAAAAACCTCACGAAATAGCTGATGGACAGCAGCTATGCGAAACAGGCCCGACTGCTTGTTGCCCTACTTCTACCCTTCGAAACTCCTTATAAATACCCCCCCTTCACCATACATTCACTCCTATAAGTTCTCCACACATCCTACCATCACTCACAAGCTTTAAACCCCAGAAACAAACCCTAATTGCCTC
The DNA here is from genome assembly GCF_048544455.1 of Silene latifolia. Lineage (NCBI taxonomy): Eukaryota > Viridiplantae > Streptophyta > Magnoliopsida > Caryophyllales > Caryophyllaceae > Silene > Silene latifolia. Next base: position 378,908,163 of record NC_133538.1, on the reverse strand, counting down.
CCAAAAACCCTCCACAAAACCGACTTACAAACTGAGAATCAGTTTGTGTGTCCTCTTTGAAACCGTTCGTTCTCCCTTCAAACCTCCATCAAAATTCGAGTTTCTTGTTCCAAATTAACCATACAACATCCATCTACACATTAGACAAAGATTTACGAGCCAAATTACCCTTGAGAGTACACGAATTCCCTCGAAAAACAGAGTGTTATACACTCTGTTTTCGCGGCTTTTCCCTGTCTGTCCAGTTCTGTTTGTGCTCGTTTTTCGTACCCAATAACTCAAAACGAGCAGGGATTATTTTAAGATATCTGTTCTACTCTCTTTCTAGTTTTCAAAACATCTTTTAAATCGAATTTTCACCGTGAAACGAGGGAGAAATCGCTGTTTGAAAGTTGCTGTCCAGATTTGCAAAACACGTGTTGTTTGCTTTGTTTCTTCGTCGACGACGGCCTCTCGAGATAAAATCTACGATCGATTACGACCCAAGACGGTGTCAACGATACATGTAGGTTGAGGGTGCATCAAATCCTCCTCTTTCTCCCTTTTATTTCGTTTTTTATGTTTGTTTTTTTATAGTTCGTTTTTGTTTGTTTATCGTTTTTGTTTATCGTTTGTTCTTATTAACTATGAAAATAGTTTAGTCCGAGTATGAGTTAAAGTACCACCATGAACACCCGCGTTGACTTGAGATGGGAAAGAAACCGCTACATTAGTCGGTCGTACACCCCCGTCTAATTTACATATCCTCGTGTTCAAAGTAGGGCATTAATAAAACGATTTCTGACTTCGTTCTTCGCTTTTGACCCCTCTCTTCTCTCGTGTGATTCGACCTACCCCTGGACCATTTACATGTTAGTATGACCTCTGATTGATAATATATAACTCGTTTAGATGACATTAGATCAATTTAATAACCTAATTAGACACTTTAGGGTACATCGACATAGCTTTAAAAATCAACTGACGATTCTGTAACTTAATTGAATACATCTCTCTCTTTCACATAATTTCTCGCTAGTATAAGAGTGCATGATTATCACCTTCTTATTAACACTCGATGAGTTAATTTAATTAGCTAACTTGACCTAATTTGACCCCTTAGGCCGTGTAGAATACAACTTTGCGCGACATCCTTCCAATCGATCAACGTTGTTTCTAACTCGTTTTCTAACTTGTTTCCTATCCCGTTTCGCAATCATCTATCTAACCTAATGAATCTAACCTAAGGATTAGGGTATGCTAGATCGTGTAGGCCGTGTTTGGCCGTGTCCTTGTAGTCCCTTTTCTCGTTATTTCTCATCTTTATCTCGTTATTTCGTATCTTGTAATTACTTTGTTTATCGAGTCGTGTTTGGTAGTTTGTTTGTAATTTTCAAGTTAGTTTTCTCTTATCGAGTCAAAACCTCTTTCAAAAACCTTAGTCTTGTTTGGTTAGATGGTTGTGCCTCAATGCATGTAAGAGCGTAGTAAATCGCATGTTGTTTAAAGCAACATTGCCCGATTTATGCTAATGCATGCTTTGGTGCGTAGCCCTATGTCTAATTCGATGAGATTAAGTGAAAGCACACATTTCGAGGAGTGACCCAAGGCCGTGAGTCATGTAAGCCTTGGGCCACCCCTTTGTGCACGTTTTCCTAGGCCGAATGGCCGTATAATGCGTCTTGTACGGTTTTGTGTATAGCGTTGTATTTTAGATCGATTTGTATCTTTAATTTATCGTTGTGTCGGCATGAAATGCCTGGGTTGTAATAGGATAGATCCCAACGGCTCCCCCATTCCCATCAAGCCTTGTTTGCTTTATTTTGTATGTTGTTAGATCAATCAACCCACATGCTAAATTACAACTTTGACCAAGTTAGTTTAGTTGCATCTAAATCGACATAGAAACTTCACATGTTAGGGTTTTGAAAACGATGTTTGCATATCATATATCGTAGTAGCTATGACCTTGTTTGAAATCCGACACTTGACTTAGTAGAGGCCGTTATTGACGGGCGGGGTTAGGTGTCCTTACGGGCTTCCTAACACGTACCCTCACCCCTTACTCAAGATCTATGATTTGTGGATCCGTCTAAATACCATTGGATTACGAGAGTCATTCAAATCGAGTGATATAGGGTACAAGTCTTTATCTTTAATCACTCGTAGTCGATTGGCTTTATGCTTTTTGATGAAAGGTGTAAAGTTGACTTGAACGGTTCCAAGTTCCCAAAAAACTTGGTGGCGACTCTAATTTGTCTTAATTCGATTCGAAAGAACCTCGAGTCGATTATGCCTAGTGTGGATCCCGCGGACGCAGTTCCCGAGGGCCTTGTCCACAATTACTAACATGTTTGGTATTAATTCATACAAAATAAAATTGTCACTTATATGCATAAATTCTCACATATTAGTAAACATGTTTCGATCACATCTGATCTTCACATTATAAACACGAATATAGTTGCTAATAAATTCACTGTTAGCTACTCATGTCATCATGTAGGCTACCAATTCATGCTATCATTCAAGTGTATCCATATCTTTAGACATGCCATACTAAATTTATTAAATGACATAATTCTTCCATGTCAACATATTTCTAACATATTGTATAATTACTCCAATTCACATATTAACAATGTCATACTTACACAAAAATCACTTTCCTAACAATTAGCATTATGTTTGTCGACCTCCATGTGTTTTTGTTAGCTGAGTGGGTTTGCTGTTAGTTATGAGGATGAAGTTTATGACTTCAATCTCGCTTATCTGGGGTAAGTCACCTTCTTGAAGTTCCCATCTGTACGGTACCTTGTCCTGTCGCCGCTGTGTTGGTTCCCAATCTTGGGGTGATCCTCCCCACTTCCCCCACCCCCGGATTGGGGTCTTTGGTTTATGGTTATTTCGCTCTGTGTTGGTTAAGTGTGACTCCACTGCTTTTGGGACTGTTATGGTGATCCCCCTATTTCCCCCACCTAACAGTCTCATTCCCCTGGTTACTTTTATGTCGTGGTGCCTCGACCTTGATTTGGTCTGGTTGCTTTTTTAGTGGTGGTCCTGGGAGGTATCGTAAGGTGATTTGGGAGTGTATGATGTTTTGTTTTTTAGTTGGGTCATTGTTGTTGGGCCATCAATCTGGCCCTTGTTAAATGATGGAGTGTCGATGCTAGGTGTGGGTCGAGTCTTTGAGGATTGAAGTTCTGTGGAGTTTTATCCTATGTGATTCTGATGATCTTGGGTTCTCTGCTGGTCCTTTTGGTGGCTTTCGTTTTTTATGGTTCTCTGTCTCAGTATGATGAGTATGGGGTTATAGGCTTTTTTTGCTTTGTATGGTAGGTTTTTGGGTTTTTGGTTGTCTTTGATGATATGGTGGTGGTGGTTCTTCTAGATCCTTTGCTTGTGGGGGTTCTTCTGTATGAGGTGTGTTGGGTAGGTTAAAGGCTGGTGCGGGCAATGATGATGGATGGCCCGGATGCAGTGGTTATCACCCATTTGTTTTTCATAAAAGGATTGGCTTGGAACTGTAGGGATCTTAAGGACCCACTTAATCCTTATATTCCTAAAATTAGAGCTATATGTAGGTCTTTTAAAAATAATCTAGATTTCATTTTCCTTTCTGAAACAAAATGTGATGTACAATCAGTTAATATGCTCTTACGACCAATGCGCTTCCTTCAGTCTGCTGGATGTGATGCCGATGGCCTTAAGGGGGGCCTCTGGGTTGGCTGGAAAAGTAGCTGTAAATTAGAATGTATCTTTATCACTTGTAATATCATTAACCTCTTGGTTAATCAATGTAAGGGTAGTATGTAGTATTTGTGTCGTGTGTATGGTGAACCTAATCATTCTAAAAGGGGTGATGTATGGGAATCATTCTCTTGCCTTATAAATTCTCTCGATAAACCCTTTTTGCTTATCGGAGACTTCAATCAAGTCGAGTATTCTTCTGATAAGTTAGGTGGTGACAAGTTGATTAGAGGAGTTGACTTGTTCTCTTACTGGAAGAATACTCATTGTCTGATGGATATTCCTTTTAAGGGACCTAGATTCACTTGATGCAATAATAGGGAGAATCCGCACCGAATTTACGAAAGACTTTATAAGGGTCTTGCTTCAAATGACTGGCTTTCACTATTCCCTTATACTTTTATCAAACACTTGCCTATTCAAATTTCGGATCACGCGCCTATAATCCTTGATACAAATATGGTTCTCAATACCAAGAAGAAAGTTTATAGGTTAGAGGCATGGTGCTTCGATCATGGTGAATGCAGTAGTCTTGTTAAAGAAAGTTGGGAAAGAAATGAGACGGGTGATGCTCCTCATATCCTTTTGTCCAAATTACGTCGAATAAATAATGCGTTCAGAGTTTGGGCTTGTAACAAAAAAGATGAATGGGGACTAAAGTGGAGTGCATTTGATCAGGATCTTGAGTCCTACCAACTGGATATTGAGAAAGGTGGTGATATTGTTAATTACGAATCATGTCATAAAAAGCTTATGGAGTTTTCACTTGCTGGTGGTGCTTATTGGCGTCAACGTGCCAAAATGAAATGGAATTGTGAGGGTGATACGTGCACTAAATATTTTTTCAATTGTGTGAAAGGGCGCTCTGGTGCTAATACTATCTTGGGCATTAGGAAGGAGACTAACGAGTTGACATTTGATATAAAGGAGATTGGTGGTTTGTTCGATAAACACTTCGCCTCTATCTTTAACTCTGAAGCCGAGCCTGAATGTTTTGATGATTACTTTCATAAATACGGCTATTTATTTGAAAATCTTAAGTGTAATGGGCGCAGAAGATAGTGCCAAATTGGGTCGAGTTTATTCGAAAAATGAAGTTAGTCAAGCCGTTTTCCAATTGGGACCCTTAAAGTCACCAGGTCCCGATGGTATACCGGCGGCCTTCTACCATAAGTATTGGTCCATTTTTAAGGAGGATGTCATTAATGGAGCCATGTACACTCTCAACTCGGGTAATGTGCATAAAGAATTTAATAAAACGTTTATTGTTCTTATACCGAAAAATGATTGCCCGGAGAGAGTTAGGGATTTTAGGCCCATTAGCCTCTGCAATGTTATTATAAAATAGGTTACAAAGTGTATTGCTAATAGATTAAAAGCGGTTATGGATGACCTTGTTAGTCCATTTTAAAGTGCCTTTGTCCCAAATAGGAGTATTGCTGATAATATTGTTATTGCCCAAGAGCTTCTTCATGTTATTTGATGTATCACTTTTATATACACACTTTTATAACTCCTTTCATGATGTTTTATACACCGTTTTCGTGCCTTTATGTCATTTATATGCCCTTTTATAGTGAATTGTCGATACTGCCACTGTTTTATATTTTAATGCAGAAATGACGCATTACGAGGTGAATCGAGCTAAGATGAGCATTGCAGATATTGCATAGTAGAATACACGAAGCATGGCACGAGAAACGAGGGGACTAGAAGATAAGAAGAGAAGGAAAGAAGAGAATGAACTGGGATGTTGGTTCCTCGATCGAGTGCAAGTAGGCTCGATCGAGTAGCCTCAGGCTCGATCGAGGATCCTATTTGACGGATTAATTTCCGTAATTTCCTAAAACACGTGTTACTGTAATATAAATTCTAAACTCGTAGGATTTATTAGGATACGCTTTTTATTACTTTTGGACGGCTGGAAACTTGCTTTAGCTTTGATATTTTGCTCTTAATCTTTCCTTGTTGATTATTACGGTACTAATCATTCCTCGTTAATTAGTTCATTCAAGTTTTATGCTTTCAATTACTTGTTATTTCATATCTTTAATCATGTTTTCAATCATAGTTATTGTTATTGTTAGATTCAACATGAGTAGCTAAATTCTTCATCTAGGATGAAGGGGATCTAGGTTACTTAGAAAGGGGAATATTAATTGATTGCTAGTAATATCGCATGAATTATCGTTTGATTATTGTTCTTATTCTAGTTAATTGATTTAGGCCTGAATTGATAATTAGTGTAGCGAATTAATACTTTCACCGACAGGGTTAGAATTTATATAAGCTGCGATAATCAAATAGATTGTGTCTAATAATAGCGATTGCATGTTAGATTTGATCTAAAGGACATAAACGAGTTAATCAATCTTGTGACCTTAGATAATTCGATTGACCTAGCAATTGAATAAGAACCTCGTATAATTAACCTAGCGAACCGGAAATCCTAGACCTTTAATGTTATTGTTATACACCTTTTATTTACTTGTTATTTAGTTGATAGATAACAAACAAATCAAAACCCCCAAGAAAACGGTTACCTTCAGACGATCTAAATATTAGCAAACTGATTATTACCGCCTCCCTGTGGATTCGATACCTGTCTTACCACTAGCTATTTTGTTAGTTCTGAGATAGATTTATTTTGATATTGGTGATACGACTTTAGCCTTATCATTATTAATCATAGGAGGTACGGGAAGAAGGGTATGATGGCTTTAAAGGCAGATATGAGTAAAGCTTATGATATATTGAACTGGAATTTCATAAGAGGGGTGCTCTCTAGGATAAATTTGTCGGACTCTATGGTTCACCTTATTATGAGCACTATTGAATCTGTTACTTATGTTCTGATTAATGGTGCTCCTCCGGAAAAAGTTGACCCTTGCTGTGGGATCAGGCAGGGGGGGTCCATTATCCCCGTATATTTTTGCACTGTGCACGAAACTCCTATCTCAAATGATTCCCTATGCTCAGGAGGCCAACCTCATTAAGGGTGTCAAAATATGCAAAAACGGACCAAAAATCTCCCACTTATTGTTCGCAAATGATTCTCTATTTTTTATTCGTGGTGACTATGGGGACATGGATTTTCTTATGAACATTATTGATGAATACTGTCTTGCTTCTGGGCAATGTCTTAATAAAGATAAGTCATCTATTCTCTTTAGTCCAAACTGCTCCCTTATGACGGCCAAGAAATGCTTGTCTGAGTACAAATTTGCTTCTAGAAACGATCTTGGCAACTATCTTGGACTACCAACGAGTATTGGGTCTTCTAAGAGGGATCTTTTTAAATTTCTTGTTGACAAAACTAAGCGAAGGCTATCCTCGTGGAATAGCATTCTTCTCTCTACGGCTGGTAAATTGACTCTTATCCGTTCTGTTCTCTCTTCACTATCTCTTTTCTCTCTATCGGTATTTCGTATACCGGTAAGTGTATCATCAAAGCTTCGGTCTCTGATGGTGCATTTTTGGTGGAGTGGAACTAGAATGAATAAGTCTATTCATTGGTGTAGTAAAGATTTCCTTAGTAAGCCTGTTGGAGAAGGGGGTCTTGGACTTTGCAATATTGGTTGCTTTAACCAAGCGCTCCTTGCCAAGTCTGCTTGGAGAATTCTAAGTGTTCCAAGGAGTCTTATTAGTAAAGTTATTGGTCCCAAACTTGGTCATCAAGATGATACCCTCTTCCAGAAATGTTGGAAGGCTCCTCATGCGTCGTCATGGGCCCTTAAAAGACTGGTCTGGGGCTCTGATCTTATCTACAACAACATTGCTTGGACTATTGGCTCTTCCTCTCGTCTTAATGCGTGGAAAGATAAATGGATTGAGGGTAATAGTCTTCAAGATCTTTGCGGGGATATTATTGATGCACCTACTGATACTACGCTCCTCCTTGGTGACCTCCATGATAATCATAGGAGATGGGATCTCTCCTCTCTAGGTTTTGATCTAGGAAAGGCCGTTACTAAGAAAATCCTCGCAACTTATATTCCGTGCCAACCTACGGATGACTCTTTCTACTGGAAATTCTCTAAACATGGTGTTTTCACTGTCAAGTCGGGATATCATGTTGCTGCTACGGCCCTTTCTAATGAATCTACCTCGGTAGCTGACTCCTCTGGAATGCCTCCACCCATTGTTGCCTTTTGTAAATCAAAGCTCTGGAAGTTACCTATTTCTTATAAACTAAGGGTGTTTCTATGGAAACTTATGGCTAATGCCCTTCCTGTGGGGTCTGAATTCCTGAAGAGAAAATTGAACTGGCGTTCCTCCTGTACTCTATGTGATGATCTAAATCCTTATGTGAAATCTATTTCGCACCTCTTCAGAGACTACATCTTTGCAAAAGCTCTATGGTTTGGCTGCCCTTTAGGTCTTAGACTAACAAAGGGAGTCGATATTGATGTTAGGTTGTGGGTCATTAACTGGATTACTTATTTTCTAATGAGTCCGGACCCTAATTCCCTCATTTATCCTCTTATAGCTACTCTTTGGGGGATTTGGTATTGCAGGAATGAAATGGTTTTCAGGAATCGACGCCCTTGGCCCATGGGTGCTATTAAGTCTATTCTTGACGATATTGAAACTATGAATGAGGCTACGCATAGTACGTTAGATAGCCTCATTCAGGAGCCTCTATTGGACCTATCTCCAGATCTTTTTTTAGCAAAGAGGATTAGAAGCTCTTTTCCCTACTGGATTGTTGGTGGACCTGTGTGCGGGAATGTTTGTACTGTCAAGTGTGATGCAGCTTGGAGGGCTGATAGAAGTTCTGGTATGGGGTGGTGCTTGTTGGATGGCAATGGGATTTTAAGGAAATCCGATCTTGCTCGCTCGTTCGCTACTTCTCCCCTGCATGCCGAAGGACATGCTGCTATCATGGCGCTTAAATGGGCCTTGGACGAGGGGTACCTTCATGTTAGGCTTGTTACGGACTGTCTTAACTTGGTTATGCAGGTTGCTGGAGCGAAAAAGGCGTTCGCGCCTTTTAGGAGCATAATCGAGGATATTAAGTCTATTGCGTCTAATTTCCATTGTTGCTCTCTTAATTTCTGTCCTAGGGGAGTGAATAGGATAGCTCATAATCTTTCTCAGGAAGCTCCTTTGTAAGCTATGCTATTTATTGTTGTCAAAAAAAAATTAGCATTATGTTCAGTAAACCAATCACTATAAAAAAGATCCTTGCCTCAATAAACTCATCGACTTCACCTCTATCCGTCACGATCACCCATGACCAAGCATCTCTCTCACAAACCATACTAATCACAAGGTGGTACTCTCCGCATTATAAGATCCGTCTAACTCATGCATTAAGACCAATATATATGTAAAACAAGGCTTTAAAAAGCAAAATAACATCTTTGTAAACATTATGACATACAAGGAGGTAAAAAGGTAAGCATAAGACCATAACAAGGGTCACTAGGTCGAGTGCTCAATCTACTCGACCGAGTGTGGGAGATAAGAAGCATGTAAAGCAGATATTAGGGTTACTCGGTCGAGTTAAAAGGTTAACTAGATCGAGTACGGGGCACCTGGTCGAGTGTGGGGTCCACTCGATCGAGTACGGGGTACTCGGTCGAGTACAAAGGTCCACTTGATCGAGTGCCCTACGCAGTTCTCAGCAATGTCCAGTTTTCGTACAACAGTCGTATTTCGCTCGTTTCTTGGTCATTTTGGGCGTGTGACCCACCGTTAGAATCGTAAGAGAACAAGCTATCATTTCCAATTGGAATCACATCAATATAATTTCTGGAACTCTATTTATGACAGTTTTAAAACAACCCTTCCACAATCGGTCTTCATACAAATCAAATTTTCTTAATAAAACAACTTAAACATTAGGGTTATTTCATAACAATAATCCATCCTATTGGTGGCATGCAATAATCACTCCATCCTATCAATAATCTCAATTAAATCCAACCTAAGCACCATACCTTCTAATAACGAACCAACTTATATTTTTTTATGTTTATGTGTATCAAATAAACCAAGTACTTGATTCATCACATATGCCAGCTAGGTTGTTCAAAAACTATCAAATATTCAAACATAAACTTAAAAAGGTATCAGCTGATTCGTTATTAGAATATATGGTGCTTAGGTTGGATTTAATTAGGATTATTGTTAGGATGGAGTGATTATTGCATACCACCAATAGGATGGATTATTGTTATGAAATAACCATAAACATTAAAGATGTAAACAATAACAACCGAACACTCCTAAAACCAGTTTCCTAGATGAACTTTTATCATACCAACATATATTTTAAAGAAAACATTTAATATACATGACAATAACCGCCTCACTTCACATATTCGATGCTTCAACAACTCGCATCATCACTTTTACCAACTTATGCTCACAATTTCCCACCAATAATACTCATCACATCTTGCCCATTTGAAGCACGTATAAAACACATCACAATTGATACTATTCGCCATATTAATCAACATACTCTTACCAACCATATTGCTCACAAAATCATACAATACCACACCTATCTACATCTATACACATATACATCTTCCACATGAACTAACACATTATACAACTTGCAAAACATAAAGCACATAACATACATTCTACCCCACAGTGATCGGCTTGAGATCGTAAGGGTCATAGTGCAATTTTAGGACGTCTCCCAAATCTTTGTGGTAGCTCCAAACAATCTCTACCCGGGTTCATTGTATTAGACACCCTACGTTCATTTGGTTCATTGGTTTAGGTTCCAAGATCGTCTCTCTGATCCCACTTTGTAACACCCCCATCTACCAAAGTGCCTTACCAAGGCCTAACTTAGCAAATGGAAGTGTTACCATCTCGGTTGCCCTAGGTAGTACATATCAAGTAGACCATAATGAAACAATTATTAAGATAATTAAAGTTTAGTCGATTACATAAACCAAAACAAGAGAAATACAACTGTAAATCCAAAGTATAAGAATATCTAAGACTCGGCGGAAGCTATGAAACTAATATGCATCGTCTCTGTCCTGTCCAATCCCGCGTGCAAGCTCAACATCATCACCTGCTAGACTCACTGCTCACCATTCCCCAATGGATCACCATAGTTTTGACAACAATTGAAGGGGTCAGTATGATTACACAAACAACAACAATCACAAGAATAAGCAACACAAGGTAACGCAACAATATCCACCACCTCCAAACTACAAGATCCACAAATGGCTCTCATTGCAACGAGTAACCGTGCCAGGTTACCCATCGCAACAAGTACCAACACCGCCAGTGGTAGACCGCAGCCTTGCCACCTAAAGCCTCGCTCATCGCAACGAGCGAACCCATATCATTAATGTGCACATCCCCCTTGTGACGGGAGCCACAAGGGGCGAACATAGGGGTGAAACCATCTCCCGACGTGACTCACAATATCCAACCAACAGCTCCATCAATCACAAATACGATATCACAATAATCACAAATAATCAATCAATACAACAACGGTTTAATCATATTGTGCGGGAAAATCCTACCTTTTCGCAATCCAAGCACACACAAGCAATCGAAATAGCAATCCTCCATGAAACAGTCACCTACAAATAATAATCACATACAATTACTACTACCTCTCAATAATCAATCTAGTGCCCAGTTACCAATTCCCCTAGTTCCCCCAAAATTAGGGTTAGGTCTAGTATAAACATAAGAATAGAGATCGAGACTTACAACAACGTAAGGTGAAATCCGACGACAAAAGCTAGATCCTTGCTAGGTTGATAATTAGAGTGATTAGGAAGAGTGTAGAGAAATGTTTTAGGGTTAGAAATGATTAACGAAAACGGATTATGTGATTATATAACTCCCATCAAACTGCTTAAAACACGACCCCAGACCGGGCACTCGGCTGAGTACGCAATACTCGACCGAGTGCCTCACTGACTCGGTTGAGTGACCCCTAGGTAGAAGTCTGACCAAACACAAGTCTACTTTGCTCGGTCGAGTGGGTTGTACTCGACCGAGTACCCAGCTATCAGAATACGTAGTATTACACCACTTAATAGTATGATCGAAACATCTTAACGGCTTCCGGATGAGCCATGAACACGTGGGTCAGCTGACTAGTCGACTGATCGGTAACCCAAAAGTGCACATACTTATGATGAACCGCAAGTGCTAACATCTGTTGTACCGGGTTTCTTCCTTCTCTTTCCTCAGCCCTCACTTTCTGAACACGGATGCAGATTTGTCGCCTTGCGGGTTGTGATTTTTCTGGATTCCGCTGATGTAATCCCGCACTAATCACAGCCGGTGGTACATGAGCTGAGCTCTAACTTGGGCATCGATATACGCCAACTCATCATCATCAAACTTAGTGTAATAGTTATCGCCGTCACAATACGCCACCAAAGCATGAGTATAAACTCCGACTCGACCCATGATAAGTACCCGTTGTGGAGGGTTGGCTTATACTTCGACAATTTTTATTTTGAATTTGCAATCATGCCACTGGAAAGACGTGTTAGCCCTCATTAACGTGTCCCCATCATTATTATTGGGACGTCTTCCACCTTCCACCTCTACGACATAAAAGTAATCCACGCGAAGCTCCGTGTTACGACCCTATCTCTTGTTGCTTGCTCTTTTAATGCCAAAATTGAGTCCAAGTGTGGTCTGATATGCCCAATTAAACCCTTCTTTACTTGAAGAGAATATTCTGTTGGTAATGAAATGTTCCGAGTAATCGACACCGTTGCTACCGAAATCCTCGTTGTAATCCTGCACGAATTTCGAGACGTAAACATATTAAACAAATGGAATTTAGAAAAAAATATTTAAAAACGATATTTAATAATGGAAATTCCGTATATTTAACTATTAATTATCGTAATTAGGGTTAATTAGTAATATTTAATTAATATATTTCACGACATCTAGAAGACCGATTTTTGTGTAAAAAAAAATAAAATAAATTTTTAAAAAAGGGAAATTGGCCTGAACGATTTTTTTGGCCAGGCCCATTTTCGACATTTTTTTTTTGTTTTAAAAAATAAATAACTAATTTCCGTCTAAGATTAGTTTTGGGTGCGAGGATCGATAATCGTTAATCCGTTCTACTCTAATCCGAACAACAAATCATAAACTTCAAACGTAATTAAAACGTAAACATACCTCTTCAAATTCGTTACTAGCTTATCGTTGTTACCGTCATTCGTCGACATGATTTAAATCGTTTTAATCGTAAATTACGCAAACTAAATTACGATTTATTTATTTTTTTGGAAAAACCGTCTATTTTTGTTTGGGTTTTTTTTTTTTTTTTCAAAATCGTCTTTTTTAGAAAGATTTTAGAGGGTGAAAAGGGGGAAGTTATGGGGGCATTGTTGGAAAGGGGTGTTTAATTGTCAACGATATTTAGTAAATATGTCGACGCTATTTAACACGACCCCTCAAAAATTCTCATAAAATATGGTATTGTCCGTCTTAAACTTAAGACGGGTAATACATACCAAATTATATGGTAAGTTGTCTAGGAAATGCCAAAGATATTATCTTTATTACCCCCCATGAGCTAGTATTTGATACTCCCTCCCAACACCTATGTTTGCCCCATTTCAATAAAATACTCCTTTCATATATTAGAGAAATGGGCAAACATTGTTATTTGGAGGGGGTATGTTTTAAAATTTAAGACGGATACTCCGTCTTAAGCAAAACTTACTAATAGTAGCTTTCTCTTTATCAATTGATAATCAGAATACACAAATTCTCATTGAAGACAGGCACTATCCGTCACAAGTTGAAGACGGATAGTACCCCTCTTACAATATGCAAGTGGCATTATCCATCTTAAGCTTGTGACATATAGTATCCATCACAAACAAGACATTTTGATTTGAATAATCATCATTGTTTTATTCTGTTACAAAATTCTAACAATGACAACTATTGACCCAAATGAAGAAATGTTTTTCTTTTCCTGTATTTTCTAGACCTTTAGTTATATGTAAACCGTAAAACCGCTATGTTTTCATAATATTTTAAAAATAAAAATGATTATTTAGTCATATTTCATCTTTATCACTCTCCGTCCAGATAATTTGTTTACCTTTGATTAAAGCACTCTTCACAAAGAATAAAAAAGGTAAAAGGAGTTGTACAATAGTACTCAATCCTCCCACTGATTAGGTCCTTACTCCTAGTTTCCCATTTGTGAAGGCTACAACACCATAAATGATCCTATTTATATTACTGTAAGATTTAATCTGAGAACATGATAAATAACAATGTCAATTATCATTACGTAAACAAAAATGAACTATAGTTAAAATAAAATTGTAATATGTACAGGTTATTTATTATTGGACGGGTCATTCATACTCGATATTCTTTTTTGACAAAGATTCATACTCAATAATCATGACACCGTTTTAAAGAATAATTCAGAGATCATACCAGATTTTGCCATTCCGAGGTAACTCGGGTAAGTGCCGAACTGCCCCAGTACAAATGACCAGCTCACCATTCTGGGATTTCTTGCTTATCAACAAGTACAGAGAAATAACGGCAAGTATAGAGAAAGAACAGGAAGAAATGACGTTAAGACGACAATTACATGTCTGTCCCAAGTGTAAGCCACTAATGCTCTAAATAAGACCATCGCCAAAAAAAAATCAGTGATTTTTCACTCTTCCAACACACTAAATGAAAAAATTACAGGGGTGGCAAAGAAGTAAGAGAATAACAATATTACACAATGCATCAACTCTATTATACAGAGACATCTCGCGAAAGATAAATAATGTTGCCTCATCATAAGCGCAAACTCGACTTGTATAAGAATTAAGATTACACCCTACAAAAAAGGGGGAGGGGGGCAATTAAAGCGCACTGACCAAATGAATACTCGGAACTATTGACCTAAGATATACCCACTCTTGACTTCTACCCGTGTATCTGATCAATGTACAAAGGTCGACTCGTGCTGTGCTCCATAAGGCTTTCAATCCCACACCCATACTTTCCCTCACCAAAGACCTTCACACGTGTGGTCAACCTATAAGGCAGTCCTCAATCTTCAATTTCTGAGAAGTTGATGAGTTTGGATATTCTATATACAGCAGCTGGCTATACGAAATGCCCAACTCTGGGTTCAAATTTTGATACGAGATGAGTAGAGCTAACCATACAGTTTCTATTAAATCCAAGCAAGGGAACCCTTGTCATTAGCAACTTGAGGACAACCTCTAGTTGGTGTAGGCGGTCGATTTACATTTAGTTCCTGCAAATAACAATGCTAGTTAATCTGACACTGGAGCTTCCTGACTCACCTATCTTTAGCTTTGGAAAAAGACAAAAATATGCAAAATGACTCATTAAACTGTCTATGCTTTTTGTGAAGTAGCAGAGTATGCATTTTATACCACAGATTGGCACTACGCAAATTCTTGTTTCAAACGGCCACTTTTCGTTTGAAGCTTCAGACAGGCACATGTGACCATTTTATGGTTAAATATAATCACATACATTGGTACAGCCAATGTTACCGCTTATGGTAACTTGTTTTTCAATAGTGGTCACATTTGGCTGTAAAATGGTTACAAAATCTCATCTTATTATTTAAGACCAAAATGGCCCGTCTGAAGAGAGACCAACTGATTATGGATATTGTGTCTCTAACTTGTAGGAATGTAGAACCCATCTCACATATGATATGTCTCACCCTATGCTACTACATGTTAGTGTGAGACTATCTCCCAAAACTTCTTGTTAGCACAGGCGGTCGGGATGAGTACAACTACCACCTTTACCCTACAAGGCGCAGTGTCCATTTTCATACAGGGTAAAGTTGCTCTGTACTCTATGTGCCAAATAAAACGAAAGAGCATATAGCACCGAGCAAAACGAGCAAAGTGTGAAACACCATACCTGCATCCATGTATCTTCTATATGGTGCTCTGGTGATGTTTCTGGAGATGAAATGGCTGGCGGCAGAGGATGAATGAGTTTTGGAACCACCACAAGATCCCTACCCAACACCAGGATAGCACCTGCATTATTTGCAGTACCTAAAAAATAGAAAGGTTCAATGCTTTTAACACGCTGGTTGATTTCAGAGAGCACTTGCACAAGATTACAAACAAAGAAACTTTAGAGAGGATAGCTTGCACATACCGCAGTAATTGGTGGCCGAAAATAATGTAATTAAATGCCCTTGAGCAAAGCGTTCAAAACCGTCCATGACACATTCATGTGCACGTACTATCAACTGAAGGTCATTATTGTTGCAAAATTCCATAACACGATCTGGCTGCAATATAAGACAACGCTCACTGTCAAACATTGCACTAAACTAAGATAGACAATAAACAGCTTACCCAAAAAAAAAAAAAGGAAAAGTACATCAAACAAAGATGCTGCCGCCGCCCATTAAAACCATTGAGAACGCCAAAACCCTATGATGAGGTACAATCGCCAACTAAATCAAACCAGTCTAATGAAAAGGAACAAGAGCATGAACATCAAGCAAAGATTACATTGATTCATGTAATTTATTCCCAAATTTCTAAATTAATACCAAATTTAGAAGGATATTAAATGCTTAAATACAACCCATTGGGTTGTATTTATCATTTCCCTTAATAATATTGAAGACGCCCAAATCCTGTGTTGCCATATGATCACGAACAAAGTCAAACAAGTCTAAAGCAATATGTAGCTTTCTTAAACGTCCTTAGATAACCGACGGCACAAAGCTCACACTGCCTCACGCCGAGAATAACCGTCACATTTATGAGTAATGAGGGAAATTTAAGACTTTGTTTGGATACTGGATACTAATTTAAATGGAAACAAGCTAAGCAAAGAAGGAATGCAATAGAAGAGGATTTAGAGTGAAAGAGAGAATACACCCCTCAATTAGATATACATGGTAGAGGGAAGAGAAAATGAGAGTCACATTATACCCAATGAATCTCCAACCTCTCTCGCTACTTTCCCTCCCTCATGTTTATCCCTATCCAAGCTAAGCTGCTGATTGTGGAAAAAGAGAATATCTCAATATCATATGCAGACTACCCCCTCCTTTTCCAAAAAGCCGAAAACAAAAGACGTTTATATAAATTCCATCTAAATAAACTATTGTGGCCGCATTTGAGACGGCATCAACATTAGCAATAAGCATCGCAGTGACCAAGATCAAGCTGTGACAAACGATTTCAGACCAACTCTCAAACTTAAACTACCATGAAAGCACCCACAATATTAGATTTGAATAGAGGTAATAGCCTCAGCATGCAACTGGCATGGCGTGAGTAGAGAAGAGATAGCTGTTCACATGATAGATCACTCACCCCAAACGTTACTAAACCTGGACCTCTAGCATTTGGGCGAAGTCCTTCTACACTGTCATTTTCTGTTGGATCTGACCTGCACGGATTCAGATTTCTCTTATGCCCTCTACAGATTAAATCTGTCAAAGAAGAAAATTGAACAATAGACACAAATGGATCTAACCATAACAAATCCATGAGAACGATAGAGCCGGCGTCCATTGTAATGGGACGCTGAATGCTCTCAATCTGGTCCACATGGTTAATTGATCGCCCAATCCCACCATGCATACATATAATTTTCTTCTCAATAAGGGCAGCCAAGGGAAGCCAATTGAACAATCGGTTAAACCGATGCCATGCCCAGATTCCATCTCTTTCACCCTGTTCAGAACCCAAATTAACATCCTAGTCTGCCCGGATATAACCATCAAGCAAATTCACAGTACTTTATTAGCTCAATATGTATGTTTATGTAGCATACCATACGCTCAATGCATTCAATCCTGAAGCCAAAAAGAGCGTTGATATCTGCAGCTTCATGATTCCCTCGAATTAGATGCACATTGTGTGGATATTCAACCTGAAAGGAGCACAACAGATAACATGTGTACAGGTAAACATCTGTTATATCCAAACGCTAAAAGATGAGTGAAAAAGGTAAGAGAGATGACCATGAAATATCATTACCTTCAAAGCAAGTAGAAGCGAAATGGTTTCCAAGCTATGTTGACCCCGGTCAACATAGTCTCCTAGGAAAAGATAATCTATGTATCTGACATGTTTTGTAGTAGTATCAGCATAGAAAATACAAAACAGAAACCCATTCATAAAACAAAATAGCTCACTAACATAGTAACATATATGCACTTTGTTACGGTGTATGAAGAGTAGCAGCATCTACAACCTCTTTCTATGTTAACAAAAGAATAGGGCTAGATACATCCTTCGCCTAACTTCGCTAGGGTGAAAACTTTTGGAGAATGGGGTTAATGTTGTTAAACAGGCTATTCATGCAATTCTAGCAAGGATTACTTCTCTACAACATTACCAAATGCCTCAAATAGCCTTGCCTACAGCATAGGTAAGGACGCTGGCTAACACAGCCTTAGCCATGAAAACATAGATGGACTACTTGCACAAGACCCATAGTGAAAATAGCATTGGATACTAGGTTGCACGGACACTTCTCATAATCAGTCGTCCCGTGTCCGACACCGACACTCCTCGGACACAGACCGAAACGTGTCGGACACCTATAAAGCCGTGTCTAACTTTCTACATTTATTCGGGCACGTGTCCGACGCGTGTCCATGGTATTTAGGTCGTGTCCGACTCGTGTCCATGACATTTGAATATCATTTGGGGTATATGATGTTCTTTAAACGAGAAATGAGTTGTCGATTAGAAGATGCGTTTGGATGAAAATGAAAATGAGTTATAATCAAGGGCAAGTTTTACTTTCACTTATTTAAATTTAATATCAAATACTTTTATAAAAATAAAATCGAAAGTTTATAATTATAAAATAATATTTTATTAAATTTAAATAACGTGTCCCGTGTCCTTAATTTCACGGGATGTCGTGTCACGTGTACGTGTTGTGTCCATATCCGTGTCCGTGTCCGTGTCCGTTTTAGTGCAACCTAGCTGGTATATATATCATAATAATATAAAGTGGAAAAAAATTGGTGCGGAATTTAGCTTTATTTGCTCATCTTTTATAGTACTCTCACTGTCCCATTGGATTCCTTACGTTTGCTTATTGCACAAAGTCCAAGCTATGAAGCAAATGTACAAAATTACCCTTACTTTTCCTCTTCTACTTCTACAGGGCTCACTTGCACATGGGATTTGCAAGGGATCTTAGGTTATGTGACAAGCTAAAGATATGCTTAGAACGGAAATGTATAGAATTTATTGGGACACTCATAAATAGAATACGTTAAGAAATAACTGGGACGGATAGAGTAAAACTTACTCACTCGGGAAGAGAATAAGCTTTTGGCTTCATTGTCAATGGAAAATAAGATGTAGTTTGATAAATAATATTATAATAATTCCTACAAGATGATAAAAATAAAAGGTCCCATACAAAGTAGCAAATATTTACTGGTTAATGATAATTGGGGTAAATTGATAACTTATACCTCCTATAATCCACTTTTTCAAATTTTATACCTAGAATGATTTTTTTTCAAAACTTATACCAAATATCTCTATTTCTTTTATACATCATGCCAAATTTCTGAAATTGACCATATTACCCTAACTATTTAACTTATCACCAATTCACCACCCCTTCCCAACCCCCCATTAAATCCAGCACCCCGTATCCCCACAATTCCACCAAAATCACCCCATCCGTCATCCCACCACAAAACTTACCTCACAACATTTGTCGCCGAACCCGATCCTCCCACGTCATCAGCACTAACCTTGCATACTACCACCACTCTGACATCTACTCCACCATCAACAATGATGAACACTGCCATCCTTAATCTGCCTCCACCACAATCAAATTCCCATAATTTCATTAAAGACGATCTCACATATCCTTCTCTCCACTCCGAAAAACACAATTTTTGTTCCCTAATTCAACTCCACCACAATCAAATTCTCATTCAAAAACGATTACATTTACAATTCGTTTTATAAATTTGGTAACCATTGCAAGTTTAATAACTCTCCTCTTCGTAAATTTCCTCAGGTTATTATGTTTTATTTTAATTATTTTGTTGGTTTTATACGGTCTGGTGTAAGGTGAGGTGGTCGATGGCGGTTGTGGTTGATGGTGGCAATGATTATGAGTGGTGGTAATGGAAGATGGTCGTGGTTTTAGCAGTGGTGGAGATTGATAAGAGGGATGAAAATGGTGGTGTTTGATGTTAATGGTGATGGAAGGTGGGATAGGATGGTGGTGTGCGGTGATGGAGGCACCAATGGTGGTGTTGTTGGAGGGAGGAGATGGTTCGGGGGGAGTTGGGCTAATCTGGGAAAGGGGACTAATTTGGTTGGGAATGGGTGGTGATTGGTTAATAATAAGGGTAGAATCGTCAATTTCCGAAATTTGGTATGAAGTATAAAAGAAATAGAGATATTTGGTATAAGTTTTGAAAAAAATTTATTCTAGGTATAAAATTTAAAAAAGTGTATTATAGGAGGTATAAGTTATCAATTTATCCTAATTATAATTAAATATAGCTATATGAGGACACACCAGGTAGATTTCAATATCTTGTTCAACTTGATTTTGTTGAATTGTTACACTTTTTTTTACAGTTTTAAGAGGTCATAGAATTTTGTCACAACCACTGAGTTTGTTCTTAACAAGGCCGCTTCTTGTTTTACAAAACTACATTTCAACCGGATACAGTGAGACGCAAAAGCAAAGTCATCACTTACGATATATCTCCAGCTGTAGATGGAGCCCCATATTCATCAAAAAGTCGCATAAGATCCCCAAATTGTCCATGTAAATCACCAAAGATTTTTATAGGAGCCCGCAGTTGAATGACACTTGGTTCACTAGCGAAAATCCGTTCAGAACTATCACAGAGTTCTGCTATATCATTGCAGTCCATGAAAAATTGGCGGCAAACAGAAGGCTTCCAGCCACGAGGCTTCAAAAGATGTGCAATAACCTACGACAAAAGGCAATGGTATGATATCTGAAACTTTTGGAGAGTAAAATCCAATACAATCTCAAGGCACAACCAAATATATAGGGAGTATTATAGTGCCCATCGTGTTACAGTGTTCGAACTGCAAAGTAAGAATAAAACTGAAATTCCAAGCATATGGACGTCAAAAATTTGCAAAGAGGAGCAATGTCCAAGCATAGAACAAAACTGTAAATATTGAATAAATTCCAAGCAGCATAGAGCTTTCAAAAAAAATCAAAAGTCAGGTTCATTCTGCGTGAAATGAACCAAAAGGAAATTCAAGATGCAGTGTGCTGTCAATAAGATGATAAGATGTACGCCAAATACAGGATTCATCCTCTATCTATAAAAGCTAAATCTTTTAAGGGATTATGATAGGCTATCATAAATTAAGGAAAAAACATACCATTAGGAAAAGAGCCTAACCCACGTTCTTTTCTTTGAGCAATTAATTTGTTTAGGAGTATATGATAGGATTGTTGTTAATAAATGATATGATATATTGTATCCTAGTTTGAGAAGAGATCAATTGAGTCCACCCCAAACCATTGAGTCCATGAGTCCTCATATTGGAAGAAGAGAATGAAGGGTTAGGATTAGATCTAGGAGGAGGAATGGAGGGCTTAGATTAGAGGAACTTTTGTGGACCAAAATAAATGCTTAAAAGAAAAAAATTACTCCCTAAATCATTCACATTCTCCCTCACCCATTCTCTCACCTCTCTCTCTCTTCCTCCCACCATACACACAACACCACCCACCACCGTCACCACTACCACCACAATCACCACCACACCAACACCTCCGACGCCGGCCTCTTCACGTGTACTTACGTCAAGCGACCTCCCCACCACCGCCTTTCTCTCTCCTTTCTTATTCCTCCTCTTCCCTTTTCTTCTTCTTCATCCTTTCGTCTTCCCCTAGCCCGTAGGCGAGCGACCACCAACCACCACTCACCTCATACATCCCCTCGTCGGCCACCACTCACACGTCGCCGTCCTCTCTTCGTCACTTGTCCCGCGCCATCCTCTTTTCAAAATTCAAATTTTGAAAATCCCGGCTTTCCTCTAAAATCCGTCGCTCGTCCGCGGTTGTCGTTGCTGGTTGTTGGCTCGTGGTGGTGGTGGTGGTTGCTGCGGTTTTGGGGCAAAGGTGAGGTGGGTGGGTTAGTTGTGGTGGTTGGGGGGGTGGTGGTGGTTAGGCGAGAAAGGAGAACGGAAGAAGGTGGGTTTGGAGATAGAGGGGGTGTGGGGCTAGTGGTGCTCCGGTGGTTGGGTGTGGTGATTGGTGGGGCCAGCAAGGTGGTAGTGGTTGGGTCGTGGATGGCTGGCAAGTTGGTGGTGGTGGTTGGTGGTTGCGGGGGAGAGTGTGGTATAAAGTTACACTCGTAAAAGGCCAAAGTTACACTCATAAAATACCATAGTTACGCTCATAATCAAAGTTACCCTCGTAAATCGAAGTTGCACTCATAAATCAAAGTTACAGTTGTAAAGCATCAAAGTTACACTCATAAATCAAAGTTACACTCGTAAAGCATTAAAGTTACACTCAGTAAATCATTAAAAGTCAAAAGTTACATAGGTAATGTGTGGCTTGAGAAGAGGACTCAAAAAATATGGTGGACTCAATTGAACTTCACTCCTCTTAGGTTAATTAATTCAGTATAAATGACCAAATTTTTATCTCATTGATAACTTGAATAACTCCACATGTGAGTGTTTTCGGGCATTCACTGCCGGTCCCGCCCGGATAAAGGAGGAGGGTTGCGTAGGTCTGTGGCAGCCAGCATAAAAACTTAGTCACATTTTATGGACATTAATCGGAATTTGAACATCGTTGAGGCGTCTCCTCCGAAGCGCGTACTTTTTAGACCCGGGTGTAGTGAAAAGTATGTGAGGGTTGCTAGGTCATCGTCCGAAGCGACGCGCCATCTTTACACATGGGGGTGGTGTCAAATAGGCAAGGGTGCGCTACATCTTCTAGACCCGGGTGTAGTGAAAATTATGGAAGGGTTGTTAGGTCGTCGCCCGAAAGCGGCGCGCCACCTCGAAGTATGGGTGTGGTGTCAAATAGGTTTGGATCCAGGAAGCATGGTCAAGAGTGGGTAAAGAAATCAGGGCATGACTTTAGGAAGGGTAGTAGTTTACGTTTTGGTACTTGGAATGTTGGCTCTTTAACAGGGAGATTAGCCGAGGTAGGGGAGGTTATGAAAAGGAGGATAGTGCATATAATGTGTCTACAAGAGACGAAGTGTGTCGGAGATAAAGCAAGGGTGATAGCGCCTTGGGGTTATAAACTTTGGTACACGGGTAAAGACAAAAGTCGTAATGGAGTGGGTAATGTCATTGATAAAGATTACATCGATGATGTGGTAGAAGTATCGAGAAAGAGTGACAGGATTATGAGCATTAAGCTTGTAGTCGGGGATGAGGTGCTTGACTGTTATAAGTGCTTACACACCTCAAGTAGGATTGGATGCTTCTTTTCGACGAGCCTTCTAGGAAGATCTGGAAGAGGTTGTAGAACGAGTCCCTATTGGAGAGAAATTGATCATTGGTGGTGGCATTCATGGGGGTTTGGGTTCGAGGAGAGAAATGAAGCAGGAAGTGACATACTCCCTCCCGGTCGTTATAATGTTCCCCTTTGATATGGGCACGATACTTAAGGAAAAGTATTACAATATAAGTAAAAGAGTTGTGTGGGGTTGGTGGTAGGAGAGAGGGATGAATTATTAGTAGTTAAATAAAGAATTGTGGGGCCAAAACATAAAGGAAAGTAATAAAATAGGAGTAAAAGAGTTGTGTGGGGTTTGGTGATAGGAGAGAGAAATGAATAAAATAAGAGTGAAAGTTTCTAAAAATAGAAAGGGGAACATTACTTGAATAATCCGTTTTGGGAAAGAGGGAACATTATAGTGACTGGGAGGAAGTATTAGATTTTGCTTTGGCATATGACTTGGGTATAATGAACACTTTGTTCGAGAAAAGACATTCTCATTTGGTGACTTATAGGAGTGGAGGAAATGCTAGTCAAATTGACTTCCTTTTGGTAAGGAATGTGTGGAGGAAAGAGTACACCGATTACAAGGTCATTGCCGGGGAAAGTGCGGCAACACAACATAGACTAGTGGTGCTTGATTTTCGGGGTAAGAGAGACTTGAGGAAGAGAAAGATAATCGGTGAGGCACGAATCAAGTGGTGGAAGCTACAAGGGAAAAACCAACAAGCGTTTTTGGATAAGATCGGAAGTAGTGATATTTGGTCGGATTGCAAGGAGAAAGATATTGATGCAACGTGGGATAAATTGGAGCATGTTGTAAAGGATTTGGCGAGGGAGGTGTTAGGAGAATCTAAAGGAAATAGACCATCAAGTAAGGACACATCTTGGTGGAACGATGAGGTGAGACAAGCAATAAAGACAAAACATGAATGCTATAAGGTTTTTGGGAAATGCATGAGAACTTTGAAAAGTACAAGGAGGCTAGACGAGCCGCTAAAAAGGCAGTACGGGATGCGAGGACAAAAGTTAACAAAGAAGTGTATGCGAGGTTGGACACAAGAGAAGGAGAGAAGGATATCTATAAACTGGCTCGCATAAGAGACCGAAAGACGGATATTGGGAGAGTTAGATGTGTGAAAGATATGGACGACAAGGTTCTGGTTCAGGATAACGAAATAAAGGCTAGATGGAGTTCTTACTTTGATACTTTATTCAATGGATATTAGGAGCAACGTTTTGGGGATGTAGAAGTAACACAAAGCATGGTTAATCGGGAATTTGTGCGTAGAATACAAAAGAGTGAAGTTAGAAAGGCGTTAAGGAAGATGGGGTCAAAGAAAGCAGAGGGACCGTATAGTATACCCATAGAAGTTTGGAGGTGCTTTGGGGAGAAAGGAATCGAATGGGTAACCATGCTCTTCAACAAGATTTGGAGGAGCAACAAGATGCCATTAGCTTGGAGGAGAAACACTCTTGTCCCTTTGTACAAGAACAAAGGTGATGTTCAAGAGTATTCCAATTATCGAGGATTTAAACTTATGAGTCATACGATGAAGTTATGGAAGTGGATAATCGAGCAAAGGCTTAAGAGATGTGTAGACATCTCGGATAACCAATTTGGATTTATGCCCGGGAGATCGACTATGGATGCGATTTTTATCATAAGACAGTTGATGGAACACCATCGGGACAAGAAGAAGGACTTGCATATGGTTTTATTGATTTGGAAAAGGCATATGATAGGGTACCAAGAGAAGTACTTTGGTGGGCTTTGGCGAGAAAGGGTGTGTCTCGAAAACATATTGACCTCATAAAGGACATGTATGAGGGGGCTAGTGCAAGTTGGTGTATGATGTTTGCGAATGATATTGTGTTGATTGATGAGACGAAAGAGGGGGTGGAGAGAAAGTTGGAATTGTGGAGGCATAATTTAGAGACTCGTGGGTTTAGGTTGAGCAGGAGTAAGACCGAGTATTTGAGGTGTCTGGCGGGAGTCGATGGGGTCGAGATCGACTGAGGCGGGGAGTATTATTTTCGATGGGAATGTTGTTAAGGGGTCATATTTTTTCAGATATCTAGGATCTATTATTCAAAAAGATGGGGAGTTAGACGGAGATGTGGCTCACAGAATTAAAGCGGTATGGTTGAAATGGAATAGAGTGCTTCAGGGTTTTATGCGATAAAGATATGCCCCAAAGATTAAACGAAAAATTTTATCGCACGGCAGTTAGGCCTCCCTTACTTTACGGTTTCGAGTGTTAGGCCATGAAACATTGTCACATTCAAAAGATGAGTGTTGTGGAGATGCGTATGTTGAAGTGGATGTGCGGACATACAAGGAAAGATAGATTAAGGAATGAGGTGATTAGGGAAAAGGTAAAAGTGGCGCCAATAGAGGACAAGATGATGGAAAATCGACTAAGATGGTTTGGCCATGTGAGAAGGAGACCTATGGACGCACCGAGGCCGGAGACTTGGAGAACAGAAAAGGTCCCTAGGGGTCGAGGGAGACCGAGACAGACATGGTTGAGAGTGATTTATGGGGCTTGAGAGAGAGTATGGTGACGGAGAGGGCATAATGGAGGGAAATGATACATGTGGATTTTTAGTATTTGATGTTTTTTTTTTACATATTTAGTGTTTTTATTTAATTTTTAAAAAAAATTATTTGTCCTTCTTTCCTTTATTACACCTTTTATATCAACCACTTTCTTATATATTTTACTTGGTTTACTTTTAAGGCATTCCGGATCCTTAATTCATTTTCAGTTTTCAAAATCGTTTTAATCTTTATTCTCGATTTAAATTTTAAATTTTTATAAAAGAAATCCGGAATTCGATTTTAAAACCTGTAAGTTTACCTGGACTTTGTATTACATTTCGCTCTCCCTTTTGTTTTCCATTTTTCCCTTTTCTATTCGCATTTTGAGGGGTGCGTTCACCCATGGACGGTTCTAAAGGATGATTCATGTCAGCCGACCCCAAATTATTTTGGGATTAAGGCTCTGTTGTTGTTGTTGTTGTTGTTGTTGTTGTTGTTGTAGTATTGATAACTTGAATCATAAATTTATATGATTAACATTATCGGATTAATTAACCCTTACCGATGTTATGATAAAATATGGAGTGACAAATAAAAAAATAATTTACAAATTTAAAAATAAAAATCAGATACATTAATAAAACAAAAAAACTGATTTATTAACTTAATAAAGTAACAAAGACATAACTAAGAAAACTAATATATTATTATAATTAAAATTAAATTATCTAAATAATTAAGAATACATAATTAACGAAATTCATACATTATTACAATTCGAATCAATTACGAATAACGTGAATATTAATATGATCAAATTAATCAAACATAGAAAAGAGAATTTTAAGTGACGGAAATTGTTAGCTATATTTTTCCCTATTAGTCTTATCAATTCAAATGAATTTCATACATTTTTTTAATATATGTGAGATATATTTTGAATCAAACGTATGAAATTCATTTGAAGTAAGAGAGTATATGGTACAAAAATACTATATGTATATATTTTTTTAAAACTATATTTGAATTTAAATTTTAAATAAGTAAACCTGTGCAAGTTTGCACGGGCTTAAGACTAGTGCCTAGTGGTAGGTAATTGCTGAAATACATTTTCGACACTACAACATCATGATAAGATCTACAAACCTTTTTCGGAATGCTATTGATCGACATCTGCCGATCTAACAGTTTCCTAGCTGCCGTAGCATTTTCTGGTGTTCCATAACTGACACGCCGACCTTCATTCTCAAACTGGTCAATAGAAAATGATCTGGCCATGCCACCTAACGCACCACCGGTTTCTGCAGCTACAACAACCTGCAAATGCAAGAAGAATATAAAACAGTAAGTCATGCACACAGCTCTGCCGAAATTGGAAAAAAAAAATTATTCGACAGCCGACCCCAAACTATATTGGGACCAAGGGCTTTGTTGTTGTTAAGTACCAACTCCTTAAATAATCTAGTTCAACTATTGAACTCCATAAAGAACATGTGTAGGAAGCTACCATATTCTTGCCATGAAGGTATTTGTCAGACTAGTACGGGTTTAAAACTTGTGGATCACAACTACCCTCTCTTTTTTTCTAAACCTTACCATTTTGTCTTGATCTTTGAGACCTCACAATCTGACCATAAACCAATGGTCAAGAAGACTAACAAGAGTTTTTCTCTTTAAATGCTAAGTAACGTTTATATGCCAAATGCTACAGACTGCTGCATTTGACCCAGAATACATTATTTAATGCTAAGCAGAAGATTCTACTAACAGCTCGGTGATGGAGCCGGACCCCAGGAGGCGGGGTACTGAGCTGTGCAGAAGCATCAGGCTTGATCATACTTGGTATTTGCTTCCCACTAGATTCGGCCTCAAAACCACGGTCCCTATTAGGCACTTCTACTTCACCATTAACTTGCCGAGCTTTAGCAGCAGCTAATGTAGAAATGATAGCCTCTGCCTCTGCTGCTGATGCTTCAACCAAATACTCAACCCCTTTGCTGAGCCTCCTTCAAGTACTTCTTATTGTCAGTTTTTCTCTTAATTTGCAAGTATAAACATTGCAACACTGATGTAATGCGGACTTATCGATGTATATTTGACAAGAAGCTTACCGTGTTCCTTGCATCATGGCATTTTCATGGCTTATATCAGTGTACATATCACCATTTACTGGAGGAGCAACAGGGTTCCCAAGCACAACCGCACCATCAGGAACTGCTTCGGAATCACTCTCTGTTGTTCTGTCGTCAGCAAAACTATATCTTCCTGGTGGTGTGTTGGAAGCAGCTGCCGCTGCCGCTGCCGCATGTGAAGCTGCAGTTGTGGTTTCAGCAGCTGCAAGATCTTCAGCTACTAGTAAACCATCAAGAAGCACCCCTGCATCAATCAATCTTTAAGTCACTTAAACATTCAAGGCATGCAGCTTCCACCATCCCACCTCACAAAAGGGTATAAACTTTCCAAGACCTTTTCACATGAATTGTTTTCATTCTAATCTTATGCTGTTACTTTCTTATCAGTTCTATTCATAGATTAATATTTTAGTTCGGTTTTATTCAGTTTAGTTCAGGTTGTAATTCCAACTTATCGCCATGGTTAACTGATAAGATACAATAAGCCACATCCGATGCAGGATACGCTCTTAAATAGTGTTTGATATCTAGACATCAAGTTAGCATCATTATAGAATATGCTGGAATACATTTGCAATTCACCGGGTTCTTGGAGAATTCGGTAACACAGCCTATCACTACAATATCTCGCTATAAAAAAGCTGATATATATCGATTCTGTAACACTTACAACCTCAACATACATTTTCATATAGGTCCCAATATTGGAGTAAATTTAGTAAAATCTACAAGTTTAGCGATCAAGAACGAAAATTCAAGTTCAGCTCGATAAAATGTACAATCCAGCACAATCAGTAACTTCTCTGTCTGTTTGATCCTGATGCGTATAGTTAAATAAATAATGTCTCACCACCACGTAAACCGCCATAAATGAATATCAAGTCGCCTACTGCAGCAGCTGCGTGTCTGCACCGCCTTGTTAACTCAACTGAAGCGTCTCCACCAGAAGCATCAGCACTGTAACGACCCGTCCTTGGGGTAGTGACCACTGATTTTGTATCACACCAAACTCCCGCTGCGGTATCCAATACTGCAATGGAAATGGAAAAAAAATGCACCTGTTTTAATGAGAACAAAACAGTACCAAAATTGAACGGGTAGAGAAAACAATCTGTTGATGAAAGCACAGAAGACACATGGACGACAACGCAGTTCATAATTTCTAACAGAAACATGGACAATTGCCAAATCAAGTAATTTCGGCAAATAAGACAAAGTGGACAATGCTTTATCTCTTCCACAGCTTAAACCAGTACTAGTGTGAAAGGTTCACAAACAACATATGGTTTAGAACTTACCCGCTTTAATCCTTTAGACATAACCACTCATAAATAAATAACACGATTGAGACCTAACAACTCTCACTCATCAAAAGCAACACAATAATTTTAAACCAGAGTAAACTAGCAACTACGATAAAATGTACCTGCTACGCTGGATGAATCTTCCACTATACGCCCTCCACCAAGTGCACCACCGGAAACATGCAGCCGTGCATTGACAAATACCTGTAAATAACTGTCGTTAAAAACTGGGTGCGTACATAATTAGATCCTCTGCTGAAGATGAAACCCACCGCAGCATGTTGATATCTAGACGACGGTGAAACTCCAGGAGCTATTGCCCATTCCCACCTGCCATCTCTATGCTTAGCAAGACCATATGCACTTGCCAATGGCTGTACAAAAACATGGAAACAAAAAATCAACATTAAGATATAAATCAAGCACAAAACTCAACACTTTAAGAAGTATGATGCCTCAATTGAAATATTCAACTAGTGTTTTACGAAACATGATTTACCCAAACCAGCCAAAATAGCGTTTGACACAAACACATCGAAAACGCATAAATACAGCTTTCACCCTCACATAATTATAAAAGATCCACAACCATTTATAAGCATTTACCAATTTCAGAAGGACTTATAAAACAATAGCAAAGCCTAATGTGTCGGATAAAACAACACGACATGTGATGTGATTATATGCAAGAAAAGAAATTCATGTAAAAAAGGTTGTCTCTTCAAGTTGAGTAAAATTTGCAATATTTACAGCTAGCCTAGTGTAAGCCTTTAAGAGAAACTGGTAAAATAGAAGACAGGAGGTCATAATGTCATATGCAAACATCACATCCTTGCATAAATTATTATTACTCCATATATTCGAGAATCACATGTTTTGATCTTCACTGTGGAAAAAAAAAAAGAGATCATATGAACTTTCTGTTGCGGTCGCCAGTTGCAGCCTAATCCCGCTAAATGAAGCCAATATCGCCTTAAAAAGCGACAAGATGTGGTCGATGTGATCTTCAAATACTTTATAAAACGGTTAGGTTTCGGAGTCGGGCTGTAGATTTAATTTAATACTATGCCAAAGAGTGGTGATAAGAAGAAACATAAACCAGCTCTGAAGTAGCTCACCACACTGTTTGCGTCCCTCCCTCCGCAGAGTAGAAGAAGACCATCAGAACGTGCACTTGCGGTTGCATACCTGACCAATGTAAGAACAGACCCATGTCAACACAGAAGTCTCCACAGACCAAAGTAAACAGCAACGAATAGTTAGACAAAACAAGAGAGTATCGCAGTAACTCTGTACAGCTCAGCATCATAAAAGTAAAATGATACGGATTGAACAACAGATAAATAAACCTAAGAAAACAGAGCCGCAGAGTTGCCCTCTCTGAAAGAAGTAAGAAAATGTGAAGCAATCTATCAGCAACTATTAAATTAGGACTGAAAAAATATTTCCGCAATTCTTAAGAAATGTACCAGCCTGATGAAAAGAGATGAATAATAAAAACAATAACAGAACATTTCATCAGAATGCAGAGGAATCTTACATGAATGGAGGTGGGCCTTCACCTTCAGGTTCCAATTTCCTCCATTCATAAGGTTTTGCTGCAGTATCCAGTGCCCAAACATCAGCCAGAGGCCGCTTTCCTACAGAACCAACCATTTTGACATCCATCCGTATCAGGTTACAGCGATCACTTGACATAGAGCACATTAAACAAATACCTCAAAGAAAAACAAACAATAGTTAATAAACTCACCATCATTACCGCCAATGCACATAAGGTATCTTTGTCCCACAAGGGCCATTACATGCCCATAACGTGGACCAGGCCCAGGGCATTGAACAACCACCCTATTTAAGTGATAACAATGTTAGTTATATAAGATACCAACATGTCCCGGCCAACAAGCATAAACTCCCCATATCAACCACCTAACCCACAACGAAAAAGTAAAAATGTTTATCCCCTTAGAAAAATAAAATTAATAGTAAATACCGAAGGCAGCAAACCTATGCCATCGTGGTTTTTGCTGTGTAAGGTCAAGAACATGTAGGTCCTCAGCAGACAAACCAGCAGGACCAATCCCACCCTGTTAGATGCTGTCGCAGTCAGTATTCACACATCGACTGTATCAGTGACTAGCAGACATCATCATATTGATTCAAGCTGCTACAATTACCAACCTGAATAACCACCATGGTACCAACAGCAGTGGCAACATGAGCTGCTCTTGGTGTGGGAGGCTCCCCGATTGGAGTAATCCTACAGATTGGTTCATACGATCGCTCTTATCTTATTTTCTTTTCCAATAAATAATCAAACAACCAGCAGTCAACGAAGATTATTTTAAAAGAGAATTTAGGGAACTTAGCTTACCTAGACCATCTATTTGTTAACACATCATAACAGTGAATATCAGCTGTAGCACCTGCAAGCCCTGCAATAGAAAGAAATGCAATTTCAATCACAATAGACTCTCAATAACAACTTCTGATGTTAAGGTCGACCAGGGTTGTCTTACACTTTCAGAAGGCCCTGTGCTAAAATGTGGAAACTAGGCCCTAAAATACGTAAAAGTACCGATGCTAGAATAACTAGACGTCCTAATTTAGTTTTAAGCTACACATCCAACCACTACATATTACGAGTTAAAAAAAATAAAATTCTCGCCCATATTGAGACTGATATTCTCAAAATGCACATAATTTTATCGATAGAATTTTATTGATTAATTATGTATGTGTCATTATTTCATAAAAGGCCTATATGGGTATTATTACAACTAATTCACCTCCCTATTTTTTTAAAATTTTAGCACACATTGTGAAACTAAAAAACAATATTTAACAGAAAAATTATCAAAATACTCTAACACGACAGAGATAAACATCAAACACATGGGTGGGAATAAAAGCAGCGCAGAAAGTAGCTAGTCAATCCCAGGATGGATCATTCGCGACGAGCACCAATGACCATTGTGCTACGCAACACATTACTGTCAGCTACAGGCACCATACAATATATGTAATTCTGGGCTGAGATGGCGCCTCCAAACTGGAGGCCCATTCCCTCACTCAGACTGTGTTGGCTGTTAGACAGATCAAGAGTTCAACACAAGACTATACCAACAAAAGAAAAGCACACACATATCAAAAATGCAAACTTTACACACAAACGAAAGATAATAGGGTTATTAAACCCTTACCAGCGCCACGGCATAAATATTACAACCAGATTAGTTAAGGAGTGGATCTGCAACCACTGGTCAATAGACTCTAAAATCCTCATCAGTAGAACACCCTAAGTGCTAAAATACTCAATTTTGGAAAAAGAATCACAATCTTTGGTGCATAAAAAGGGCTGCCCGGTGCACGATGGCGCAAGGCGAGGGTCCGGCGAAGGGTCCCACCACAAGGGTGTAATAGGGGCAAGCCTTCCCTTGTCATTTTGGCAAGAGGCTGCTTCAAGGACTTAAACCCGTGACCTCTAATTAATTCATTCAAAGAGTCAAAGCGTCACAATAGCAAAAACTACCACTTTCGTCCAGTCCCTAACATAGATGTTGACCTCACCGCAAGATTACGCATAGAACTAAACACATATTTAAGCAACTTCATTATCGCAACCAAAACCTCTATACAGCAGTAAGAATAATAAAACCCCAGTACACTAGCAAGAATAACAAAACCACAGTCGATTTACTCAATTTTTAGAAACAAAAACCCACAAGATTACTAGAAGAGGTGAAGAACTAAACACATATTTAAGCAACTTCGCTATTTGATTTTCTGTACCCACGAGAATAACAAAAAACAGTCCATATACGACAACAAAGCCTTACTCCTACTATTAGAAAACCTGCATCATTCACAAAACAAAACCAAAACACAAACCAACCCTAACTTTGATATCCTCTTCTACAAAGTAAACATTAAAATTAGGGTTTTGAACAGTAACTAAACCTACAACAAACAAAAAATCCTAGCAAAAAGCAGAAATGTTAACAAATGAGCAAGTAACTAATGCTAGCACTTCTAAATCATCAAAGAGTTGAAACATCATAATACTTATATTTACCAACTCCGTTCAGTTCCTAAGATCTAAACTGAACACTAGATTACTCCAATAAATAATAACATTAATGCAACTTCCTTATTTACACCAAAATTCGTGTACATCAACAAGAATAGCAATAACCCAGTGAATATCCGACAGCAAAGCCTTGATCTTGACTAGTAGAAAGCTTGCATCAGTCACAAAACAATTCCAAAACACAGAGTCACAGACCAACCCTAATTTCGATTTCCTCTTCTACAAACTACACATCAAAACTAGGGTTTTCAACAGCATTTAAACCTACAACAAACCAAAATCCTAGCAGAAGGGGGGAAAACAGAAATGTGAGCAAATAAGCAAGTAATGTACTAATACCACCACTTCTAAATTCATCCAAGAGCCGTAACAACATAATAGTTACGACTATCAATTCCGCCCAGTTCCTAAGATCTAAAGTGTGCAGGCTAGATTACTCAAAGAACTAAATAACATTTATGCAACTTCCTTATTTATACCAAAATTCCTGTGTAGCAACAAGAATAGCAATAAACCACTTGATATCCCGACAACACAGCCTTACTCCTGAGTAGTAGAAACCCAGCATCAGTCACAAGACAAAAACCAACCCTAACCACCATTTCCTCTTCTACAAACTAAACATCAAAACGAAAATCATAGCAAAAACAAGAAATACGAAAAATGAGCAAGTATAACGTACTCATGCCAACACTTCTAAATTCATCCAAGAGTAGAAACATCATAATAGCTAGAACTGACAATTCCGTCCGGTTCCTAAGATCTAAACTGAACTGAACACTAGATTACCCAAAGAACTAGTTTATGTAACTTCCTTATTTACATCAAAGATCCTGTACAGCAACAAGAATAGCAATTAACCACTCAATGACAACGCGGCCTTATTCCTGACTAGTGGAAACCCTGCATGAGTCACAAAATAAATCCAAAACATAAACACAAACCAACCCAAACTTTGATTTCCTCTTCTACAAACTACACATTAAAACTAGGGTTTTGAACAGCAACTAAACGTATATTCATTCAACTTTACTATCTAACCAAACCCGAAACCCAGTAGAATTACTCTTCTATAAACTAGTTGCGTTATTCCTAACAAGTAGAAATGTTGCATCATTCACAAAACAAATCCAATACATAAACTAACCCTAACTTTGATTTCCTTCCACAAACTACACATCAAAATTAGGGTTTTGAATAGCATTTAAACCTACAACCCAAAATCCAACCAAAAAAGCAGAAATACGATCACATAAGCAAGTAACGTACTAATGCCAGCACTTCCAGCAGACGACGGAGTACCAGCAGCCGCAGAATTCCCTTCAAGAGCGGTAGCGCCACCGAAAAGAATCAACCTTGGTCCAATATAACCACTACTCCCTTGCTCACCAACTGCCGGTACCGCCGTCAATGTATGCCCACACCGCGGCCCTGGACCATCCTCCTCCTTCTCTATCACCGCATTCACCACCGTATACGGCGGCGCACACCTCGGCCCCAACACCACCTCCCCCACCGCCGGAGAAGACGACAACGAATTTGTCGTCATTGTCGTAGTCGTAGTCGAAGTAGAATCTTTCTCGTTCTCCATTGATGAAGATGAAGAATCAACCTCCATCTTCAAGATTCCTGTTATATTAAAACTATAAACAAATTTCGAAAACTTAAATTACCCCGGAAGATCGCCGATTTGATAATCATGCATTTCGAATCAGTGTAAATTCACTGATTTACTATCAAATTCATTACCAAATTTTTGAATAATTTAATGTAGAAAAGATTCCAGAAACCCTAGGTTAGATCGTTGGTTGATTAGTTCCCTAATTTGATTTGATTAGTTCCCTAATTCTCGATATCTCAGGATGCGGGAGCTCGGGTGGCCGCTTACATTTTTACTAGACTTAGTTTTGTGAATTATTATTATTATTATTATTTTTATTATAATGAAAGCTGCGCGCATTTTATAATAAAAAAAAAAAAAAAAAAAATAATAATAATAATAATAATAATAATAATACTCTCCTATATGACCGTTCTATAATATAGGACGGGCCCAATAAGAGAATGGATTCCTATTCGAAGAGTGCATAACCGCATGGATAAGCTCACACTAACCCGTCAATTTTGGATGATCCAATTCGGGATTTTCCTTGGGAGGTATCGGGAAGGAATTGGAATGTAATCGATTCATGCAGAATAAAAGGTTCTCTATTGATTCAAACGCTCTACCTATGGGATAGAGGAAGAGGAAAACCGAGGATTTTACATAGTACTTTTGATCGAAAATAAATCTGATTTATTTCGTACCCTTCACTAACAATGTTTTAGTAGAATAGAAATAGAGGAATAGGCTCTCTTTGGTAAATTAACTGAAAAGGTAGCTAAAAACTGAAAAGGTAACTGAAACCTGAAAATGTAACTGATATAGGTAGCTGAAAAT
The DNA here is from genome assembly GCF_048544455.1 of Silene latifolia. Classification (NCBI taxonomy): domain Eukaryota; kingdom Viridiplantae; phylum Streptophyta; class Magnoliopsida; order Caryophyllales; family Caryophyllaceae; genus Silene; species Silene latifolia. Next base: position 378,872,453 of record NC_133538.1, on the reverse strand, counting down.
TATGAACTGATAAGGTAGCTGATTATATAAAAAAATGTTTGGCAAACTAACTGAAAAGGTAACTGATTTTGATGAAATGACGTAAAATGATATGATAATTATTTAATAGTATAGATTTAAAGGGTAAAAACGGAAAATCAAACCAAATCAGGTACCTGAAATCTCAAATGTTACCCTAGGTAGCATTTCATTTCAGGTAGCTTATTTAGTTAAATAAGCTATTTGCCAAACGCCTACAAAAAAAATAAGGTACCTGAAATTTTGGTTAAATAAGTTACTTTGACCAAATCAGGTACCTGAAATGCCTTGCCAAACGGAGCCGTCCGTTTGGCACGACACTTCAGGTAACTTATTTGACCAAAGTAGTTTATTTGACCAAAATTTCAGCTACCTGATTTTTTTGCAGGTGTTTGGCAAGTAGCTTATTTTGTCAAATAAGGTACCTGAAATGAAATGCTACATCAAGTAGACTTATTTTTCATTTTGTACCCCTTTATTCTATAATATTAAATAATTTTCATATCCTTTTACGTCATTTTACCAAAATCAGCTACATTTTCAGCTAGTTTGTCAAACACATTTTTATATAAACGATTCTTATCACTCCTACTTTTCAAATTACCTTATTAGTTACCTTTTCGAGTTTGATTAGTTTTTCGGTTTTTATTACCTTTTCGTGTTTCAATTACCTTTTTCGGAGTAGTTTTGCCAAACAGAGCCTTGCTTTTCCTACTTTTGAGCAGTTTTGATAAGCGACTAAGCGCGTGAGAGAAGGGGGGGAAAAATTGAGATTTTCATCATCTGGTTGCAACAAGTGAATTACTCAATAATCCAATTTGTAGATCAGAAGCATCTAAAGGAAGATTAAGCATATTTGTAGGTAAAATATCAGATTGGAGAAGACGATGTGTGAGGTCCAGGAACTACAAAGTGTTAATGTTGATCAATCAATGCCCATGAAGAATGATGAAAGCCAAGTTGAAGTGAAGCAGGCGTCTATCAATCAATAGGTTCAGTTAACAATCTGCTTGTTTAATTGGTTGTTTATTGATTTCATTGAATTGAAAACTACCACTTTTACTTTAGAAACTTCACATTCTACTTTCTTCATATATATAATAATGGACGACTGAGTAACATAGTTCAGAGTTGGCTAGTTTTATGTACAAAATTGACGTTTTTAAATTCGAAAGTCAAATTACATGTTATGTCACTCTTAATTATAGGGTGAATACACTTATACACAACGATTAAAGTTGAGAACTTGTCCTTTTAATTAGCTTAATTGTAATTTGTGTGATCTTGAAACCTAGTCGTTTATATTGAAAACTTGCTTACAATAGTACTTTCTAGTTTTATGTGAAAACCTTCCCTTTTAGGTCTCAAACTCAAGGTTATCCGTTAAATCCATTTTAGAGTAGAATGAAATACTTTTACTGTAAGAACTTTAACTTTTACTTTATAAAGTTAAGTTCTATTTATCTTCTTGATTTAATACTTGCCTCCTAATATGGGTAAGAATTGGCTAGCTTTTATGTACTAAACTGAAAACTCAGTCTTTTAAGTTCTAAGCTCAAGGTGAAATACTTTTACTTTGAAAATGTGAACTTTTACTTTAAAAACTTAATGTTCTACTTATTTTCTTGAGTTAATATTTGCCGGCTAACATAGCTAAGAATTGGATAGTTTTATGTAGAAAGCTGAACTTTTTAAGTTCTAAAGTCATTTAACACGTTATGCACTCTTAAATATAGGCTAAACACAGAGAAAACTAAAGTCAAAGTTGAGAATTGGACATTTTTTAGCTTAGTTTTAACTTGTGAAATCTTGAAACTTAGCGTTTTACGTTAAAACTATGTCGACAACTTAAATTTAGTACATTCTAGTTTATATGAAAAACTAACCTTTTAGGTCTAAAACTCAGCGTTATATACTTATATGTTAAATTAGTTTTACACTCGGGTGAAATACTTTTACTTTGAAAACTTAAACATTTACTTTACAAACTTAACAGTCTACTAATTTTCTACTTTGAAAACCAAATATGTTCCACGATACCACTAAAGCATATCAAAGACAATCTACTAATTTACTTTAAAAACCAAATAGGTTCCACGACTGTCACCACTGAAGCATATCAAAAACCTGAGTTGGCAAGTGATGAGAAAGTGTGCCAAAAGTGTTGGATGATACTACACGATTCTATCACAAAAAGAAGAAGCAAGAGAATCAATGGTCACTTTAATCGGAGAATCGAAGTTCTAACTCAGCATCACAATTGGAGTTTGGAACCTTTTACTCCAAATCAACATCTCATTTGGATATTAATTTATTTCGATTTCGTTTTTTCAAAAAAAAAATATTTTGTATGAAGTACCACATTTCTTATTACATGTACTTGTTGACTATTGAAGTTTTTTAATTTCAAAACCGGGTATTAAATATGTGATGAAAACATATTGAATTAAAAGCTTAATCCTCGTATGAAACCTTCATCTTCTTAGTCTATGTAAAGAACCATACATTTAAAATTGAAATTGACACTTTTATTTTTACTCATGTTGCGGCATTTGATATATGACTTCATTATTCTCCATGTCATGTAGCATTGTAGTAGTTCGTCTAGTTGAATATGTACACATGACTTGCTGAGTTAGAAATATATCTTATACGTAATACATAAGATACTAAGCATCTTCTTCAGCAGTTCAGCTTATGTTTCATGATCTTTTTAACTCCAAAACTTGTACGGAGTATTAAGTAGTGCACTCAACATCTTAACTTAGAATATTTAGTACGGAGTATTACTATTAGTTTTACTTTAAAAACACAACCTTCTAAGTTAAAAAAAAAAAAAGCTAGTTCTATCATTTGACAAAACTATAAAGAAGTGTTTGAAGAAAAACATTAGTGTTCATGACATAAAACCAAACAACAACGTTATACACTTGAGCAAAATAATTTAATAAATAGACACGCTTGATTGACATCATATCTTCATTCCTCTTCGTGACTTTTTGTTGCAGCTACCAACTCTTGTCGATTACTTTTCTTTTGTTTCTCTACCAGTTATCGTATTCTGCTTTCCGTGAGTGAATTCAACGACTTTCTCTAGGACGTGGCTTCTAATATTGTTCATGTCACATGTAAAAGTCCTGCACAAACCGATGCCCGATATAGACGCCTTCCGAGGGACTACAAAAATATATACTATTAATATGGCTATTGCAACTCCTGTAATTAACAAATGTCATTAGTATTGTGTCATCGGAAAAACAAAAAGATACCTCTTTTAACAGAGTAAGGTTGGGGCTTCCATCAAATTGCTTCATAAAATATACGGAGTATAACGTAAACTCTAGGGTCCTTGTTCTCATTAACCATCCAATCAAACTCAACTATCTCGAGACTTCACTCGCTTTGGGATGGTTTATTGCCTCGAGAAAGGTACTCATTTCATCATGCTTCAAAAGATACAATAAGTCAACACGTAATATATTTTAAAAACTCAGAGATTAAAGATGTATAGTTAATTAGTCATAAATTAAAACATACCACTGTTTCAGCAATATTATAGCTACTTTCGGAGTTGCATAGTGAATATTTGTCCAAGTACTGAACACTCGGACTGAGACACTTAGCAACCATATTTACCACAGCAAGGCTGAAATGATCATCGTGGTGGTATGGCAAAAAGATCTGTGATAAAAGGAACCACATTATGTAGCTTCTTAATTAAATCTATTTACAACATCTCAAGGTTGACGGTTTTATCTAATAATTTGAGAGCGTAGTCCAACTTATGAGAATCAATTAGGCCATTGAGTAAGGTAGTGACAACGACAATACAATATTAGGTAGATAGCCAAGCTTAAGGTTCCTACCCAGAAGAGATAAGGCAGAATCAAGACGGCCCAAGGAGCAATAACACTTGGCAAGAATACCAATGGAATGCATATCGGGGCAGTAGTGACCGGACAGTTGAAGCTGGCTGATAATAGAGAGTAATGACATTACAGACAGGGGGGTTGGCTTTACTCATAGACATGGCAATAAATAGCTGATTGAAGATAAAAATAGAAGGGCTGCGACGACGAGAGTTCAATTGATGAAATAACAAACCGGAATATCAATTCTAGAAAATCCTAATCGGCCTTGTTCTCTATCAGAATTCAGAAATAAATGGGGGACGCCAATAGCATGATTAAAAAGGTGTGTAGCAAATGCAGAATGAGGAGGAGAAGAAAGATAAGGAATCCGACGAGAGTTACTTCCAAGAATTGAATACCAACCAGTCCCCTTCGTTGATACCCCTTGTTTCCCAGAAAGCTCTTGTACGTTTGATTAGTTTCCCAAATGCCTTGATTCCACTGCTCCTCTCTCTCAAGGCGCTTGCATCACACCCGTCACCCGTTTTCCCCAAAACCCCGGACTATCGGACAGCTGTAGAATTAATCGCTTTATCAAACGATCATCAAGTTTTGGGACATGGGTGGTGAGTGGATTTGGGAAGAGGAGAAGAAAGATAAGGAATCCGAACTTTGTGTCAAGATTGTTATTGAAAATAGAAAATTGAAGTATAATATGGATGAAATTTCTCACATAACAAACAAATTACAACTAATCAACCTCATGCATATCGAAAATAGAAGAAAAGATGTATCGAAATCAGACCTGGCTTGATGATTTTCTCCTTGGTCGACATTGGTGTGATGGATAAAGAGGTTAACTTTTGTAAGAACTTGAGTTTGCTTCTTTAAATTGCTATGAAGCTGCACACAGAGAAACCCACAACATTTGCAATGAAACCGACGACCTATTTTTCTTGAAGACAAGAAAATGATTTTTTTTAATTTGAAACCGACCTATTTACACGGGTATGTTTTTAGGGACATTAATATAATGTTTTAATATAAAAAAATGTTAATAGATATATATGAATATTTTATACTCTATTTCTTTTATAATAATGATAATTGTAAACCCGTGTTAACCCATGTTATATAGTGGCTGTTAACACATGTTTATAACACTTTTGCTGAGCTCGATAGGATGTCCTTCAAATGAACCAAACACATAAATGTCGGATCGTGTCAGATGGGTCAAACAAACAAATAGAAGCAATAAAAAAATAGCTCATACACCAGTCAACCCACATAAACCCAAGTCTTAAGCATAAAATATAAAGGCTCACTTACAAACCCTACTTCCTTATAACTCGTCGTCTCAATCTCCGCCTCATGAAAGCCGCCTCACTCATCCTCTTAATCAAACCCTACAATATTCGCCTCTACTCCTCTCACTTACTCCGCATTTCTGATCTATCCCTCCACCAACATAGTCCGCCTCTTGTCTCATCCCTTCAATAGCCGCCTCTTGTATCATCCCTCAACAAACTCTCATGAAAACGCCATCACTTTGTTTTAAACAAATAATCAGATCTATTCCATGAATTTGTTCACAAATCTCAAACCATGTATTTGATCGTGTTAGATGAAGATGAAGGGATAAAGATAAATACAAAGAAAATGAAATGTGCAAGGAAATCGAGATGAAGACCATGTTGGTAAAATCCTATACTCGGCCTTTTTTTTATTCTTAATAACATGCAAGGTGATTTAGTTGTATTTTTTAGTGTCTTTTGAAATTATATGTGATTTTTACACTTTTTTTGATTTTATGGCGATTTTAATGCTCTTAATAATCAGATCTGAGGTATTATTGTTGATTAATAATTTGTAATAAATTTTGTTACTTGTGTTATTCGAAAGATGCAGAAACAGAAGGAGAATAGAAATACCATATGAAGATGAATTATAAGCGATCAGAAAATAAAACCCGTAAGTAGTGCCGTGGTAGAAGCCATTGCCTTGAAAACTATTTCTCCGGTACGACCGTGGTGGCGATCAGCTAGTGCCGGTAGTTCCCCAAGGATAACACTACAATCTCCACGCAGTTCCGCCCACTCGGAACTGTGAGACTTGGAACGATATTAAAACCGGTAAAGACTTAAATTGTAAGATAGATGAGAAGAGAAGAATAGAGGAGAGTATAATTTTCTGTGTGAAAAAGGTGTGGAATAGTCGCTTTGTATTTATACACAGAAGAGCGGTTTTAGGAGCCAAAAGCGCTCCTCCATAAACGCTATCAACGAGAGAAAGGGGAGAGAATAACTCACCCACTAACAAAGATCGACTTATTCCACTAACGACCCAATAGATCTGCTTTCAACAAAAGAAGCACTCCACTCGGATGCGGCCCAAAAAGATAGGCACGACCCGCGCAGCGATTGCAAATCTCAAATCCCGAATCACGAATCCGGATCCGGCCGGGCCGGCTCGGCACGGCGCGCGCGCGTGTGCGAGCTGAATTAAGCACCTCGTAAGGCTTCCACAAAAGCCTCCCTTGACCCACTAGTGATAGTGTAAGGTAAGAGGACATATATAAACACATGAAACTCTCTTTTCCTCACCAATGTGGGACAATTGGAAAAAAGGAGAAGCCTCACAAAGCCCCTATTTCCAACAATCCCCCACTAGGGGCGCCAGAGACAAGAAGAAAAGAATTCTGGGTATAGGAAGGATTGGATACTTAGGTATCAATATCTTTCGATTTGAATTGATACTTTAGTGCAATGAGGAAACAACTTACTTACAGCGAGAGAATATCTTGCGATTTGAATTCCAAGGTGAGCTTCGGTCGATACCCCCCACAACACATATCATACCTTCAGATTAAGATCGTTCCGCGAAAGTGAACACGCTCTTTTAGAGCTATGCGTTTACCTCGGTACTAATAGATGTGTTCATAAGACTTCTCATAGTCTAATGATCGTTACACCTACGTAGGTGACTCAAGTGCTTCTCAATAGCACTTCTCACATGAGTCATTAAGGACTAAGTCCAACCTGGTGTATGATCCATCAAGTGCGTCTCAATAGGACCACCATAAAGGCTATGAATCATACAACGCCATAGGAATAGAAGCTTTAGACCTAGTCAAGTCTCACTCTTGACCTAAGGACTTAAGCCCCATTCCCCTCGACGTATCAACGACTAGTCTCCTAGCCAGCCCTTTAGTAAAGGGATCAACAAGATTGCTTTTGGACTTCACATAGTCCAAAGCAATCACTCCGTTGTCTTGGAGTTGTCTAACTGCAGCGTGCCTTATTCGAATGTGTCTCTTCTTTGAATTGTAGACACTATTCTTTGCAACACCAATAGCAGCCTGCGAGTCACAGTGTAGGGAGACCGGTGTTAGCCGTCCGCCCCACACTTTGGTATATCGCCTAAAAGGTTTCTCAACCATTCAGCCTCTTGTCCTGCCAACTCAAGAGCTATGAACTCAGATTCCATGGTAGAGCGTGCGATACAAGTCTTTTTAGAGGACTTCCACGATATAGCACCTCCACCCATGGTAAAGACATAACCACTAGTAGAACAGATCTCATCGTTACCTGAAACCCAGTTCGCATCACAATATCCCTCTAACACAGCAGGAAATTTGCTATAATGCAAACATAAGTCAACTGTTCCTTTTAGGTACTTTAGTAAACGACGAAGAGCATTCCAGTGTTCATTACTAGGGTTATGTGTATAACGACTCAGTCTACTAACTGCATAAGCAATATCTGGTCGAGTACAGTTCATTAAAAACATCACACTACCTAATATTTTAGCACTCTTCTTGGGAAACACTCTTGCCCAAGTTTTTACACAATGGTATACTAGGATCATAGGGTGTTCTAGCAGGCACATCATTAAAGCAGTTAAACTTTCTCAACACTTTTTCAACATAATGAGATTGACTTAGACAGATTCCATTGGGGTTTCGGATGACTTTAACTCCTAGGATAACATCAGCTTCTCCTAAGTTCTTCATCTCAAATTGTGATGACAAAAGATATTTGGTTCTAATTATGACCTCTAAATTATTACCAAGTATTAACATGTCATCAACATATAGGCATATAATTACACAATCAGATTCCATCTTTTTTGAATAAACACATGAATCAGAATTGTTAACCACATAGCCATTACTTATTAAAGTGCTGTTAAATTTCTCATACCACTGTTTAGGTGCTTGTTTCAGTCCATAAAGTGACTTGTTCAGTTTACACACTTTACACACTTTACTCTCTTGACCCTCAATCAGATCACAAAACCTTCAGGTTGAGACATATAGATCTTTTCCCTTAGTTCACCATTCAAAAAGGCAGTTTTAACATCCATCTGATGTATAACAAGGTTATGAATAGCAGCTAAGGCGACAAGAGTCCTAATAGTCGAAATTTTGGTCACAGGAGAGTAAGTATCAAAATAATCAATACCCTTCTTTTGTGTAAAGCCTCTAACTACAAGTCTAACTTTGAAACTCTCTATTGTACCGTCAGGTCTCATTTTCTTTTTAAAGATCCATTTACTTGTAATGGGTTTACTACCTTTAGGTAAATCAGTCAACTCCCAAGTCTGATTTGACACAATAGAGTCAAGTTCACTTTTAATAGCATCTTTCCAAAAATTAGCATCAATGGATTTCATTGCCTCACTATAGGTTTTTGGGTCATCTTCTATTAAAAAGGCTGAAATAAACTCATTACTAGCACAAACAGTGTATCCAAGTTCAGACAACATAGTTGTATCATAATCATCACCAAAGTTCTTTGGGCATCTAGGTCTTTTACTTCTTCTAGGTTCAACAGAAACATCAATAAAAGTGCTAGCACTAGCATGTGAAGACAAATCAGGAGATGCAACAGATAAATTAGGAGATGGTACAACAGTTTTCTGAAAAGGAAAAACATGCTCAAAAAATTCGGCATCTCTAGCCTCAGATATTGAACGGTCACTCAAAGACATAAATCTATAAGCAGAGCTGTTTTAAGCATAACCTATAAACACACAATCATAGGTCTTAGGTCCAACGGTAGGTCTCCTAAAATCAGGTAAACCCACTTTAGCTAAACACCCTCATACCCTAAGGAAGCTCAGGTTAGGAGGATAGCCCTTCCAAATCTCGTAGGGTGTCTTGTCGATTTTCTTATGAGGTACACGGTTAAGAATGTGACAAGCTGAAAGAATTGCTTCCCCCCACATATCGTCAGATAGGCCAGAACTTAAAAGCATAGCATTCATCATTTCTTTTAAGGTTCTATTTTTACGTTCAGCTACACCATTGGATTGGGGTAAGTAGGGTGGACTAGTCTCATGTATTAAACCGTTTGCAGCACAAAAGTCAGCTAGATAACTGGATTTATACTCACCACCTCTATCAGACCTTACCCTTTTAATTTTCCTGTCAAGTTGGTTCTCAACTTCATTCTTAAAGTTTATAAAAGATTGTTCTGCTTCATTTTTAGTCTTAAGCAAATAGACACGGGTGTATCTAGAACAATCATCTATAAACGTAACATAATAATTCTTGCCACCTCTACTTGGAACATTTTTGAAGTCAGCTAGGTCGGTGTGAATTAACTCAAGAAGACTCGTGTTCCTAGTAGTCACAGGTTTAATAGGTTTCTTTGTAAACTTAGCCTCAACACAGCTAGCACATTTAGAGAATTCTTGACTCGACAAACTTGGAATTAAACTCATAGCTCCAAGTTTTTTTAATGTAGTCAACATTCACATGACCTCATCTACCATGCCAAACATCAATAGACTCAGCGATATAAGCAGAAGAAGATGCAATATTATTAATAGCAGAATCAGTGTTCAATACAAAAAGACCCCCAGAAAGATAACCCTTGCCCACAAATTCCCCATTACGCGACATTACCACCTTGTCAGCCTCAAAAACAAGTTTCAAATCAGCTTTGTTTAACAAGGCACCAAAGACAAGGTTTCGACGCAATGAGGGTACAAATAAAACATTACTGAGAGCAAGTGTTTTCCCCGAGGTGAGTTTGAGAAAGATCTGGCCTTTGCCTGTGATCTTTGCAGATGAAGAATTACCCATGTAGACGCATTCCCCATCAGCAACTTCCTCGAACTCAAATAAACCCCTATCAAAGACAGAGAGGTGTCTCGAAGCTCCAGTATCCAAGACCCATTCAGCAATATTACCCACCATATTAGCTTCCACAACCACAGCTGCAATAACATCATCAGTCACAACAACATTGGCCTCAACAGATTTCTTCTCAGAGCATTGGTAGGCTTTGTGCCCAGGTTTTCCGCAAACATAGCAGACAATAGGACCCTTAGCAGCTTTCTGAATCTTAGGAACCGGTTTGGTATGCTTCCCTGGACCATTCTTCTTAGCAGGACCCTGGTTCTTACCCTGACCAACCTTGGCCTTACCCTTACCCTTATATTTCTCAGCATAAGACGGACCACCAGACTCAACCAGATTAGCTTTAACAGCAGCAACAACTGGAACAGTCTCAGATTGACTAGCAGGAAGGTCTTTAAGGCGATTAGCCTCTTCGGTCCTCATATGTCCTATAAGTTCCTTAAGAGACATGTCTTTCTTTTTGTGCTTAAGTTGGTTTCGGTAATCAGACCAGGAGGGAGGGAATTTCTCTAACAGGACATTGGCTACAAAGATATCATCAAGTTTCATACCCTCATTGACAACATCAGCACATAAGTTTTCATAGACATGGACTTGATCCATGATAGATATCCCGTCAGCCATTTGAAATCCCAACCATTTTCCCACAACATACTTCTTTTTCCCCGCATCATCAGCCCCATACTTAGTTTCTGAAGACTCCCAAATAAATTTAGCAGACTTATTTACAGCAAATAAGTCGAATATGGTATTTGTCATATTATTCAGAATATGCCACCTAGCAGTTTTGTTGTCCTTCACAAATTTTGCAATATCCTCTTCACTGGACTTAACATCTTTAGCAGCAGGAGGGGTCGTCTCAACATCAGTGGGGGTGATAGGTTTAGGCGGGTCATTAAATAAAACATAATCAATTTCTAACTGCTCAAAATACATCAATAATTTATGGGACCAACGCTTATAATTGTGGCCATCCAACGACTCTAGTTTCGCGATTCAGAACAATTTTGAAATAATGACATGTTGCGACAACAAATAGTTTTCAAATTGTTATTCGAAAGATGCGTAAATAGAAGGAGAATAGAAATACCGGATGAAGATGAATTATAAGCGATCGAAAATAAAACCGTAAGTAGTGTCGTGGTAGAAGCCACCGCCTTGAAAACTATTTCTCCTAAGACGACCGTGGTGGCGATCGCCTAGCGCCAGGTAGTTCCCCAAGGATAACACTACAATCTCCACGCATTTCCACCCACTCGGGCTTGAATCGTGAGACTTGGAACGATATTAAAACCAAGACTTAAATTGTAAGATAGATGAGAAGAGAAGAATAGAGGAGAGTATGATTTTTCGTGTGAAAAGGTGTGGAATAGTCTTCTTTGTATTCAGAGCGGTTTTAGGAGCCAAAACTGCTCCTCCATAAACGCTACCAACGAGAGAAAGGGGAGAGAATAACTCACCCACTAACAAAGATCGACTTATTTCACTAATGTTTCAATAGATCTGTTTCAACAAAACATAAGCACTCCACTCGGATGCGGCCCAAAAAGATAGGCACAGCCCGCCGCAGGCGATTGCCAAATCTTAAATCCCGAATCACGAATCCGGATCCGGGCCGGGCTCGGGCTCGGGCACGGTGCGCGCGCGTGTGCGAGCTGAATTAAGCACCTCGCAAGGCTTCCACGAAAGCCTCCCTTGACCCACTAGTGATAGTGTAAGGTAAGAGGACATATATAAACACATGAAACTCTCTTTTCCTCACCAATGTGGGACAATTGGAAAAAAGGAGAAGCCTCACAAAGCCCCTATTTCCAACAACTTGTTTTATTTTTCTGTCTATTTAATGCACAATAAGCAAATCTAAGGTGACTCTGTTGATTAGTAAATTGTTGAATTTTTTAATCAAATATGGACATTTTAATTAATAAATAGGTTATTTTATTTGTATTTTGGTTTTATTGAAATCATTAAAAAAAAAAATTATTTTTAATCTTGGTCTTTCTTACCTAAAGCAGTCGAGCCACCTGAACCTATTGGATCTCACCTAACCCTAACCTAATAGGGGTCTGATCTAACCTAACCCGACCCACATTAGTTTGATCTAACCCAACCCGGCCCAAATGGGCCTGACCACTCCACATAGATCTAATCCAAACCGACCCACTTGTTCAGACCTAACTCGTCCAAAGCAAGTCCGACCTGGCCCGACCGACCCACCTTGGTTTAACCCTACCGGACCCACATGGGTCTAACCCGACCCGACGTATATCCTATGAAGAAATTATTTTTTAAGGCAAGTTTTTAGATGCGAACATCCTCCGAATAGGACATTCTAATCTGTTCAAGTTGCATACCTTAGTACATATTCTTTAATGGAAATTTGTACAATTTTATGATATTTTTCCTTAATTTACTATTCTGATAACTTTTTTTTTTAACTTGTAGTTTGCATTGTTTTCATATTTAAATGTATTATTGTAAAACCAATTTAAAATATGATAAAGTGTTTGTACAATTTTATTATTTTTCTTTTATCATAACGACTGATATGCCCTATTTCCAGATTTGATTGAATTGATGTGAGATTTCCATATTTATTCTTGCTGATGTTCCTTTTCGGCTTCTCCCACTCTGAATTGTACTCTTTTTTTTTAATTAATTTGCAAATTCAAATTTTGGAAGCAATTAATTATGAAGATACCATGGCCATAAAATTTACTTGTTATAGAAGAAAATACTTGGTAGCCTGTCATAGCCGGTTTCGGATAGCGGAATGTTTGCGGTTACTATTTGCCGTATTTTTACTCCGAGTAAATTCTTGGTGATCATTGACTCTTTATCTAGATTTTTTATAAAATTACCTAAATTAAAATTTTATTATTTTTCAAAGGAAAATGAGGTTTTTTTACCTCATTTTCTTTTTTATATATTAAAAAAAAATGTTTTATGATTTACTACATTTAATTATTATCATCTGATTAAACATATTTTCACATTTTTATTTTCGCCCCTAATTTATTGTTTTTAAATGTGGAATTTTATAATTAGTAATAATTTTCAATTATGTTATTCAGATTTGTTGATATGTTATACTGGATTCGTAGCTTCTTAATAAATGTAATTTTTACCATTTATTGTAATATTATCTCATTTTAATTATTTCCTTTTACCAATTGTTGTAACTTACTGTAATTGAACTTTGGATTGTATATTATTTTAAATTGCCTCCATTTTCAATTGGTTGGGACGATATAGTTTCGGAATCGTATTTATATTTTTGGTGCATTGGAATCGTATTTATATTAATGTAGGCTGGATTAATGTATATTATAAATGTATATATTATATGAGTTACTAAATATTGTTAAAATTAAAATTATTAAAAATATAGTAATTAGCGTATGAACAATCAGCGTATAAAGATTGGAAAGCACAAAGAAATTCATTCAATTGTGCTTCGGGCCCACCATTACTGTTTTTCTAAAAAAGAAATGAAATTAAAAACTTGATTTGGTGACGTAGACGCACAGAATTGCAGGAAATGCTCCTGAATTAATAAAGATAAGATTAGTGGGGTTAATGGTTGGTTTCTTTCTGGGAAGATGAGTTACCAGTTCTCAGATAGTGGTTTTGTATTGGGGCGACGATGTTTAGTAGGTTAGTTGGGGCGTGCTAAAGATCGTCGACACTTTTACTAATTATCGTCGATATTTAATGTAAATTTCCATGTTTGCCCTCTATAACACAACTCAATTTCCGTCTCACTAAAATCTCTCTAAAAAGAAGAGCGGGTTTTGCAATTAACACAACTCAATTTCCGTCTCACTAAAATCTCTCCAAAAAAAAGACGGTTTCTAAAAAAAAAAAAGCAGGTTTTGCAATTAACAACATGAACGAGAACAATTTCAACAATGAAGCTAGTAACAAGGTTAGTGTACGATTTAATTTTGTTTCAAGTTTATGTTTTAATAGCGATCGATTCCCGAATTAGGATAGATGCCTTGATTTGAGACGGAATTAGGATAGATTTGTTGACGGAATTAGTCAAAAATGGATTCGATAAAATATATATATATATATATATATATATATATATATATATATATATATATATATATATATATATATATATATATATATATAGAAGTAGGATCATATGAGTTGGGTCATTGTTGGTGAGTTACCCCTCTAAACCTAGACCATTGATCTCATCTAAAATGGATGGCTGAGATTAAATCTTGCCCAACCTATAAATACTCAGTTTTCTCTCATTCCCCTCATTATTAGAGAATCACTCTCTCTCCCTAAAAGACAGAACAAAAAAACAGAACGACGTACGTCATCTCGTTCAAATTTGTCAAATTCCATCTTCATCAAACTCGTTCAATTTCGTTCAAATTGCAGGCTACAAACTCAATCTTCATCATCTTCGTTCAAATTTGTCATCAATTAAGGAGATTTCGTTGTCTATTTCGCTTCATCTTCGTATGTCTCTTCAATTTCATTATAGGTAAGTACTAATTTTTTTTCTAGATCTGACTGGTGCGTTTCCATTATTGTTCTTATCTAATATCCTTTTCATTTTTGTTGATTCATTGTTTGTCCGTCTGCACTTATGTTTTGTTGTTAAATTGCTTGTTTTCTCATTTTTTTCCCCAATAATTTATAGGGTTTTGAGTTTGATATGAGAATTCTAAACGATCTTGTGCATTTTCATGTTGTTTGTAAGTTGTTTGATAAGTTTCTTCTTATTCAATTGTGTTATTTTGTATCTTTGATAATTTTTAGGGTTTTTGTTTTAGAGTGTTACCACCACGAACTTTGTCTGCTGCTGTTAGTTATTGTATTGCTTTAACCAAGTTATTGTATTATTCAAACTCAGTTATTGTATTTTGTAGTTATTTCTTGTTTATTGTGTTAATCTGTAAATAACAGTTATTGTATTACTTTAACCGAGTTATTGTATTATTCTAATTCAGTTATTGTATTTTCTAGTTATTTCTTGTTTGCTATATATGTTAGAATATATTCTATTAATAATAGTTATTGTATTGCTTTAACCGAGTTATTCTATTATTCAAACTTAGTTATTGTATTGTTTTAACTTAGTTATTTCAATTTGGAGTTAGTGTTGTGGGCTTATATAATAATTATTTATAACTTACCTCCTTTTTTTGCTTTTAGATCTTTCAGGGAGCTTTTATTTTTTGCGGATTCAGCCTTCATCAATAGGCAAAATATGGTTCTCGTCGGGAAGAAATATTGGCGGACAAATGGTGAAAACAACGACAAGGCGCGATTTTCGTTGGAAGAAATACTTTTAGACGTAGTATCGGAGATAAATATATGTAATATTTGTGATGTTACCATTGTTAGATGTATTATTTGAAATGCTTAGATGTAATGATAATGATGCTTAGATATACTTTGTTGGAGATGTTTAAATGTAATGGGTTGGAAAGTTTTATAATGAAAGTAAGTGGTTTTTTTAACCTTGTTATATATTATTATTTCATTTTTCTGATTTTGCTATTGCATTAACCAATCTCAATTACTAATTGAATAAAAATAACTAGTTATTAAATTAAACAATATGAAAACAAACACAAGATAGAAATTTGATTATATTTGAGTTTCATCTCAATACAATAACACGATTTACTCATTACAATAACCGAATTTCTGCATTACAATAATTACAAATATCAAAGTTTTACATTGCAATAACTGAGTTTCTACATTACAATAATTGAGTTTGTACATTTGAATAACTACAAATATCAGAGTTTCTACATTACAATAACTGAGTTTCTCTACATTAGAATAACTAAGTTAATCAATTAAACAAGATGAAAGTTAACAAAAAATGACCAAGTATATACATCTTTTTCCTTTAAACGTCAATTATCCGCGTATATCGTGACTCAACCTGCAAATCACCAAAAAACAGAATATTACTTACCATAACATCCAAGAAGTAACTACGAGATACAATATCTGAGTTTTAATAATAGAATAACTAGGTTTAAGTAATACAATAATCGAGATGTAATGTTACAACAACTAACGAGTGAACAAGAAATTTGAATATATTTGAGTTTCATCTCAATACAATAACACAATTTATTCATTACAATAATTGAGTTTCTACATTACAATAACTATAAATACCAGTGTTTCTACACCACAATAAGTGAGTTTGTACATTACAATAACTGAGATTGTACATTACAATAATCGAGTTTGTACATTAAAATAACCGCGTTTCTGCATTTAAATAACCACGTTTTTTCATTACAATAATTGAGTTTCTAAATTCAACTAGACATTTTAACAAACAGTTGGTGTGCTAATCTAGGTTACCAACAAATTTTCAGCATTATGATAATAAATCATCAATCAAATGTCAACGGTATGATAAACAAGCATACTAACGGAGTAGCAATTGAAATAACTCGCAAAATAACATATATTGACTTATATAATCTACTCTTACCTTTGTTTTGTCGATTCGAGCTAGGGTTTCTGCAAATTTTGAGCAAAAATTGACAATTGATGCATGTATAAATCAAATAGAACGAAAATAATGAATTAATTTGTGTTTTCGACTTGAATTACTCCAGTTTCTGTGATGATTTGATTGAATAATGTTATTAAATTGAAGAAATTAGGAAAAAGAGAGAAAGAATAAAGAAAATAGGATAGAGAAAAAAGAATATGAAGAAAATAAGAAAAAAGAGGGAAAGAATGAAGAAGCAGGGAAAACGTAGCATGAGGGGAAGAGAGAGAAAAAAATGAGTGTGTGTATTTTTTTTTGGGTCTAACCTCAGCCCTTGATCTTGTTAGATCCAATGGTATATAAATGCGGGGGTAACTCACGAAAAGTGGCAAACTCACCGGATCTTGCCTATATATATATATATATATATATATATATATATATATATATATATATATATATATATATATATATATATATATATATATATATATATATATATATATGACAAATGGGCTGGACGAAGAAATTTTTCGTTCAAACCTAGGCCTAGACGAAAAATTCCTTCGTCCAGAATGGGCCTTGGATGAAGAAATTTTTAGTCTGGGCCTGGATTTGGACAAAAAATTTCTTCGTCCAAGGCCCATTCTGGGCGAAGGAATTTTTCGTCCAAATCCAGGCTAAGACGAAAAATTTCTTCATCCAAGGCCCAGTTTCGTATTTTTTTTAACTTATTTTTTCCGTCTTGTTTTGTTTCGTAAAAATTAATTATTTATTACTAATAAATCCCGTAAATGGCCCAATTCGTTGTATTGTTTTTTTATTTTGTTTTTTTAATTCTTTCCGACTTGTTTTGTTTTCGTATAAAATAATTAAAATAATTTATTATTAACTAGTTTATCGAAATGCGTGCGCAGATGTATAACGATAATATCGGTGGCGACGGTATTGATTACTCTAATCATTTTATGACCTCCAAATTTTTTTCGTCAAGTATGGAAGGGTTTACTTGGGCATTTGACACTACTAAAAAAAAATAGCAAAGAGATCATTAATAAGAAACCTGTTAAATTCTCAAACCGGTCTCTCAACATATGAAACCGTTGATTTTGTAAAAGTGGTCTCTTAAAATAAGCTAACAAACCGGGTTGTATATAAACCGGTTTCTTAACTTTTTTGGGATTTTCCATTATCTTTTTTATTCTTTTTTTAATTCATTTTGTTACTTAGCACCCATATATCGTGGGTTATTATCACTTACCATTTACCACTATCAGTTAACACCCCACTACTCGCCTCACCGCACATTGCCACCACCAAACGCAATCCCAAGAAGACCGGCAACAATTCCTTCCAGTCAAATCTATCGCTTGTTCCTCAATATTGTCGTTTTCATATATTTGTTCCTCGATTTAGGTATTCATTTCTCTTCAATTTCGTTTTAATTTTTTAGGGTTTTAATTTCGATTGAATTTTTTAGGAGCAAACGATAGTTTAGGTATTGATTTGTTCACTTAGTTGTTTGTTTATTGCTCTCTCTGTATCAATCTATCAATATTGAGTATTGAGTATTGAGTATTGCGGAGGAAGATGGCGTTGGATGAAGTAGGACGGGATAAAGGGGAGTCTCGTTACTATGGAGTAGAGACTGACTCAAGCAATGACATGCCTTACCTTCTTTCATTCCACATTGATGTTGGTTTCCTTTCTCCTTTGGTCACTCTCTTTTCTATTTCAATTTTACCCAATATACGGAGCTTGTTCATTTACTATTACGTCTTTCAAATTGGCTAGCTTCCTTATGATTACAGTTTTTAGCATTTGTTAAATTATTGTTAGGCGAAGTTGCTACAATTTCCACAAGTCAAGTTAAACAATAATCTCTTAATTCTGGTTTTCAGCTAGAAAGCCCTAAAAAGGACAGGTCTGAATTGAGATAGGTTCAAATCTTGTTAAAGAACAAGACTATCTTACTATAAGAGGGTGCAAAACTAGGATACACTGCCGTACTCTGGTTTTTAGCATTTGTTAAATTATGTACTATCGTACTATTCTGGGTTTTAGCATTTGTGTGGAGTAGTTCTCAAAGCAGGACATAGGTCATCTGAAAATCGCCCTTTTATACTGTTACCACTTTGTTGTGGATGGTTATATTCAACCGCCGTACTTGGAGTCCTTTTGGTGAAACTATCTTTCCAATGTGCGTGCTCCTTGATTATGCGTCTCTTGTGTTGTGGAATACTGTTATTTTGGTGAAGCCATTTGGAAAGCCGTAATAGTAAATGAAAAAGCTCCATATATTGTTTCTATTCCTGTTTCTATTTCTATTTCAATTTCCTAAATTCATTTTGGTTTCCTGCCATTGTATCTACATTTATATTGGGTAATGATCATGTATCCTACATAGTACATACAGGCCATTGAAGCTCCGTATATTGGGACAACAACCACTTATCTATATTTAGTGGGGTAATGATGTTGTATCCTACATATCGGGACACACTTTCTAGGAATCTAGCTGTTGTTTCTTCCCATTTGCTTCTCTATATTACTCCGTACTATGTCGGTTCTCATTTCCTTCTTCCTCCATCGCTAACTTCATTCTCCTTGTCCTCATAAATCCGAATTTCAGGTGAAGGAGGAGGCAATTTGAGGGATGATATGGGGCTGGAAGAACTCTAATTTGGACAATTGTTGTATAAAAGGTAATTGAATGTAGTTTCAACTTGTTTTTATTAGGATACTAGGTAGTATCCCGCGCTTCGCGCGACCTATTTTAATATTTTATGATTATAATTGAAAAAAATTATATAATTCATATATGACCTTCAATATTTTCTCTTATAAATAATTTTTTCTCAAATTTAATATTTTTAGTTTTAACTTCAATGTTTTAAAATAAAATACATAAGAGTTTTAATTAAAACAAAATAAGTGATAGTTAATTATGCATGATCATGTTTTTATAAATAAATTTGTGACTGGTGAAATATCATATTAATCAAAATAAAATTTATTCGAATAATACAACAATCAACAATAAGTTCTCAAATTATATCATTTCACGATACTTTATGTCTCAAATCAATTAATATTTATTCAAAATGATGTGAACATAATTTTATGTAAATTTTAATTTTTTATGTATAACATGTGACATTTATCTATCAAACATATAGAGATCAAACTCAACTTATTCAAATGTTTTAATTGTGTCTTGCATGTGATATGTGTCAATCATATCTATGAGAAATTTGCACCTTTTGTTTTTTTAAACAATTATATATAATGATGTTTAAGAGTTTATTACCTGTAAATATAATAGGTTGAACTTTCTCAAATATTATTTGATGTTTAAGTTCAAAGTATATTAAAAGATAACATATAAAATATTTAACTAAAAGTAATATGGAGTATTTGGTTAGTCATAATCAATATTTTATATTTGACTTATACATATTTAATTAAAGATATTAAAGAAAAATGTAACGTATTTTCTATTTTTTCATGTCGTTTATAATACTATATTATTTAATAATCATTACTTTTGTTTTGATTATTCAAATGCACTCGCGATCACTATGTACATACGCACTCGTACACATACTTGTTATCATACTATTGAAACCTATCAAAATCTCATATATATTCAATTTGTCCAATATAATTTTTTTCATTCCCAGACTATAAAAACTTATCTCTTAGTAGTTTTTTTAAAGTTGTGTTTTTAATATATACAGTGACTCTTCCAAATATAATTTTATTAATGGATTTAATAGTCTAAGTTTTATAACTTTTTCAAAATATTTTTTTACGTAATGTAAACCATTGTGAGACACTCACTTTAAGCATCTCTACATATCAAAATAAATATTTCAATTAATATAATGAAAATTACTCCCTCCATTCAACTCCACTTTGCAAGTATTCCTTTTTCGTCCATTCAACTCCACTTTACATGTTTCCTAATTTGGCTAAGAAAATGATCATTCTATCCTTATTGAAAATCTATATTTACAAAAAATATCATCCATACCCCACAGTAATCCACCATAAAACCTCACCTTTATATTTTTTAAATATTTTTAACCTCACCATTCTCTTTCCCTATGTACTTTTAATAGTTTTTTTAATCCGCTCCTTAATACCCGTGCAAAAAGCAAACTTGCAAAGTGGAGTTGAATGAAGGGAATATACTCAATTGAAAGCATTTTTCACAATGAACGTAATTATTTACATTTTAAAATTTTTATCAAAATAACTTTTTAGTAAATTTAGAATCAAATTATCGTAATTATTTAATAAAATTTTATAATAAAATTTATTAAACTATAATTAATATTTTGCTGAGATTTATACAACATTTATTATGTTTGTATTTAATTTCGGCTGTAATTAATAAGTGTATTTAAGGCTGGGTTGACACGTGGCGCATCCACAGCGTTTCAACGCAGTTATATATATATATATTTAAGATAAGATTGTATGTGTAGTAATAGGAAATTGTGTGTGCGGTTTGTCCCTATTGTTGATTTTTTTATCTTGTTAGTCTTGGTGACTGTTAAACTGCTAATAGTTTAATGGGAGTTGATTCACTGATATCATGCTAAATCGATGGTTATTGTCGTGGAATATAATCTGTGAAATTATTCGTAATTGTTATATGTAAAGCGTAGAATTTTGTTTGGATGATTTTAGGGATGATTTCGATTAACTGGTTGATGCTTAACTATTGTCATTTAGGTTGGCATTGGTTGATGGAGGATATTTGTAGGCCGATGAGATGATAACTTGAGCATGAGGGTCATGGTTGATGTCCTGGCCTGCTGTTTTGCTATTATGCTGTCTGACTAGTAGTTAATGTTGTATATATTGGATGTGTTGCAGCTGTTGTCATGCTGCTAAGTGCTGCAAGCTACTTCAGACTTCTATTAACTGCTAGACGATCATGCCTACTGGTTTTGTGATGGTGTTGGTGCTGGGCTGGCTGACTGTTAGTAGTTTTAGTGCGCTTGCGGCTGGTGTTATGATGTTATTTGTTGCCAACTTCGATAGCTACCGCTTCGGTGATGTCTTGCTGCCGCTACCTACAAAGGTCAATCTGGCTACTTCTTTGGTAGCTGGTCATAGCTGCTGCGTGGTGCTGCATATAGGCTAGGTAGGTCATTCATCTCATTTCTTCCTTTGTATTTTGCTTTCTTTTTGGAACTGTGAAGTATTCAGGCATTTGCACCTCTTATTCGTATATGTATTTATTGCAAATTTGGGCATTAGGTGAATACTAAAGGTATAATTCTATCTCACTTGGCTAGTGTACCCTTCCTTTTTGTGAAGAATCTATAATTAGCTCCTTGAGTACATTCAAGGGAGTTCATTCATAATCCAACTTAACGAGATAGTATATTCTATTTTTTTATCTTAGTTATGGACTATGATCTTTGCTGACTATTGTTAATATTATTTTATGTTGATGAGCTTAAGTCCAGACAAGGACTATGATTTTCAACACGATTAAGTCATCCTCATTTTACATCGTACAATTTGTTCATCTCAATTAACTTATTATGTGTAATCAATTGGTTAATGTGTGTAGTGTGCGGACGTATGATGGATGACAAGACGAGAATAGGAAAAAGGAGCCAAGAATCCTCGTTAAAAGTAAATTTGAGCATCGTTGCCACTTTTTGTCATGACGACCCTTCGAATTTGTTTGTAATATCAATATATTTATCGAATCCAGATCATGTTTTGGAAAGAGATAAGATTGCTTTTGTAAGTTGATGGTGATAATATATGTTTTTAATATTTGCAATAAATAAATTTATACGTATCTTAATTTTCTTGATTGCTATTTTTTTTTTTTACGTAAACTTAAGAGACCTGTTTTGGTCAAGAAACGGTCTCAAAGATGAGATCAAAGATACCAGTTTTGGCTAATAACAAGTCTTTTAAACATTATTCAAAGAGACCGGTTTTTTATGGGAACAGGTTTCTTAAGTATGACAAAAGAAACCGGTCAAAATAACCGGTTTCTTAGGCTAAGACACCTATTAGATATAGACCGGTTATAAACCGGTGTCTTAGGCCATTTTCAACCGGTTTCCTAGGCATTTTTTTGTAGTAGTGTGAGACCGGACTTAAACTCGGGTTTGGTATAAAAAGAGCAAGCAACAAGAGAGTTGGTCGTCAGACGAGTCTGAAACAAGATTATTTTGTTTGTCGGATGGGTGGAAGATGTCCCGTAAATAATGATGCCGATGATTTAATGAGGGCTAACACGGTTATCGCATGGTGCAATTGCAAATTTCAAATGAAAGTTGTTGAAATACAAGAGAATAAGTGGATGCTTGTCATGCTATTCGGGTTTCATAATCATGGTTTAACGTTGTATTGTGACGGCGAGATATACTTCGCAAAGTTGATGAAGAAGAGTTGGCGTATATCGACGCCCAAGTTAGAGCTCACGTAACACCGACTATTATTAGTGCGGGTTTGCATCAGCCGAATCCTGAAAAGTCAAGACCTAATCGGCGACAAATCTACAATCGTTCTCAGAAAGTAAGGGCCGAGGAAAGAGACGGGAGAAACCCGGCACAATAGATGTTAGCACTAGCTGTTCAGCATAAGTACGTTCATTACTGGGTCATTGATCGGGAGACCGATGAGCTAACCCATGTGTTCATGGCTCATCCAGAAGCCGTTAAGATGTTTCGATCATACTATTATGTGGTCTTAATCGATTCCACATACAAGACAAACTTACACGGTCTTCCGCTTGTTGAGATGGTTGGAGTCACACCCGTTGGGAAGACCTTTGTGATCGCGTATGCTCTTGTGATGCATGAGTCCGAGGATTGATATCGTTGGGTCTTACAGCAACTGAAGGCCCTTCTTAATGATGTTGTTCAACCTAATGTTATTGTTACTGATTTCGAGCAAGGGTTGTTGAACGCGATTCCCACTGTTTTTCCGGATTCGTCTCACTTGCTATGTCTTTGGCATATATATTCTAACGTGGAGACGAGAGCACTTCATATCACGGGTCAGGATAGTTGGGTTAAGTTCATAACTTGTAACTTGTTTAAAGCGGTTATCGAGGCGGAGAACCGAGATGAGTTTGATGTGGCGTGGGCCAATTTGGCAAGGCAATGGCCGGGAGTGGCAGCTTATATTGAGGGTCAATGGATCCCGCACGTGGAGAAATGGTCCAAGTACATAACAAACAAGATAACTCATTTTGGGAATATTTCTACATCCCGGGTTGAGTCGGCTCATGCAAATTTGAAGAAATGGTTGAATAGCGCGAAACTGGTCATTGATAGCATTTGGATCCATTTTCATTCTTTGTTGGAAACGCAACATGTTGAGATTGGACACTTGTTAGAGTTATCTAGATCGAGACGGTTGACGGGGATTCGTCGATTATTCTCCAGACTTTCTTATAAAATTTCAAAGAATGCCATCATTGAATTGCGTGGAGAATTCGAAAGAGGCGCCAAGATGACGGAAGATGCCTTGATGATCGATTGCGGTTGTGTAAAGACTTCTACACTTGGTTGGTTATGTGCTTGTTCACTTCATGGCATATATAGAAACGGATCTCGAGTCCCTCTTGATGTCTTACATGTATTTTGGAGGAAGTTGGAGTACGATGGTTCGAAGGCAATGCCGGCTTGTGACGATGATCGACTCGAGGAGTTATTTGATGAAATTCGGAATGCAGATCCGAGTATGAGATCATCCATGTTCTATGCCCTTTACTCTCAGATACATCCGGATGAGGAGGATGTATACGAGCCTCGGGTGAACGAGAACCCTAGAGGACGTCCAAAGAGGGCAACTCGTAGAGAACCGTCCGTCGTTGAGCATGCACGAGTTCGGGTTAGCTTAGGCAGACGGAGAGGTAGAGGCAGATCAGCTACGCCCCAAAGAAACGCGTCTTCACAACAACCTACCACCCCCGGGTCCACTCCGGCGGTTCCTGTTACTTCGTCTAGTACCCCCGTTCCACTCTGACGGTTCATGTTACTCCGTCTACTACCCCTTGTTCCACTCAAACGGGTCCCGGTACACCGTCTACCACCGCTACCACGAGTACGGGGAGTTTCAGCACATCGTACTGCGCACCTCTAGAGGTAAACTATACTATTGGTCATTGGAGGTACTTTCCTTATCTTGAGTTTTTGCCTTCCTGGTTTACACAGTATCTAGAAGCGTGGTATAATCCATCCGGAGACGGTCATTGTGGTTACCGAGTTCTCTCACATGCTGTTCGGGGTGACCAATCTCATTTCACGATGGCTAGAACAGATTTACTCAGGGAAATCCGTAGTTCCATTTACCGTGATCATATCTATGGAGCGGAGAAATTTGATGCGGAGGTAGCTAGAATTAAATTTATGGATCAGGCACCGTGCGGCTCGACTCATTGGATGGACGGTTTCGATCTATATGGTTATGCTACTGTAGACATGGGCCACCCGCGCCGCGCGCGAAAGCGCTTGAATAAGCGTGCATTTGTGGAGTCGCCACCAATTTTTATGGGAAATTGGAACCGTTCGAATACCTCGTGCCATGTCAAGACACAAAGTAGTGACATGAACACTAAGAACTCGTTACCCTTAGCATTCTATGTCTAGAATGACTCTCGTGGATGCCAATGAACACGGATGTTCACAGAGATCTGAAGTAAGGGGTGAGGGTACGTATTAGGAAGTCCTTTTAATGAACACCTAATCCCGCCCGCCTCGATGGCGGCCTCTACTAATGATTAGGAAAATTATTCATATTTGATATATTGTCGATTATATGCATGCAACAATGCAACATCCACAGATAAATCCTAGCATGTGAATTAAACTATGTCGGTTAACACGTAATCTAGTAATTAATTATGTCAAAGTTGGAATGTTAGATTAATTACATGTGAAAAAGCTAGATAAAAGAACAAAATATAATTTACAACTGAATATACATCATATAAATGCCAAAGACGGGATTTAGGAAAGAATTAAAAGAAAAGAAAATTTAAACGAAAAGGAAATAAATAGAAAAAGGAAATAAATAAGAAAAGGAAATTTGAAAAAAATAAGGAAATAAATTAAAATTGACAAAAATAAATTAAAAGATTTAAAATATAGCTAAATAGGTGATAATGCTAATAATAGTCGATTAATATATACACTACGTCAAAACGGGAATGAGTTCAGGGGCAGAAGCCAGCCTAGAACAGGCGCAACAATGGGTGCGTCCTCTGGAAGAGGCGCATCACCCACTGCGTTTGTTCTGGGACGGGTTCTGACTGTGAAAGTCAGACTCGGTTGGTTGTTACGGTTGATTGATTATAAAAATTGATTGTATTTACATGTTAATGATTACACCCGAATGATAAATATTAAGAATGAATTTTATGTACAAAAACCGTCTCAAACCAATTAATATCGATTACTAATGATTATAAGACGAATTAAACGGATTTGAAAGCTTAAAGGTTGAGTTTAAAAAATAAACAGAAACTTTAATGTACAAAAAGTGAGTTTAAGAGACCAAGTATTAAATACCAAGTCACTAAAACCCAGATTTGAGTATGAGACATAATAAACTAACCAATATGAAGAATTAGCGATTTAAACCGATTAAAGAAGAAAAGGTTTAAGAAAAATAAATTGACGGATAAAATAATTTGATGAAAGCTAATTAAAAGATGTAGGTTGAAAGAAAAGAAAAGAATTGAAAAAGAAAGAAGGAGAAAAGTTTGAATCCGAGGAGAAGAAGAAACAGAGGAGCTGAAAGCAGCCTCTGGAAGAGGAGCAGCAAAAGCTGCGATCCTTCCAGAAGGCACAGCATACACTGCGTTTCTTCTACTCGTCAGATCTGAACAGTTTTGACGAAATAAGGTTTGAAGCTTGTGTCTTAACAAATTATCGCCTTGACATTAATATGATATAAACTCGTAAAACAAAATACAACAATAATATAAACAAGATTAAAATATGGGATTTTACACCCTCAAATTTACATGTTAGCGTCGCGAGATTTAACTAAATCGACTTTTAGTGGTAACTCGACTCGATCTATGCAAATATGAAAGTGCCCTTGAAAAAGGAATTAAAAAGATTGATTAATTGATTGTGTAGTGGTCAAATGGGTCGGTCATGCAAACGTGGCTGGTACTCAGAATGATCTGAGCTTACGTGGTCGATTGATCAAGCACGTAGGCGTCGAATGCTTAGAGCAAGGTCTAGAATGCAAAGAGAGAAGAGAAGGGGGACACTCGCGTGAAAAATATGTGAGGCAAAGGTCTCTATTTATACTAAACACACGGAGGAATTATGGTAAGGGTAGAATTTGGAAAGGAATAGGAAAGAAAGATCCGGAAACAACCGACTTAGTTGAAACATGGAAATTTGGACAAAAAGAAAGCCCTAAGAAAAGGTACAGCAGGTGGTGCGTCCCTTAGAAGAGGCGCAGCACTTACTGCGTCCTTTCTCGGGTAGGGTTCTTTTGCGCGAGAAAACGTGTTTGACAGCCTGTCGTATTTTAGGCATAACTTTCTCTACAAGACTCAGATTAAGGTTATTTTGGTGGCGTTGGAAAGCTAAGATAAAGATCTAGAACATTTGGTGAAATAGGCCAGACCAAAAAAAGTCGTTATCACCTCGTAAAACGGGCCTAAATGTCGGGTTATCATTTTAGCTAAATGAAATGCACATTATGTAATGTAAACTTTAAGTTTAGCTCAAAGAAGTTACATGGGACTCAAAATGAGATATATTCATAACATTTTATGACATCCTAAACTTAGGTAGACAAGCACATTACTTTTGACTCGGGATCTGACGGTTTTAGGAAAATGAAGCGGTTTTTGACCCGGACTCCAAATGTACTCTAATTACTGTCAAAACGACCGTAATGACACCTAGATGACGACCATGAGGTAGACAAGAGTGTATGAGTTACCGTTTATTAACCGATTTACAAAACGTCATAAAATCGCAACATATGCTAAACATGCGACCCAATCATCACTGGGTATTTGGCGGGAGGTGCAGAAATGAGGTATCTACAGAGCCCCCACTTTAACTGAGGCTTGGACAAGGCGAAAGTTAAAGTATAGCCCCCAGGTCAATTGAAGACTACAACCTGAAGACTATGGCGACGCGAGGCGGCTCAAGGGGTCTGAGCCAAGGACCTGTCATCGGGAACATTTTAGAGTATGTCGACTATCGGGGAGGGTCGCTTAAAGTCCATTAGACTACGTAAGGAAGCTTGCCAGCCATAAGAAGAAATCATACCTGAGACTTCTTTCACGAGATGTTTTCGGAAGTGCGTAGGAGCTGAGGGTAAGACCTAAAAGATATGTAAGGATTGTGCTAGGGTGTGGGGCCCTAAAGGAAAACATTGTCGGGAAGGAGGCCAAATATAAGTTCAACCTAAGGGGTAACCAAGATTTGGGTTTAGAAACTCTAAGAAAAAGTGATCCTGAAGGATAGAAATGGTAGGAGTGTTTGAACTCTAGGGACACTAATGGAAAAAACCTCTATTGCGTCAGTTGTAAAGGGCTTTTTGCGACGGTTTTGGACTGACGTATATCGAGGGGTCGTATTTGATATGCGTCAGTTGTTGAACCGACGCAAAAAGTTTACCATTTGCGTCAGTTGTGTTTTAAAAACCGACGCAAAAGGGTGTTGATACGTGCATATTGTATAGTCTTTTTAGCCTATTTTAGCACGTATTTCTATGCATTTTTGTACCGTTTATATAGTATTATGCCCCGAATTGGCTACTTTGGTTCGTTTTGTCCATTTTGTAGAAATTAACGCGAAAGTAGTGGAATCGTACCATTTTTCGTCCTTTTTGCATGCATTTAGAGGAGACGGGATTTTCCTGAGTAAGATACTGCATTGGGAAGCGTGAAGGCACAGTTTACGTGGCAGTCGGGCATGGATTTCAGCTGAATTGAAGACAGAAGACTCGATCGAGTGGTTTCTACATCCTTGGTTGGTCGATCGAGTGCTTTTCTACTCGATCCAGAAGTGCTGTAAAGAGGGGTTACTCGATCGAGTAACTATTCTACTCGATCGAGTAGATTTTATGGAGTTTTAGTCGATCGAGTGGTTTTATTCCACTCGATCGAGTGGTTTCTGCTGGCGTGGGCTTTAATTAGCCCGTGAATTTATTTTATCTTATGGTCTTAGTTGTTTTTCTATTTAAGCATTACGTTAGTAGGTTATTAGCATCGAATTTTCATACTATCTTTTTATCTATCATTCAAGACTGCGTACTATTTTCTCCTTCACCGTAACTTTATTTTGCGATTTATTTCGCTCGGATTTGATTGTTCTTTACGCCGGATTCGCACGATTGTAATCTCTTTCTCCTTTCTTAATAATAAACTTCATTTCATTTGCTTTAATTCTTCGTCTTGCTTTATTTACTTTTTGCCCTAATTTACTTTTTATGCAATTTAATCATCGTTTTAATATGTTGAATGCTGGTTATTTATCTGCTGTTAGTTTTGATAGTATTAATAGCAATATGAGTAGCTAAATCTAATTCATGTTGGGATTAGGGGATCTACGGTAGAAATGTGACGATGTAGTAAATAGGTTAGATGAATTAATTGTGAGATTCGGTCACCATAGCAATTTAATTGTATTTTACCGACTTAGTTGAGTGCACGCTTCTGAGTCACCCTTTTAATCTGGCTAAAATTAATCCTGGATCGAAAGATTGGACTAAATAGGCCTGCTATAAACAGTAGACTACCCTGACGAGGATGAAAGTTAAGTTAGTGGTATTTTAGGAAAGAAAGTGGACCGAAAGGACCTTTCCATATCCGTCTCGCATTAGTTTGTCTAAGTTATTTACAGTTGAGTCACTGGACTACCGTAGTGAACCGAATTCCTGACATGACCCTTCTCTATCTGATAGTTTAATTCCATTTCCTGCTTTTACTGCTCTTTTCTCTACTTCTCTTCCTTTAAACCTTCTAGTTTAGAAAACAATTCAAACAAACCCCCCATTTGTGACCAAATAGACGGACTTCTACAGATATCTTGCCTCCCTGAGGAGATCGACCTGACTTCCCTAGCTATATAGTTAGTTTAGTTAGTTTATTTTTGATAGGTATACGACAGAAGTATCAGGTGTCATTTGCGTCAGTTGTATCAATAGAATGGACGCAATAGACTGTAACAACCGACGCAAATAGTTGTTATTTGCGTCAGTTTTTCCAATAATCGATGCATTTGCTTTGTTTATTTGCGTCAGTTCTACCAAAACCGGTGCAATTGATATTTTGTTTTAGCGCCAATTTATTTAACCATTTGCGTCATTTGGTATCGGGATGCAATTGATGCAATTAATATTTTTTTTATATACAAAATTTTGCTACCAAATTTTGGGCAACACCTCCTTATAAAACTGACAATTCGAATACAAAAAACAACTGACAATTCGAATATAAAAACTTGAAAACCTGCAACAAGAAATCCAACCAACTACCAATACATCACATGTAAAGCAACATTATATTTCATTTAACCTAAGAATGTTCCAAATACAATCCAATGTATACAAAATCTCACAATTGTCTTAGTTACTAAGCTAGTCTATACTAAATGTTCTCTAAATATCTAATATCGTTGATTGACATAGTTGAAAAATGAATGTGTGCACGTGATGTATTATGAAGATCAAGAATATAAAACCCTTGTTTAGACACACCTCTTCAATGGAACAAGGATTGTTAGAAGCTACAGTCGACATCTCTTCCAATGTAGTATCTGTGCTTGTTTTGTGCAAACGAACATAATGTGTCAACCCCCACGCTTTATAAGTATACCATCCTGTTGGAATATGTGTCCCCCGACAATAATGCGATCACAACTTTTGATCATGATGATCACATGTTTAAGTCTCATTTTAAAGAATACAAATTGGGAAGTATTTTTTTATCATTTGGTCCACACATATCGTAATGATTGGTGACTAGAGTTTGATATTATTTGTCGTGCGGACGGTGGTGATCGATTGATCCTCTAGGTCATACCTAAAGGATAATACTCTTAATTGATCATTTAATTAATCGTATAACGTTACGAGTTAATTAAATTACTTGAAAATTGACGGACGATTTTGGAAGTAAAATTTACGTATCTCATTATAATCTAATTAAATAAGATACGGTCTAAGTGATCGAATTGTTTTATTACTTGGATGAAATTATTGTTTAAGGAAACAATTGAAATTGAATGAATAAATTATTATAAATACAAGATGTTGTGATTTATAATTGGTAAATTATTTTGGTACAAGTAATTATGAATTACTAAGTCAATTTTGTATATGACGTATTTTTATTAATGCGTTGATTTTTAATATGTTAAAAATACATAACAATTTTATGTGACATGTGACATGTGACATATGACAATTTGACAAAGATAAAATGGAGTCCATTTTATCCATGTTAACCGAAAATAATGGGTGGATTAGGAAAATATTAGTTTAATTATGTTAGTGGTAAACATAATCATGTTTGTCTAATGCTAGCCATGCAAGCCTACATGTTCTTGTGAAGGCAACCTTGTGCATGCATTGGCTCCTTCTTTTCCCCCCTTCCACCCGGTTTTGAGAAGAGAAATCCCATGGGTTTTTCTTCTTATTTTACTTAATATACACTATGATATTTACTAGTGTATTATTCATTCTAACACACATCTAAAATAAGAATTTTAGAGAGATAAAAAGATTTCATTCTCCTCCTTCTCTCAACCGAATTAGAGAGCACAAAATAAAGATTTTTGGGTCAATTTTTATTTAAATTAATGTTATTCTAGTATTAATAATATTAATTTTATTAAGAGTATATCTTGGGTATTATTCCTTGGGAGGGATACTATACTTGTATCCTTTTTTCATCCATTTAAGGAGAGCTCAAGAACAAGAGAGTAGGAGAACTCTCTTGTGCCCTTTGATCCGAAAATACAATGTAAGAATAAAGATTTCTTCCTTATTTTACATATAGTTTGCATGCATAAGATCACTTTTAATTTTACGAATAAATTAATATCATAGCATATATGAATATGTTGAGTAATAGAGATCTAGATTTCTAACAAGCGGTATCATGAGCCTTGGTTGTTTGCATGCAAATCGGTTATAGTTTTTCCGAGTTATACGATTAACATATAAAACTTGTTAAATTTGTGTTATTATGATATACCACGAAAATAATTATGCATGTTAAAGTTTATGATCCTAAAATGTTTTTAGGATATTTTGGTTAATTTATGGATTTTTATTGTTCATCTTATTTAATAATGGCATTAAAAATGTGATTTTATGATTAAAATGTCATTTTTGGACTAAAATTAGCTAAACTTCGAATTTTCCAGTGATTTTTGCATATGTTATCACATATATTATTTTTAGATGACCTGTAAATTTTCATAATTTCTGGAGTTCTTATGCTCGAAATTTGGATTTTTCATGTTTAAAATCGGATTTAGAAGAAAAATAGGTTAATATGAGATAAATTTCAAATCTGGTCATAGAAATTTAGTATGTTGTCACATGAAATTTTACAAGATGTGTGTAAAATAATAGGCTATATTGAAGTCTTTATGCATGATTTATGGATTTTTGATGAAAAATAGCATAAATAGTGACTTAATTAGTAAATAATTGCTAAAACATACTCCATGACTAAGGAAAAACGTCACATGTTGCTTTTTATTATCTTTTTCAGATCTAAAATTGAAAAGTTGGTGAATATAATTTTTCTCATGTTTTTATGATTTTTATTGATAAATCCTATAAACCGCAACATAGTTTTTCTGATAATTTTACGAAATTATAACCTAAGTTTTTGAACATTATGAGTGTCATGGTATTTTTCCAGAATGTTCATAAGTTTAAATTTCAAATTTTTGAATTTATTTGAAATTTTGTAATTTATTTGAAGTTTATAGCATTTTATTGTATTTTAGGTCCTTTAATGAACAATTTTAAGAAATATGAGTTAATTATAGTCAAATAGTTAGTGGAGACTAATTTTGAGTCCTAAGAGGTTAGGGTAATTAACTTGTGCATAAATATGAATTTATGTAATTTTTGTGATTATAAAACGTTGAATCACGCAAATCCGTAAAAACCGTGTAATATACGATATTGGCTCCTTAAAGGCGATTTAGCATAAAATTGGGCATGTTTATACATATTATAATGCTGCATTTTATTTATGATTGTCATAATTTTACTTTATGTAATTTTGAATTATGTAATTTTTACTTAGTATGGCCTTAGTTTTAATTGGTATTACCCGAAATGTACGGGAATATCGATTCAGTTGTAATTTATTGTGATCTCGTATCACCGTTTTGTAATTTAATAGATTTATTTTATTTTAATTACAAATGTATAATAGGAAATTATGTAATTTGTTATGTAATTTATTTATTCCGGAGTTCCTTGAAGACGGTGTCATTCAAAGAAAGCGATACATAAAGACGGTGTCACCTCGAGATGTGTGCCATAACCGAAGTTCAAGGGACCAATGGAGTTGGTTTTCGAATATGTAATAGTTAATTAGATTTTCTATTTTAGGAAGGCCATACTAGGATTTATTTTATGCTTTGCATTTTATTTATATGTCGCATGCATCGCTAAATCGCCATAACTAAAACATGCATTATCATTTAATCGAGTTTATCGACCGTGTCAATTACAATTATCGTAGTTTACCGCTTTAGTTCACTTAAAACGTGATAGATAATAAATTTACATGACCTCTCGCTAAAATAAACAATTGAGACATAGCCTTACCAAAAAGTAGAAACCATGAAAACCTATTTTGCGAGGGAGTGCACTCGGCCATCCCGGGGTACAAACCTTGTTACGTAGGGGAAGTGGGTGATAAATGTCTATCCACCTAATTCGTGTTGATGAGGGTTTCATCGGCCATCCCGTGCCCAAGTTAATGTGAATTTGGATCATGGACACATTTATTCGAAATTTGGATTGACCTCAACGGAAGTATTCGTGACCGTAGTCACATGTGTTCCGGGCTATAGATAAACATTAGAGTAATTTTATCGACCAAGAATTCTAAAAGTAGGATCGATTAAACGTTAATCCACCGAGTTATATTAATAAGGGTTTCATCGGCTATCCCGTGCCTAAGTTGATATGAATTTGGGTCTTGGAATCATTGTTAATAGTTGGGTAGAGGTCACTATATAAATGCTCATATCTTGTTAATTTATTTACAAGTATGATTCAAAAGACAAATGTTAATATTTCCTTTCCTCCATATTTGTAGTTCATTACAATGAATCCATCAAACGCTACCGCACCGATAACTATTGAGTCATACCACAATGTTCTTGACGACGTTTGCTCCAACAATGATTTCGACACCATTAGAGAACTTCATTTTGGGATAGGTTCGGATGGAAACCTTAACTTCATCACTTCTACTAGACCACCTACTACTACTAGATCTCGTGTGAGCCCGTCTCAGGAAGACTACCTCATACAATCTATAGGGTCTTTGTCTCTGGAAGATAAAGATGCCAAAACTAGTGGGAGCTCAAGCAATCAAGTTCCTGCTTCAAAGAGCAAAAAGTTCAAGAAGAAGGGAAAGAAATTCAAAAACTTCAAGCAAGTTAATGATGAGTGCCATTATTGCTATGGCATGGGACATTGGCTTAGGAATTGTCCCGTATATTTGCGAAATATAAGGGAAGGAATCATCGTTCCAAAAGGTAAAATTCCTAAAGAAATTTATGTTATTGATATAAATTATACTTCCACTACGACATGGGTACTAGATACCGGTTGTGGTTCTCACCTTTGTAATCATTTACAGGGTTTAAGAGACGTGAAGAGGCTTAGCAAGGGAGATGTGGATCTACGCCTTGGAAATGGAGCTCGAGTAGCGGCCGAATCCAAAGGAACTTATATTTTAGCTTTGCCTAACGGATTTGAGTTGTATTTACATAATTGTTTTTATGTGCCTACACTCTCTAAAAACATTATTTCAATCGCCATGCTAGACATGGACGGTTTTTGTTTTGTCATTAAGAACAATCGTTGTACTATTTCAAGGAATGATTTGGTTATAGGCCAAGCTTCTTCCATCAATGACATTTACATTTTAGAGACCTCAAATCCGACTAATGATATCTATAACATTCAATCAAAGAAACTCAAATCAAGTGACCCAAGTGAAGCGTTCATTTGGCATTGTCGATTAGGTCACATAAACGAGAATCGCATCAAAAGATTAATTTCGACTAATGTGATTACACCATTTGATTTTCAATCATATGGAACATGTGAATATTGCCTTCTTGGTAAAATGACTCATAATCCTTTTAGTGGTAAAGGGACACGAGCTAGTGAACTATTGGGACTCATACATACCGATGTATGTGGACCAATGAGTATCACCGCTCGTGGAAATTATGACTACTTCATAACCTTCACCGACGACTTGAGTAGACATGGGTATGTCTATTTAATGAAACATAAGAGTGAAGCGTTTGAGAAATTCAAGGAATTTCAAAACAAAGTAGAGAACCAATTGGACAAAAAGATAAAAGCACTACGTTCCGATTGTGGTGGAGAATATCTTAGCCTTGAATTCGATTCACACTTGAAAGGTTGTGGTATAATATCACAACTTTCTCCACCTGGAACACCACAACTCAATGGTGTTGCCGAAAGGAGAAATCGAACCCTACTTGATATGGTTCGATCCATGATGAGTCAAATCGAGTTACCAAACTCGTTTTGGGGATTTGCAATCCAAACTGCAATTATATCTTTGAATAATAGTCCCACTAAGGCCACCGGAAAGACTCCATTTGAGATGTGGAGAGGACGAGTTCCTAATCTATCCTACATGAAAATTTGGGGATGTGATACTTACGTCAAGACAAAGAATGACAACAAGCTTGCCCCAAGATCCGAAAAATGCACCTTTGTAGGTTACCCATCGAATTCTCGAGGATACTACTTCTACAAACCTCAAGATAACAAAGTGTTAGTGTCTTGTGAGGCTGTCTTCTTAGAAAGAGACTTTATTTCTAAGAGACAGAGTGGGAGAAATTTTGAACTTGATGAAGTTCAAGAGCCACAAACCGAGGTAGAGACGCAAGAAGATGTTCCTTCATTGTCTAACGCGGTTGTCCCTCCTCCACTAAGAAGAACGGGTCGAGTAATACGCCATACCGATCGATATGTGGGACTTATCGAAGAAGATGGAACACTCGAAGTGTTGCTTATAGAAAGTGACGAACCCGCCACCTACAAGGCCGCAATCTCTAGTCCAAATTCCTTCTTATGGCTTGAAGCCATGAAGTCCGAAATGGATTTTATGCATGAAAACCAAGTTTGGGACTTGGTAGATTTGCCTAAAGGGGCAAGACCTCTTCAATGCAAATGGATATTCAAAGTAAAAAATGGCATAGAAGGACATGATGATGTCTACAAAGCTAGGCTAGTGGCAAAAGGATTTACCCAAGTCCAAGGTCTCCATTATGATGAGACCTTCGCGCCCGTAGCCATGCTAAGATCCATACGGATTTTGTTAGCGATCGCCGCATTTCATGATTATGAAATATGGCAAATGGATGTCAAAACCGCTTTTCTAAATGGGCATTTAGAAGAGGAGGTGTACATGATACAACCCAAAGATTTTATTGATTCTAAAAATCCTAACAAAGTGTGCAAGCTTAAGAGATCCATTTATGGTCTTAAGCAAGCATCTAGAAGTTGGAATCATCGATTCAATCATGTTATAAAGGAGAATGGTTTCACTCGAAGTGTTGAGGAACCATGTTTATACATGAAATTTAGTGGGAGCAATGTTGTGTTCCTAATCTTGTATGTCGATGACATACTACTCATTGGAAATGATGTTCCAATGTTGTCTTCTGTTAAGAAGTGGTTAGGTAACCACTTCCAAATGAAGGATTTAGGAGAAGCACAACGCATATTAGGTATCCGGATCCATAGAGATAGATCCAAGAGGATATTGGCACTAAGTCAAGAGTCTTATGTTGATAAGATTCTTCAACGGTTCAGCATGGACAAATCTAAAAGGGGATTGGTACCTATGGTAACTGAGACTATATTGAGCAAGACTCAATCTCCGTCCGAACCCTATGATGTTGAACGCATGAAGATGATCCCTTATGCTTCCGCTGTTGGATCAATCATGTACGCCATGATATGCACACGTCCTGATGTCTCGTATGTTTTGAGCATGACGAGTAGATATCAAGGAAATCCCGGTGAGAGTCACTGGATTGCCGTCAAGAACATCCTTAAGTACTTGAGAAGGACTAAGGATTCTATCTTAGTGTTTGGAGGAGACACCGAACTCCGTGTTAATGGATACACGGACTCAAGTTTTCAAACAGATATAGATGACATGAAATTACAAGCTGGTTTCGTTTTCATGCTCAATGGTGGTGCCGTTAGCTGGAGAAGCTTCAAGGAAGCTGTGACCGCGGATTCAACAACGGAGGGTGAGTACATTGCAGCATCAGAAGCTGCCAAGGAAGCTGTGTGGATCAGGCATTCACGGAAGGTCTAAGAGTAGTACCTACCGCCAATGATCCCATCACTCTCTATTGTGATAATAGTGGGACGATCTTCCAAGCTAAGGAGCCAAAGTCTGGTAATAGATCTAGACATGTACTTAGAAAATATCATGTAATTAGAGATTTCATTGAAAGAAAGGAAATTGCGATTTGTAAGGCCTTTATCGCAGGCCAAGCATGATGGACATGTTGCGTCCATGGGACTTAAACGTGTACCAAGTTTTTGTTAGATTTTGAAATGAAATAAAAGTGTTGTTTTTGTTCATGTTCACAATCACATTTGTCTTTTATCTTTAATTTATACATTGTTACATCCAAACGGGTTGTGGTGACAATTGAACCCCGTTAAAGTGAACACGGATTAACATAGTATTTGACCATAGTCACTTGTATGAGGTGACGTCTCGAAGTGACTGGAGTGTGATGCGATTGATGGCAAGTTCAAGTGCCATAGAGTCATGTGAGATGACTAGTCGATCACATAGGCAGACTATTAGGAACATTTTGTCGGGCCTTATGACCGCTTATAGAGTTCTGGCAAATTTATATAGCCTGGTCGTGGCGAGAGCTATTATAGTATTCTAATGAGTCGATTCTTTTGACTAAAGACTATTCGCCTAAGATGGCACAGTTTCAGATTAACTTTAATTTGTGTTACTACGACCTTCGTAAATGGGGTCAAATGGGCATATTTTGGGTTATGATGGCTGTGGCTAGTCGAAGGGAATGAGTGCGATAGGAATTGTCCACCCCTAGTCAGGGTTATAACAATATCTCAGGGCCACTCGAGGAGTAATGAACTAGAAATGCGTGGCCACGCTAGGAATGAATCCATGGTGGATAAATCCGGTCAATCAGTTATTCTCCAGATCGAGGAAACCACTCTCGATATGATCACTTGCAAGTACGACCTGAAAGACACCTTGCATTGAGTGGGAGATAGTAATAGGACAAGAGAATTGGTGACGCACACTTGTCGAGGACAAGTGGGAGATTGTTGGAATATGCGTCCTCCGACAATAATGCGATCACTCTGTGATCATGATGATCACATGTTTAAGTCTCATTTTAAAGAATACAAATTGGGAAGTATTTTTATGTCAATTGGTCCACACATATCGGTAATGATTGGTCGACTAGAGTTTGACATTCGTCGTGCGACGGTGGTGATCAGTTGATCCCCTAGGTCATACCTAAAGGATAATACTCTTAATTGATCATTTAATTAATCGTATAACGTTGCGAGTTAATTAAATTACTTGAAAATTGACGGACGATTTTGGAAGTAAAATTTACGTATCTCATTATAATCTAATTAAATAAGATACGGTCTAAGTGATCGAATTGTTTTATTACTTGGATGAAATTATTGTTTAAGGAAACAATTGAAATTGAATGAATAAATTATTATAAATACAAGATTTTGTGATTTATAATTGGTAATTATTTTGGTACAAGTAATTATGAATTACTAAGTCAATTTTGTATATGACGTATTTTTATTAATGCGTTGATTTTTAATATGTTAAAAATACATAACAATTTTATGTGACATGTGACATGTGACATATGACAATTTGACAAAGATAAAATGGAGTCCATTTTATCCATGTTAACCGAAAATAATGGGTTGATTAGGAAAATATTAGTTTAATTATGTTAGTGGTAAACATAATCATGTTTGTCTAATGTTAGCCATGCAAGCCTACATGTTCTTGTGAAGGCAACCTTGTGCATGCATTGGCTCCTTCTTTTCCCCCCTTCCACCCGGTTTTGAGAAGAGAAATCCCATGGGTTTTTCTTCTTATTTTACTTAATATACACTATGATATTTACTAGTGTATTATTCATTCTAACACACAATTAAAATAAGAATTTTAGAGAGATAAAAAGCTTTCATTCTCCTCCTTCTCTCAACCGAATTAGAGAGCACAAAATAAAGATTTTTGGGTCAATTTTTATTTAAATTAATGTTATTCTAGTATTAATAATATTAATTTTATTAAGAGTATATCTTGGGTATTATTCCTTGGGAGGGATACTATACTTGTATCTCTTGTGCCCTTTGATCCGAAAATACAATGTAAGAATAAAGATTTCTTCCTTATTTTACATATAGTTTGCATGCATAAGATCACTTTTAATTTTACGACTAAATTAAAATCATAGCATATATGAATATGTTGAGTAATAGAGATCTAGATTTCTAACACATCCCACCTGCGAAATGTCTTATTTTTCAGCATCTCATCTTCTACCTCTACCTCTTTCACTTCATTTTTCCATATTCAAATTCATTCGTTCAATAGTTCTTCCTGACCTGAAAGTTAACTCTCGCCATAAGCATTGTACTTGAAGAAAATGGCTCTATTACAAGATACTTCTAGGCAAAGTATTTTAAACAATGTTGTGCACATACTAAGACGAGAATATATTGCCATACCTGCCCCATCTATGGGGATTGAGTTTGAGTATGGTGTTGCACAACAGGAGCTGAAGGAAGTGGGTCAAAAAACACTATAAAAGATAAGTTGTCATACTCGACCAAGGTAGCGTCAGTGGTTCCATACTGCACAACAAATAAAATATATCAGAAAGAACTTTACAGTCTTTACGAAATATGTGCAGGAAAATGAAAAGTAGAAAAGCATTTGTAAACAAACCAGAGAGATTTAGTAAAATTTATTTAAACTAAGTTTAGTAACAAAAGTTGCATGAATGTGTGACGTTGCTGAAATCTACTCGGGATCATGACCAAGAATACGCACTAAGTAATCTAAAGCCCATGACCAAGAACATTGCATAAATTAGACCTGCAAGAGTAAATAAATGAATTGCTGATAAGCGATGTGTGGTATCTTCCCGACGTTATCTGCATCTACTGATACACAATTTACAAAGTAATGGTGTAAGCTTAAGGAGCACAAGAATCACACAAATTAGTGTCAAGTTCTGCATTACACACAAAACTGAAAAAAAAATTACAATAATAACTAGTATTTCAGAACATCAATCTCAGCCGCATATATGTAAATATACGGAGAACCAATTTCATGAAGCAGAGTAGCTATATTAGAAGGTATATCAATTTGTAATTGAAGTCTAAGTTGCAACTTATCATTTTGTCCCTGCAATTTTTAGCCACGCACTGTACAAAATAAAATAAAATAAAATTATGGAGTCATAGTCATAATAACAATTTTTAATTCGAGAAAATCAAGAGATTGTTTAAACTCACCTTTATTTTTGAGTTATTTCATAAGTATAACACTAACATTGGCAGCGACTTTTGCGGTTAATTGGCATAAAAAATCATAGTTGGACAAAGTAAATTACGGTATATCAATCCGTAATTGAGTACTCCGTAGTTCGCAAGATTAACACTATGGATTTTGGTCCCCTGCTTATAGATGTATGATCTGGTGGGAGTCAACCCTAATTTTATTCCAAGAAACCCCATCATTTGGTGTGGTAAAGGAGACGTGCTGGTTGGATTAGTTTCCCGCTAGTGCTGAACATAGGTTACATGTGTTGGTGCTCGGCTGCTCGTGCCAAAAACCAGAGCTACGTGCACAATGCCGTCATTGCTAGATACATGGTTGTTGGGGTTGTAGGTAATTTTGGCACAATTGTGACAACAATAGCGTACCAACACTGGCACAGATGCTTCACAACAAACAAAACAACAAGGCAATTTTTTCTCGAACTAAGTTGGAACATATTCTACATTTAACCCTGTTAAAACTTTAGTTACAAGCTATTCAAAAGGGCATTGAAAGTTTGATCTCAAAGGTGAGAGCAGAGGTCATAAGCATAAGATAGAACATATATTCGAAAATTTCAACTTAACATGGTTTATCATAATTTATAGCATAAGCGCACAACGCTATTTAATAATGTAATAATAGCTAACTAACTAACTTTAGCGACTCACCTTTAGGGCAGAGGTTTTCAAAGTAGCTAGAAATAAGTCCGATTAAATTCCGCCACATTGTGAAAAAATAATATAGATGAGCAAAAAAATGGATCAATATTGATATAAAGAAAAATGTAACTTGAATACCCAAATTAAACAAAATGGAAGTTAAAAGAAGCATATAGAAGAAGACGAAGGTTACATCCCCGATTGTACAATCATAATGATCAGTTGCAAATAGAGTGCCGACTACTGAGAAATTATGGAGCAATTAGCAATGTCTGAGAAATTATGGAGCAATTGCAATATGAGGAGGAGAAATTAAATACTACTTGCAACAAGTTAATAGAGTTTGAGTTTTAATACATAAATTCAATGACCATAGAGGAGCTGAAAAGATTGTGACCGTGGTGTAATGGCAGAGTTGAAGAGTTAAATGGTAGAGTAAATTGAAACGCTTATGTACTCTCATTTAATTTTTCAGTTTTTATCCGATGGAACAATTGCTATAAGCGTGTGCGTGTACGAGGGAAGTGGGGAGTAAAGGATAATCTGGTGATGCCATGTCAGCTTAGGAGGATGTTTAAGTCTTGCCTTTTAATAGTATTTATAGATTTGTGCAGCAATTTCCACTATTGACATTGAATTTTTAAGGCTCCAATTATGATGATCCTTGACTATTTACAAGCAGAGTCTACACAATAAGGCAGTAAGTCTATCGAGTTTGAAAACAATTCAGAACACACAATGGCTGAAAAACGAGAAACTGATATAAAGGCCAGCAAATAAAAGAGAAACTAATATAAGATAACTGCGAAACAGCATAAACATACCAAGAGTGTTCAACTCGAAAAGTTGATTAAGCCCTGAAATCGAGGAAATCTCATTATCTGCACGTAACACAACCAACATAAAAACTCATAACAAACCTATCTGGTCTGATTTCTCCCATCATTATACACCTAATTGAACTCAATACTAATAAAAACACTAATTCACATGTACTACAACACAATTATGAAAGCTGATTAAAGAAATTACAGTAAGATTAGTGAGGGATTCAATGCCTTTCAAAAAATCAAGCTTGTTCTACTACACAGATAACACTTCAACTTGCGTTCCAGACAATATTGTATAGAATATTATTTTTAGCATAATTTAAACAAAGATTACTAAAATAAAAAAAATGAATTAGAAGATTACCTAATTAAATAAACACAAATAGGAAAGAAAAGGCAGATTAATCCTAGTAAAAACAAGCTATCAATCCATTTGTCCCCAATACATTTAAACATATACATTAGCTGCGAAAGTCACTTCAAATCGAAATAATTAATGATGGATACCCACACTTTCAGCAGAAAGGCGGATTAATCCATTATTTATCCAAAAAAAAGGCTGACCCTATTTACACACTGAGAATCAATCAAAACTAGTAAAAAGTTGGGATGAAAGAATCATAAATTCGGAATTCAAACAATCAACTAGCAGAACGATAATAATACAAGAGTATGAATTGCATACACCTATCAAATCCAAACGAAAAATCCCTAAATTTGGTATAAGCATAACCCTAAATCAAATTAAGCTATAATTCAATAGTATATAAAATAATTAGCCTTCTCATAAACGGTACCTAAAATGTGACGGATCAGTGATGAAGGCGGCGACTTGACAGCGTGGTGGTGTTGGCGAACAATTGAGCGAGTGAGTGACGGTGGAGAATGACTGAGCGATGTTGACTTGGGCATCGTCAGCAGAGGCGGAGGCCGGCCGATGGCCACGGTGGCGATTAAGCGACAGAGGTAGTGCTTTTGCGTGAGAGAAGATGATGATCGAAGAATAATGAGTCATAGAGCTTTTGCAAGTTGTGAGTGCGAGTGTATATGAGTTTTTTTTAATTAATTATCATTTGCATCGGTTTCAATTATAAATGACGCAAAAACATA
Source organism: Silene latifolia (assembly GCF_048544455.1). NCBI lineage: Eukaryota > Viridiplantae > Streptophyta > Magnoliopsida > Caryophyllales > Caryophyllaceae > Silene > Silene latifolia. Next base: position 378,829,454 of record NC_133538.1, on the reverse strand, counting down.
ATATTAAATACGTCGGTTGAAGGAAATAACTGATGTATTTGATCAAATACGTCAGTTTTGCACATAACCGACGCAATTATTATTATTATTATTATTATTATTATTATTATTATTATTATTATTATTATTATATACGTCGGTTGTGGAAAAAACCTGATGTATTTGATTAAATACGTCAGTTTTGCACATAACCGACATAATTCAATAGACGCAATTGGGGTTTTTTCTACTAGTGGGAGTTTGGGAACCTAAAGAGCTAGGTGCGTGAACCTGGGTATATGAACCTAAAAGGACAGGCTGGTATGGGAACTTAAAGGCTTGTGAACCTAAGAGGAATTGGGATCCCAAGGTTAAGTTTAGGAACTTACTGGGTTAGTAATTCTTGTTTTGAACGCATGCTTCTAGGTTTTCTAAGGAAAAAAGGAAAAGGTATGAGAACTTCAAAAGGATTTACGGGTTTATGAACCTACGGACATTTGGTATAAGAGCTTTTAGGTTTACGAACCTAAGGGAAGCTATTTTGGGATCTAAGAATCAAAGGGTATGAATCCTAACTTTGGGTTTACAAACCTAAAGAAGGAGGCTCTGGTTTGGGAACTTCTGGAGAACGACACATTTGCTGAACTCCGTGAGGAAACAATAATATTGAGGGTAGCAGGACGTCGGTAGAAACTGCTGGGGGATCTGCTTGCGTCGGTCTCAAGCGAACTCTGGCAAAAACTTGAGGTTGAATCTGCTTTCGTCAGTCTCAAGCGAATCAGGCTTCCGATAAATACGTGGGCTGTAAGCGGCAACGAAATCTCGCTGGGGTACACATCGACGATTAGGAACATCTTGATCGTCATGGGAGAAATCTTGAGTGAGCAATACTGCAAAATACTGCTGCGCTGGATATAACGATTTGAGCAATACTGCAAAATACTGCTGCACTAGGGAGAATGAAGACTTGAACAATACTGCAAAATACTATTGCGTTGTGGAGAATAAAGACTTGAGCGAAGCCCCCAGTTGGAGCGAGCATTGCTTCTGATACTTACCTGCATGGTTAGTAGCTACACAAGAATGCGATCTAATAGGAAAAAATAGCATATAAACACATGCATGTAAGCAATTATCACATGGACCTCGAATGAGGAAACACATAGGTTTTGCAAAAGTTGTGTCTTTATAAAAGTTGTTTAAAACTTGCTCAAAGAAATTTGTCGTTTATAATGCGTTATGCATATTGAAATGGGCTTTAAACACGTGACTGACGCGGACACAGACCTACTAGGACGCGACACGGGGATGACTCTGATAGACTTTGCCTAAGTATGCGCAACCCCTAGCAAAGTACGGGTGACAACGCATATCAGTTCTCAAGGTAGAAGAATTGCAAGAATGATGGGGACATATAAAGGCAAGGCATGAGCCGTGGATCAGCTGTCTGCTTGGACACCCTTTTACTGCCGCTTGCTGTAAAAGAGACCCCTCTTGAGGCACGATAACTTGGAGAATCGATCTAAGACCTTTGTCATTGTCCAGACCGAGCACTAGCTTGACTCAAATGAGACTCGAAGACCAAAAAGGAGGATGAAGGAAGGGTGACATCTCGGAAGAGAAGCCCCCAGCATGAGAAGATGACTCTAGACTTTGGTAAAAAAGAGACTGTGCGACAAGAAGGAGCCCCCAGTAAAGAGGTAGAAATGGAAATTGTGGTTGGAAGGTTGAAATTGAGGTTGAAAGTTGATGTTTGAGGTGGTTGATAATTGAGGTTAAAACTTAAAAGTTGGAACGGTTGTGTTAATGAGGACTGCCTACATATTCACGTGCAGTGAAATCAAACCAGATCGTAGTTTTGAGGTTTGGTTAATTTTGTTTGGGTGTTGTGGTTGTATCCTTCTTGTGTAAGAAAGGACTGCCTACGTATCCACCTGAAGAGGTGAAATCAAACCATGCTCTTAGTTCAGGGGTGTGCCTAAACTATGTTGTCAGGGCTTTAAAGTGCATGGGTCAGGAGAGTATATTCCTTTTGTGACTCAAATAATAGATTTGAGATAACTCCCTCTGATCATAGACCAAAGAGGTGTAATTTTGTAAAAATTTCCTTGTCGTGTGAGCGCACTTGAAGGTGGACCCTAAGGATGGATATGGGTTCATCATGCCCTAAGTAGCAAAGTATTCGAAGACTCCGTGTCTGGGTCAAGGTGAAACTGGATTGGAGATTTCGAATGTGGAGCTCGGAAATAAGAGGCTTTGATGGACAAATCTCTAGAGCTTGATTTTGTGGAGTTAAGGCTCGATGGGGATTATGGCTTGTAATATGGCTTGGAAATGGAGTCTCCTGACTTGATGTAGCCTGAGCACATAAAGGTAGGTTAATTGACGCGGGATCAAGTTTCCATGTCTTGGCTCTAAAGGATGGGTATTCTTGACGAGCTTGAGAGGATTCTCAAAATTCCTAACTATCTACCTGTAACGGTCTCGAGAAGGACTTAGGGTGTGTGAAAGGCTAAGCGAGGGTGCTAGCTGACCATGTTCATTGGCGTCTTGATTCTATATAGACTTCAGTAGTATTGCGTTTATTATTTGATGCTTTTTCTTGATTTAGACTCAGAGTCTTGGTTCAGGTTTTTGAAGATAACTTTGACTTGGGATATTGACTTTGACTTGTTTGATTGATTGAGGCTTGTTCTTTTGACTCTTTTGTCTTGATTACGGGCATAACTGTGGCCTGGGATATTGATCTTGGTCATTTCTCTTGAGTGAGCCTTTGTCTTTGATCATAGCTCGTATCGTCTTGGATTTGCTTGCTACCATGGATTTGGGTCAGACTAGCGCCTTTGGGTGTGAAATGGGTTGGTCTTTAGTAACACGGGTTGTTTATTGTGGGGAATGGGCTTGCCTTCCGTCATGGATTATTGACAAGGGAGATGGTCTGGATTCGTCCTACAATCTCTTGAGATATGCTCGTCCTAAACTGGGGTATAGTGAGGTTTCTATTGCCAGACATGGAATAGGTAAGGAAAATGAACATGGAGTTTCAGGTCCTCTACAACTCGAAATGGAACATCATTTAAGTGCACTCACATCGATTGACATGTGTTGTTCGTTTTAAAATGTCTCAAATCAATTCTTGTTGTCACGGGAAAAGGATAAGATAAAATATGTGGATTGAAAATTGTACTTTTATTGAAAAGAAGAATGAATGTATTTAACATAGACTCGAGAAGACATGACTCGTGGGACAGCCCCCAGGTTGTCACTAGAAATGGAAATGGACACAAAGAAAAATATTAGAAAATAATTATGCGATAGAAAGCCTAGGACTCGGACTCGGACTCGGACTTTGACTCGATCTCAGATCCAGACTCGTAATCATCGGCCCACGCTTGAACATTTACTCTTCCAGTAATTAGCTTCGGTATCTGACTTTGAGCATTCATGTAATACCCGCCCTTTTAGAGACCCGTTGACCAGCGTTGACTGACCTTGGGAGCAGGAATAGTTCTTAGAAGTGCGTGCCAAAGCCATCTTGGGTTACGAGTTATGAGTGGTACTCGATAGAGTAGAGGCTACTCGATCGAGTAGCGCGGTTACTCGATCGAGTAGGGGGTCACTCGATCGAGTATGTGGGGTACTCGATCGAGTATCGAGTTTTCAGAGAGGGTTTTTAATCGCGTCTTGTTAAATCCGCAAATTATTTCCGCCTCATTCCTCCTGTCCTTCAGTCGCCTCTTTCCCTTCCCTTCACCATAAAACCTCCATGGAAGCCTTTTGAGGGTCCTTGTGCCTTAGGAGAGCATAGTTTGAGTCGGGTAGCGGTCTTTTGCCGGATTTCTCTTTATAGGTATGTCATCATCATCATCCGTATCTTTGTCTTTACAGTTAGGGTTTGCTTGGTAGTAATAGGTGTTGTGTTGTGGTTATAGGCTTTGCTTGATTGCTGGATATGTCGTATGTTGGCATGGATTGGTTGCAGTTGCTTAAAGGTAGGGTTTCCTACTCAAGATTACTTACATAATGTGTGGTGATTGTCTTTGTAGTTAGTGTTGTTGATTGATTGGATGGTTGCGATATTGTATTGTGATTGTGATTGTTTGTCTCTGGTTCTCGAGATGCGTTCTCGGCTGAGTGGAGTCACTTGCGGGAGTGGCTTCACGCCCTAGTTTCGCCCTTCGTGGAACCCGCCACGGAAGGGGATGTGCACATTAATGGGACAGGGTTATCGCTCGGTATGATGAGCGGGGATTTGGTGGGTACGGCTGCGGTCCCCCATGGCGTGTCCGGGTCCCAGTGGACAGTCGGTGATGGAGATTGATCGGTGTGGGTTGCTTGTGTGTGGCTGGTTGTGTTACATTGTATTGCTAGTTGTTGTTGGCTTTGTTGTGTTTTATCTCAGTACTGACCTTGTGTGGTTGTCTTCTTGTTTTATGTGTCTGCCGTGATCCCTTATGGTGAGCAGTCTGTCTTAGCAGGTGTTGATGTCGTTGATAGCTGGAGTCCGGGCAGGGATGAGGCTTCACGAGATTTGATAGTTATAGCAAGTAGTCTTGAGTTGTATCTTTTATATCATTAGTTGGTTTAAAACACTTGTAATATAACATAATAGTTCTTTTATCGACATTTGATTATTACTTTCCTCGGGCAACCGAGATGGTAATGTCCTTATATGCTAAGGAAGGCCTAGTTAAGGCTCCTTTGGATATAGGGGTGTTACAAAGTGGTATCAGAGCGACGATTTTGGAACCTGTAACAAAAGAAAATAATGAACGTAGTGAGTCTAATAAAATGAACCTGGTGTATGTGTAATGAGAGCCCCAGCTGATGCTAGGTTTTGGGTGAGTAGGCGCCCTCATTTCAAAATCTTGGCCCCATGATACTTAAGCCAGTCACATGGTATGGAAATGTGGAGTCTGTGTGTATATGTATGATGTGTATGTTAATAGTGTCGGAGTTATCTGAGGCCGAGTCTTTGATAACATAGAGATGCGTATAATGGTTGCGTTTGGATGATGCTTAGTGAAGTTTTGGCTTGATTAACGAGCTTGTATGATGATTCCGGGATACGTGACAAAAGTTTATTTGATAGAAATGCGTGAAATGTGAAAGTGTATGCCGTAATATGAAAGTGATTTTGTTGGAGTTTGCTTCAAGTGGTTGGTAATGGTAATACTATGCGAGTTTATAAGTCCTACGGTAGCCATAGTGTAATAGTTATAAGAATTGTTGAGTTATATTATGAAATATGGCATGTTGTAATGCGTATATGCCTTGTTTATTGGTTGAAATTTTTCCGCTGCGTGACAAATGATTTATGTAAGATGATTTGCTTATGATTCAATTTGGAACATGATAGATTAATTCGTGATGAAGAGTATGCATTTATATGATATATGAAAGAATGAATTAATGTTAATTATATGTTTCAAGTTGAAGTGAGCACGAGTTTGGTAGTAATGTGGTAAAATGAGTTTAAGTGTAGTATGATGACGTGATTATGCTTGTGGATGACTCGGTAGCAGGTAAACCGAGTTGGGTAATTTATTGTAGCATAGTATGGCATGAGCCTTAATTGTTGAACGATATGGGATGCTTGAGTAATAATGGTAACGCGTGAGTAAGTGTGATGACTAGTGGCGAATTCCGAACTCAGTTTGGAATCGACATGCGGTATTGTTTTTGCAGGAATCTTCGATTTATCTCGTATTTCCGACCGAGTACTTAACTATACTTGACCGAGTGCGAGTGCTTACTAGACCGAGTAGACCTTACTCGATCTAGTTAGGAAGCTATGACGTCGGAAAGTGGAAAAATTTCTGCAGACACTCGATGAAATAGCTCCTACTCGACCGAGTAGGGTGGTACTCGATCGAGTACCCTAGACACTCGATCGAGTAGGTTACTGTACAGTGAACCTTACGGGTTTCTTAAAACCCCTATTCTTTCTAATCCTTATCATTCTTTCCCTATAATTCGAACCCTAAGCCTAAAATTTCCTCTCAAAAGCTTTCCTCATCTTGTGTTGGTGGTGATTCTTGGGGTTGTTTTTTCTGTTTGATTTCGTTTCTTTACTTTTCTACTTAATCAAGGTATGATTTCTTCCTTATTTACATGTTTTTATGCCTTAAATTTGTTGAGGATGAGTGTATAACCTGAAAATTTCGATTCATGTGGTCAATTTGTTGCTTTTAATTGTTGTAATATGATTCACATGCTCCCCTCTCTTGATTATTGGTGAATAATTGTTGTAAAATAGACTAGAAATTGCCAAATTGAAACCAAAATTTCTAGGGTTTACAAAAATCTAAATTGAATTTTGATTGTTTTACAATGATTAGATGATGGAATTGAGTACTATATATTGTTTATATCATGTCGAAGAGTGAATTTTGATGATTATCACCTTAAAAAGTTGCCTTAAAACTCCGTCTTAAAAGTGCCCCAAGTGGAAATTCGTTTATTATATCTGAAAATTGGGGTTGTATATGACTGTTTAAGTAAAGGTTGAACTTCAATATGATAATAGTGGTGTTAATTCACGAAGAATATGTCAAAATAATTACAGCTGTAGAGACCGTCTGACAAGTTTAACTGAGTTATTTGTTTCTAATATTGAAGATGATGATAATTTGTCCTAAGTTACTTTTCCATGAGCTTGTACAAATGCCTCACATGTTATTAGGAGTGTGTATGGAGTGACCTTAGAATCATGCTAGGATGTTGGAATTTGTTGAGCATGTGTATTCATCATGATAAACTTTTCACAACTAGTAAACATGAGTAGCTATAAACTGAATGCGCATATCAAATTGGGAAATTACTGGTGAAAGTGTGTACTTAGTTTTGAATCCAAGTTCAATTACGTGAAGTATATGCTTTACATGTTTATGCAAGTTTGTTTAAAATCATATGCTGAAACAGATGCCGAGACCGAACGTAGGGACCCGTCAGAGTAAACGGGGGAGGGTGACACAGCCTAAGATTGGGGAGGGGAGTGGACCCGTGGTACCCGCAGTTCCGGAATACCCTTCTGTTGTGTTTGTAGATTTCAAACAGAGAGAGCGTTTTGTAGTTTTGCAAAAACGCAAAATGAGGCCGACAAGGTGTATAGATACTACACTTTTCGAGGAGGTGGGAATAGAGACGGATGTCCGTCACATATTCGAGACTTTGGGTTTTACGGGGTTGTATAGGCTGAGGAAACACTCTACCCTTTTCTCACCTTGGAGTTTATGAGCTCCTTTAGCTATGACCCAGCTGCCCAGACCGTTGAGTTTCGGTTGATGAACACCAGTTTCTTGCTTTCTATGGACCAATTTGCTTCTCACCTTGGGTTGGCCAAGCCTCCCAAGGACTCCATCACTGATATCCCTGCTGAGTGCGGTGTCTGCCGCCTAATGCCTTGTCTGACCGGAAAACCAGCTCCCACCTCAAGTAACATGCTGATTAATGATGTTTAGCATGTCACATTGAGGATCTTTCTTCGTTCCCTCTCGAACCTCCTTTATGATCGACCGGATATCAGTAAGCTGAACAACCATGAGGTGTTACTTCTGATGTCTTACTAGAACCCGGAGCGGGCCAGGAAAGTGGTCTTTAATGCTCCTTCCATCGTTTGTGCTGCCCTTGACTTGATGGCTACTGCCTCTTCCCGGTACTTGAGTTGTGGCACTATCGCCACTCGGTTAGCTGAAAAGCTAACCTCCTTTGAGGCTTCTTCGGAGTATGTGTCTCTGGCTACCCCAGTGCCTACCATGGACCGTGATTACTATCTCGACCTGAAGTGGTTGAGAACTCTGGCTGACGGTAGCCTGGCTTGGAGGGTATGGGGCGTGAGTTGGATGGGGATTCCGGCTCCTGAGTACCTTCCATCGACCGAGCTGTTAGAGCCGGTGGTGACAGCTATTGACTCCGACGAGGAGGAGGAGGATGATGACGTGCCTTGTCAGTTGCAGACCTACCTCATCGATGACGCGATCCTAGAGGAGATGCCCGAGCCAAAGAAGGGGGAGAACGCGGCAGTCAGGGAGGAGAGACCCAGGTTGGGGAGAGGACCCCGCAGAGTGAGAGAGAGGACCGCGGAGACTAGGCCACGGCCGGTAGCACCACAACAGCAGCATCATCCTTTCCCGTGCTACCCTTACCTCGACACCCCGGAGACGCGATCTAGCTACTTGGCAGAGAGAGTGTCATCTACTTTGACACTCAGGAATATGCATGAGATGGCGTACACTCAGGGGATAGGGACCGAGGGAACGCATCCGGTTTGGTGGAGTGGTGTTGGAGACTATAGTGGGGTCTTCCACTCTTACGGAGTGGATCAGTCAGCTTGGGGGGCGCCTCAGTCCTTTCCCTACGGTGGTTTGACCCCATGGCATGTAGGCCCGGGAGTGGGAGCGGGAGTTGATGCAGGCATCGGGTCATCGGGAGCGGGCACCTCGGGAGGTGATGGTAGAGGAGATGAGTTGATGGTTGAGCAGCAGCAGCAGCAGGAGGAGTGATGCTCCTAGTTTCTTTATCTTGATTATGATTGTCGGTCGTGGATGTTGGTAGTTGTTGGTTGTTAGGACCTTTTATTTTTCGGATTTGTATGCTTGGCCATAAGGCCGGATTTACTACTTGACTTTGTTGCAGGATTTTATGAGTTGGGAGGTCATTCCGACTCAAGTTATGTGACGATTTGGTATATATATATGTGATTATGGCAGGTTCCCCAAAATTCTGACCTATAGGTACTCGACAGAGTACCCCCATACTCGGTCGAGTAGTTATAGGTGTGGCAAAAAGGGAGCGTTCTGATCTCAGGCTACTCTATCGAGTAGCCAAGACACTCGACCGAGTAGCATGGCACTCGATCGAGTACCCTTACATACTCGATCGAGTAGCACTGTTACAGGAAGTTTTCAAAAATTAAAATTGTTCAATTGTTTTATAATTGCAAGTTTGATGTTTAGCGTGGTTATTAGTGCGTAGTAACACCTTTGAACCGTCAATTTCATATGTTAGAAGTCGTGCTTGAGTTTTATATACATATCCGTAACAAATAGTGGAGTAGTGATGGTCTCTTGTTGCTTTAATATTACATCCGCCATATTACGATCTATTCGCCGGAGTTACATCTTTTCATACGCTTGTGCATACGATATTAACATGCTTTATCGACGACGGCTAGTTATTCCGGTGGATTGTGTATGATTTCTAATTTAGCGAGTATAGGCTTAGTGAGTAATGTCCATGATAAATAATATGGTTCTAATTTATGTTGTGATGCAAGTAATAGGTAATATGTGTGGTAATTTTGGTGGTGAACTTCGGGGACAAAGTTCCTTTTTAGAGGGGAAGAGTAATGTCGCAAAATAAAAAGGCTGATTTTGAAGTTATGTTGTTATTCGTTTATAATGTTTTGTTGTTTAATTAGAAAATTTTCTAGTACATTGATCACATTGCTTATATGAAGTGTAAGTGGTTACTTTAGTTCATTGAAGTGAATGTGATAGTATGTCATAAAGAGATAGTTGTGGTGCAATGTGTCGTAATAGAATCGCGTTGTTGAGTAACATGGTGGTATTAGTTATGAGATATGTTTCGGGTCGATAGTTGTTACCATATGATGGGTGATCGTCGTTTGTGCTGGTTCGTATTGCGAGATTGATGTTTTATATATGATTGTTTGTAAGGGTGGATGTATACATATAGAGTGACAATTGATAATGATGATGTTTATATGATAGCTGTAAGAGTTGATATGAATAGAGCATTAGATAATGATGATATGATGACATGGGGGATGGCGTTTCAGGGAAGTAGGTGATTTGTGTCGAAAGGATAGTGATGTCGTGTCTTCCCGTGTCTTGTGCGTTGAGTTAGGTAAGTTGAACTTCGGGGATGAAGTTCTTTTTAAGGGGGGGAGACTGTAATACCCGCCCTTTTAGAGACCCGTTGACCAGCGTTGACTGACCTTGGGAGCGGGAATAGTTCTTAGAAGTGCGTGCCAAAGCCATCTTGGGTTACGAGTTATGAGTGGTACTCGATAGAGTAGAGGCTACTCGATCGAGTAGCGTGGTTACTCGATCGAGTAGGGGGCCACTCGATCGAGTATGTGGGGTACTCGATCGAGTATCGAATTTTCAGCGAGGGTTTTTAATCGCGTCTTGTTAAATCCGCAAATCATTTCCGCCTCATTCCTCCTGTCCTTCAGTCGTCTCTTTCCCTTCCCTTCACCATAAAACCTCCATGGAAGCCTTTTGAGGGTCCTTGTGCCTTAGGAGAGCATAGTTTGAGTCGGGTAGCGGTCTTTTGCCGGATTTCTCTTTATAGGTATGTCATCATCATCATCCGTATCTTTGTCTTTACAGTTAGGGTTTGCTTGGTAGTAATAGGTGTTGTGTTGTGGTTATAGGCTTTGCTTGATTGCTGGATATGTCGTATGTTGGCATGGATTGGTTGCAGTTGCTTAAAGGTAGGGTTTCCCTACTCAGTATTACTTACATAATGTGTGGTGATTGTGCTGTAGTTAGTGTTGTTGATTGATTCAGATGGTTGCGATATTGTATTGTGATTGTGATTGTTTGTCTCTGGTTCTCGAGATGCGTTCTCGGCTGAGTGGAGTCACTTGCGGGAGTGGCTTCACGCCCTAGTTTCGCCCTTCGTGGAACCCGCCACGGAAGGGGATGTGCACATTAATGGGACAGGGTTATCGCTCGGTATGATGAGCGGGGATTTGATGGGTACGGCTGCGGTCCCCCACTGGTAGGGCTGGTCCAGTGGACACTCGGTGACGGAGATTGATCGGTGTGGGTTGCTTGTGTGTGGCTGGTTGTGTTACATTGTATTGCTAGTTGTTGTTGGCTTTTTCTTTGTGTTTTATCTCGATCGACCTTGTGTGGTTGTCTTCTTGTTTTATGTGTCTGCCGTGATCCCTTATGGTGAGCAGTCTGTCTTAGCAGGTGTTGATGTCGTTGATAGCTGGAGTCCGGGCAGGGATGAGTCTTCACGAGATTTGATAGTTATAACAAATAGTCTTGAGTTGTATCTTTTATATCATCAGTTGGTTTAAAACACTTGTAATATAACATAATAGTTCTTTTATCGACATTTGATTATTACTGTCCTCGGGCAACCGAGATGGTAATGTCCTTATATGCTAAGGAAGGCCTAGTTAAGGCTCCTTTGGATATGGGGGTGTTACAATTCAACCATTTGAGCACCTCGTCCTCATCATTAGGAACACTGGAAGGATAACAATCAAGAAGAGTTTCCTGATAAGTGGTACATCCAAGAGGATTGCCTAAGCTGCTTTGTGAGTTAAAAGTTGAGAGGTACAGCTTCCCGCTTTCAATTATATCTTGGATCATATGCTTCAAACAAAATCATGCTTCTGTATCATGTCCCCTACCCGATGATATTTGCAATATGCATTACTGTTCCATCTAGGCAGTATGTTTTCAGGGTCTGGAGTTGGACAAATTGGATGAAGTTTTCCCTGGAAAACAAGTCTTTGTAGAGCTACTTGATATGTGGTTCCGAGGTCAATGAATTCCCTAGGAGCTTGTCCCGGCCTTCTGGGTGGAGTTTCCAAGAGGTTGACTCCCTTTCCTTCATTGGCCTTCTTCGATGGGTGAGTTGTGCTAAAGCTATGACCTGGCCTAAGGTATGAGAAGATGGTATAGGTTTCGTTATGTCTATTTGGATTTCCATATTGATGACACGAGTGCTCAAGTCTTCGACGGTGGCCTGAAGCTTAATGACTGTAGCACTTAGTCCTTCGACGATGACAGATAAACGTTCTTGAATATTTTTGTAATACTCCGTATTTATATGTCTTGGGGTACTCTATCGAGTAGCCCTTACTATGTCGAGTATGGGCAAGTTGCGAAATAAAATAGTTTCTGACCTGTTGGGTACTCGATCGAGTAGCTGGGGTACTCGATCGAGTAAGGGGGTACTCGATCGAGTGCCTTGGGTACTCGATCGAGTGTCCGGTTTTACGGGGAGTTTTCTCGGGTTTTGTTAATTATGCGATTAAGGTATTTAAACATATTCGTCATTGTTTTAATTCACTTTTACAAAACCTAAAACCCCGTTTAAGAGAGAAAGCAACCAGTTCATCTTCCTAATCGCATTCTTAGCAATTCCGGAGTTCGACGGTCGGTTCTTGTTGTTTTTTGTGTCGTTGGATTCCTTGCGTCGAGGGTAAGCTTTTAACATAATTTTTATAATGTTTTGTTGGGATTGATTAAACCCTAATTTAGAGATTGGGGGTTTTATGAGTAGTAAGTGATTGGTAGTCTTTATGTGTTATGTGTTAGGAGGAGGATTCGTAGAAGAGGCGTTTTGATACATGTTGTAGATACCGTCCGCTTGTTGTGCTTCCGGGTAGGATTTCCTACTCGGTATTAGTCCCATAATGGGATATTGGTGATGTGTTGTATTTGGTTGTTTGATATAATGACCGTGTTGTGGATTTGTGGTTGTGTTTGTTGATGGTTCTCGAGATGCGTTCTCGGCTGAGTGGGGTCACTTGCGGGAGTGATCTCACGCCCTAGTTTCGCCCTTCGTGGAACTCGCCACGGAAGGGGATGTGCACATTAATGGGACAGGGTTATCGCTCGTACGATGAGCGGGGCTTAGGTGGGAACGACTGCGGTCCCCCATGGCGTGGTGGGTCCAAGTGGACGTCGTATTGAGATGATGGGAGTTGGTGGTGTGTGTGTGTGTGTGTGTGACAAATTTATCTGTTATCTTATTGTTGTTATCTAGATTGATTGTGTGATTAGACGACCCGGTGTTGTTTTGTAAACTGCGGTGATCCATTCGGGGATGGTGAGCAGATATTGAGCAGGTATTGAGATGAGTCTTGGGATAGTCGGGATGCCACGACATGACGATAGGAGTCTTCCGCTGTAGCCTTAGTTTATTTTACATTTCAGTTAGAACAGTCATTTGAGAATCTTGTATCGTACTTTGGTTTGGTTTTGAGGATTGTATTTATTCATTAAACTATTTATAATAAATGTTGTTTCTGTTTTGTCTATTTGATTATCATACCTCGGGCGACCGAGATGGTGATGTCTTCATACCTGAGTGGTCCTGGTAAGGCACTTGGAGTATGGGGGTGTTACAAATGGTATCAGAGAGACGATCCTGAAACCTGTAACCAATGAACTTAATGAACATAGGGAGTCAATTAAAATGAACCCGGGGTAAAAGTTGTAGGAGCTAGTGCAAAGGCTTGGGAGACGTCCTAAAGTCGCGGGGGTCGCCCTACAACTTTGAACCGGTCACATGGGAAAGTGTTTGTCGAGTCATATGTGTGCTTGGTTAACTTGTTAACAATGTGATGAAGTGTGTGATTGTTGGATGTTGAAGGAGAAGTTGAGAATGTAAAAGAAAAGTAATATATGTGTAGACTTGATGTTGGAATAACATGTTGGATGTTTACAATGTGGCTTTAATAGCATGATGAATTGATCTTGTTGATAGTAGAATAGATGCGTAGCATATTTATTATGATATCATGTGATTTTATAAGGTTAGCATGTTAGCATATGACGTAATATGCGGGTAGCTCTTACGTATTAGTGATACTCGATCGAGTGGGACTGACTCGATCGGGTGGGTTTTTGGCGATTTTGAGTCCAGAATCGAGTTTTGGGGCACTCGATCGAGTAACTAGGGGTACTCGATCGAGTAGGGGGTCACTCGATCGAGTAGCCTAGATACTCGATCGAGTAGGTAGGAGATCGAAGGTCCTGTTTGGTTCTGGAGTTTGGGTACTCGATCGAGTACGTGGGGCACTCGATCGAGTAGCCCGTTACTCGATCGAGTGTGTTTGGGAACTCGATCGAGTGGGTTCTGGGCATCGTGTTTTCGTGTTTTGAGGTTTAGTACGTGTGTTTATGTTTACCCTTTCTTATATAGCTTCAAGATGCCGCCCAAGAGAACTGCTTTGTACGCGAGAGCTGAGCTTATGACCACGGATGACATCGTTAAGATGTTAGAGCACCAGGATGCTCTTACTGAGACCCTGAAGAGAGTGAATGAGGACAAGGATAAGAGTAAGGAGAAGGAGGTTGATCATTCTAAAATCAGCCTCTATATTGCGAGGTTTAACCCGAAAGAATACAAGGGAGTTGGGGAGCCTAATCTGCTGGATAGTTGGCTGAGAGAGATGGAGAACATCTTAGACTTGGCTCATTGCCCTGATGAGATGAGAGTGGAACAGGCTGCGTTCTATCTGAGGGAGGCAGCAGGCAAGTGGTGGGATTCAGTGAAGGTGAGTGCTAAGGAGATATACACCAACCAGGGCTTACCTGCTATACCTTGGGAGGAGTTTCGTAGGGCTGTGAGGAAGGAGTTCGTGCCGGAGCATGTAAAGAGTAAGTTGAGGGAAGAGTTTGATAAGTTTAAGATGACCGCTGAGATGTCGGTAGCCGAGTACTACAGACAGTTCAATGAGAAGTCCAGGTATGCTGAGGATATGGGTTTGAGTGAGGAGAACCTGGCGTTGAGGTTTGAGAGAGGGTTGACTACCACGATTATGGATAAATTACCCGTGGGAATCCTTACCGATGTTAAGGAAGCTTATGAGAGGGCTGGAAGAGCTGAGAGGTTGGTGGAGATGGCTCAGGAGAGGTCAGGTGGTGAGAAGAGGAAGTCTGAGAGTGAGGGTGGTGGCCAATCGAATCACAAGAAAGGCAACCACAATCAGTCTAAAGGATTTTCTTCTGGGTCTGGGTTTAGTGCTGGGGCTTCCTTTGGGCGTGGCCGTGGGAGTGTGAGCAATAGTTGGGGAGTGACCTGCTTTGGTTGTGGTGGCGTAGGCCACAAGAGACATGAGTGCACGAGTGCACCGGGATCTTTTCAGAGACCTGCGCAGAGCTTCGCGAGCAACAGACCGGCTGGATCATGGCCAAACCGGGAAGTCGAGTTACCAGAGTGGAGGCAACCGCAACGGCGGTAATTTTATCGAAGACACCGATGAACAACAACAACAACAATCAAGGGTCGGGTGCTAAGCCGACCGCATCGCCACCAAGATCTTGTCCGGGGAGGTGGGCGAGAAGACCATGGCAAGTTATTCATGATGGAGAAGAAGGCGGTGAGGAAGATGCGCACGTTATCACCAGACATTCCTTGTTAATGGTATTCCTACGTTTGTTTTGTTTGATTCGGGGGCTTCTCGGTCGTTTGTGTCTTCGAGTCATGTAAAACAGTTGGGTTTGAGAGTATATGAGTCTGTTAGGGAGCAAGTTTTCATACCTTCGGGTGAGTCTGTATCGTGTGGGAGGTTGTTTAGAGATGTATCTTTGATAGTTGGGCAAGTCGATTTCCCTGTAGACTTGCTAGAGTTTCCTTTTAATGGTTTTGAGATGATAGTTGGGATGGATTGGTTAGGAAAGTATAAGGTTAAGATAGACTGTCATCAAAAGAAAGTGTCCCTAAGAGGTCCTAAGGGTGTTAGTGTGTCTTATCGTGGGTTTCTAGTCAAACCCAAAGTTAAGTTGATTCAGAAAATTACTTTGAAGTCGTATCGAGGAAGGGATGTCCTTTGATCTTATGCCATGTGAGAGATGACCGGATAGAAAGTCCAGCAGTTGATGAGATACCAGTGGTGGGAGAGTTTGCGAGATGTTTTCCGGAGGAGATTCCGGGGTTGCCACCGAAGAGGGAGATAGATTTCACCGTTGAGTTGAAGCCGGGGACGGGGCCAATCTCTAAGGCACCGTACCGTATGGGTCCTAAGGAGATGGAGGAGCTTAGGAAGCAGTTGGATGATTTGATAGAGAAGGGATACATTAGACCAAGTGTATCGCCTTGGGGAGCACCAGTTCTTTTCGTGAAGAAGAAAGATGGGAGCTTGAGGCTGTGCATAGATTAGGGAGAGAACCGTGTGACGATAAAGAACAAGTATCCTTTGCCAAGGATAGATGACCTATTTGATCAGTGGAGCGGTGCAAATGAGTCTTTTCTAAGATTGATTTGAGGTCGGGGTACCATCGGTGAAGATTAGAGAGGTGGACATACCAAAGACAGACTTTCACGTCAAGGTATGGCCATTATGAGTACGTGGTGATGCCGTATGGGTTGTCTAATGCGCCGGCAGTGTTTATGGATTTGATGAATAGGATCTTCAGACAGTTCTTAGACCAGTTTGTAGTGGTGTTTATCGATGATATCTTAGTCTACTCTAAGACTAAGGAGGAGCATGAGGAGCATCTGAGGATCGTGTTGCAGACTTTGAGGGATCATGAGTTGTATGCTAAGCTGTCCAAGTGTGAGTTCGGGTTAGAGAAAGTTGCTTTTCTGGGGCATGTAATCTCTAAAGATGGGGTAGTTGTGGATCCGGCGAAGATTGAAGCAAAGGATGACAAAGTGGGAAGCACCAAAGAATGTTCCGAGGTTAGGAGTTTCTTGGGTTTATTTGGATACTACGGACGGTTCGTGAAAGATTTCTCCAAGATAGCTAGACCGATGACAGCGTTGATGAGGAAAGAGAACAGGTTTCGTTGGGATGAGAGTTGTGAGACGGCGTTCCAAACATTAAAGGAGCGTTTGACCACGGCTCTGTCCTAGCATTACTGAAGGGAGCGAGAATTTTGAGGTTTATACAGATGCCTCGAAGAATGGGTTGGGATGTGTGTTGATGCAGAATGGTAAAGTGATTGCCTATGCTTCTAGGAAGTTGAAGCCTTATGAGGAGAACTACCCTACTCATGATCTGGAGTTGGGTGCAGTGGTGTTTGCTCTCAAGATTTGGAGACATTACCTTTATGGAGCAATCTTTAAGGTATTTTCTGATCACAAGAGTCTCAAGTACATCTTCACGCAGAAGGAGTTGAACATGAGACAGAGGAGGTGGATGGAGTTGATTGGCGACTACGACATGGAAATCATCTACCATGAAGGGAAGGCCAATGTTGTTCTTTGATGCTTTGAGTAGAAAGAGTGTACATTCCCGTGTACAGCTATATCTTTGATGAGGCCGAGGGATGAGGTAGCAAGCTTTGGGATTCATATGATGCGAGAAAGGAGATGCTATGGGTGATATGACAAGACATATGGAGTTTTATGATGACATTCGGGATAAGCGGGCTTTGGATCCTAAGATAGTGGAGTGGAGAGCTGGAGTAGAGAAAGGGACAAAGTGTCCGGTTTTCCATTCATAGATGGTAGCTTGAGGTTTGATGGTAGGTGGTGTGTTTCTAATGATGAGGAGTTGAAAAAGACGATCATGACAGAAGCACATTGCACACCATATTCAGTTCATCCAGGTGGAGACAAGCTATACAAGGATTTGAAGAAAACGTTTTGGTCGCCTGGGATGAAGAAAGAGACAATTTGAGTTTGTGTCCCGTTGTTTGACATGCCGAGAGTTAAAGGGGGGAAGACGACGACCACAAGGTAAGATTCAGTCTTTAGAGGTGCCTGAGTGGAAGTGGGAATCCATTTCCATGGATTTCATTGCGGGTTTGCCTAAGAGTCAACAAGGTAACAACATGATTTGGGTGATAGTGGATCGTCTGACCAAGTCAGCTCACTTTGTTCCAATGAAAGATACATGGACTAAGGCACAATTGGCTATGGCCTATCGAAAGAACGTGCTTAAGTTACATGGAGTCCCTAAGGACATAGTGTCTGACAGAGATGCGAGGTTTATATCAAGGTTTTGGAAGGAGTTGCAGGAATCGTTGGGAACAGCTTTGAAGATGAGTACAGCATTTCATCCTGCGACAGATGGGCAGACTGAAAGAACAATCAAGACTCTTGAGGATATGTTGCGAGCTTGTGTGATGGATTTTGGTGGTAGCTGGGAGCAAAGGCTGGATTTGATAGAGTTTTCTTACAACAAATGACTATCACACCGTATTGGTATGGCACCGTTTGAGGCTTTGTATGGGAGGAGATGCGGGGAGTCCAATCTGTTGGGACGATAGTGCCGAGGCAGTGGTTTTAGGACCAGAGATGGTGCATGAGATGGTGGAACAGATTAAGATGATCAGGGAACGGATGAGAGCAGCCCAGGATCGACAGAAGAGTTATGCAGATCTACATCGTCGGGACATAGAGTTTCAGGTTGGGGACAAGGTTCTTCTGAAAGTGTCTCCGATGCGTGGAGTTATGAGATTTGGGAAGAAAGGCAAGCTAAGTCAGAAGTTTATAGGGCCTTATGAGATCTTAGAGCGAGTTGGGGAAGTTGCTTATCGTCTGGCATTACCAGCTGCGTTAGAGAGAGTGCATAATGTGTTTCATGTATCGCAGCTGCGGAAGTATGTGAGTGACCCGTCACATGTGTTGGAGGCAGAGAGCTTAGAGCTGGATGAGTCTTTATCATACCTTGAGGTGCCTAAGCAGATCCTAGACCGAAAGGTTAGAAAGACTAGGAGTGGTGAGACAGTTTTGCTTAAGATCCTTTGGTCTAACCACGAGACTGAGGAAGCTACATGGGAGGCGGAGGATATCATGAAAGAGCGTTACCCTTTCCTTTTTGATCAGGTATGTATGGTTACGGGGACGTAACCTTGTTTCTTTTAGGGGGGTAGGAGATGATCGCGAGAGTTTTTAAGAGTTTTATACACCTTTTATATGTTGTGTCGGTATGTTTGTCGGGATAAGTTGGGTTAGTATCATGCTTTACGTTGTGTTTTGTTTGACCTTCGAGTCGGGAGGCTTATGGGAGTACCTTTGTTTAGTAGTGGTTTGAACTTCGGGGACGAAGTTCCTTTTAAGGAGGGAAGACTGTAATACTCCGTATTTATATGTCTTGGGGTACTCTATCGAGTAGCCCTTACTCTGTCGAGTATGGGCAAGTTGCGAAATAAAATAGTTTCTGACCTGTTGGGTACTCGATCGAGTAGCTGGGGTACTCGATCGAGTGCCTTGGGTACTCGATCGAGTGTCCGGTTTTACGGGGAGTTTTCTCGGGTTTTGTTAATTATGCGATTAAGGTATTTAAACATATTCGTCATTGTTTTAATTAACTTTTACAAAACCTAAAACCCTGTTTAAGAGAGAAAGCAGCCACTTCATCTTCCTAATCGCATTCTTAGCAATTCCCGGAGTTCAGACGGTCGGTTCTTGTTGTTTTTCGTGTCGTTGGATTCCTTGCGTCGAGGGTAAGCTTTTAACATAATTTTTATAATGTTTTGTTGGGATTGATTAAACCCTAATTTAGAGATTGGGGGTTTTATGAGTAGTAAGTGATTGGTAGTCTTTATGTGTTATGTGTTAGGAGGAGGATTCATAGAAGAGGCGTTTTGATACAAATTTGTAGATACCGTCTGCTTGTTGTGCTTCCGGTAGGATTTCCTACTCAGTATTAGTCCCATAATGGGATATTGGTGATGTGTTGTATTTGGTTGTTTGATATAATGACGTTTGTGTTGTGATTTGTGGTTGTGTTTGTTGATGGTTCTCGAGATGCGTTCTCTACCGAGTGGGGTCACTTGCGGGAGTGATCTCACGCCCTAGTTTCGCCCTTCGTGGAACCCGCCACGGAAGGGGATGTGCACATTAATGGGACAGGGTTATCGCTCGTACGATGAGCGGGGCTTAGGTGGGAACGGCTGCGTCCCCCAGCGGCGTGGTGGGTCCAAAGTGGACAGTCGGATTGAGATGATGGGAGTTGGTGGTGTGTGTGTGTGTGTGTGGTTCAATTTGTCTGTTATCTTATTGTTGTTATCTAGATTGATTGTGTGATTAGATCGACCCGGTGTTGTTTTGTAAACTGCGGTGATCCATTCGGGGATGGTGAGCAGATATTGAGCGGGTATTGAGATGAGTCGGGATAGCGGGATGCCACGACATGACGATAGGAGTCTTCACTGTAGCCTTAGTTTATTTTACATTTCAGTTAGAACAGTCATTTGAGAATCTTGTATCGTACTTTGGTTTGGTTTTGAGGATTGTATTTATTCATTAAACTATTTATAATAAATGTTGTTTCTGTTTTGTCTATTTGATTATCATACCTCGGGCGACCGAGATGGTGATGTCTTCATACCTGAGTGGTCCTGGTAAGGCACTTGGAGTATGGGGGTGTTACAAATTTCATTGGAAACCGCAGAATTCCTACCGAGAAGAAAATAACGCGCGTTACAACTTGATTTGGCATGGGATCACGCATACTAAGGCGACAAATAAGGGATATACAAAGAAAATATATGAGGACGAGACAGGATCACTAGACTCTTGACTTGTGAAATTGCGAAATGTCGTGAGTGACTTCTCGTGTTTGGACTCACGGTGTTTGACTTTGACCTTAGACTCACGTATTGACTTTGACGTAGTGACACTTATATGGTTGACTTGATTGGCGGGATTGATGACATGTGTTGATTCTAAAACGTGTTTAGGACAGACTTGACTCGAGGTTTGGGTATGTGTGTCCCAAACGTGTCATTAGGAGGATTCGAGAAGCGGATTTTGGAACGACTCGATGTGTTAGCCTCGAGTGTGTGACTCGAGGTGTGGAAATATCTAGATCCTAATCGACTAGGGATAAGGGGGTCTAAAATGAGGTGTGACGCCTTAGGACTTGACTTGAATTTGAAAAGACCCAAAATGTAAAGGAAGATGGGTTTATGACTCGAAAGAGTTCCGACTAGGACATAGTCGGTTTGGATTTTGTCTCTAACTTAGCCCAATTAAATTTACATATTTACATTTAAATGGTTTGAAAATATTTTGGTTTAAAATGTTTTTGGTTTTTTTTAGATTTTTTTTTTATTTTTTTTTTATTTTGTTTTGAGAATTAAAATTTGAAAATAATCAGAAAATTCGGCATTATTTGGTTTATAAATGTGACATTTTGAAAAGGTTTGAAAATGAAATTTATTGACATTATTTAGTTTATAAATGAGGAATTTAGACACATACAAAGAGGCATTATAACGGTATGCTGAGTGCATTTAAAGGGTTTTGGCTTAAAAAAGGTGGGTTGCCATACCAAGCTATCAAACCCTGGTCTGTGGAGAGGCCCGTGCCAAACAAGATTAAGGTCGGTTCCTAGTCCATTTCCTCGAGTAGTGAAAGCCCTTGATACAAACAAAAGTATGTACCACGGTATGGGTGACGTCAATCGCTATCCATCTTTAGGCCCAGATAAGAATTTGGATTGTCCAAACGGGATGATTGGTCGAATAGGTTGGTTAAGCCTAGGAAGGCCGAATAAAACGACCTAAGAAGGTCGAGTAATGAAAACCAACAACTGTCTCGTATAAACTATTCCTTAACCTCGTCACTACAAGAAAAACTAAAACAGGCGACCGAAATTTGGCGACTGATATTGGTAGTCGCCAATTTGGCGACTGATTCCCATATTAGCGACTGAAATCAGTCGCTAATTTGGCGACTGATTTTTTTAAAAAGGGAATCTAATTTGGCAACCGACCTTCAGATTTGGCGACTGAAGTCGGTCGCTAAATTGTTTTATAGAAAACCGGCTTCCCCTCTCTCCTGCTTTACTCTTTCGAAATCAAAAACAAAAAAAACAAAAAGGGGAAAGGCGACACAACGACAACGACGACGACCAACAACCACGCCACCACTTCCACCGCCGTGCCACCGTCCTCATTACCTCCATCACTCTATTTAATTAGGTTAGTTTTTTTTGTTTAATTTCAGTTTAATTAGTTTAATTTGTTAGATTCATTTGTAGTTAGTTGGATTAATTTGTGGTTAGTTTGTTAGATTTATTTGTAGTTAGTATGTTAGATTAATTTGTAGTTAGATTTAGTTTAATTTGTGTTTGAATTAAAAGGGAATGATTAAGGGGGTTTGTGTTTAGGTTTAGGGTTATGGGTGGGGGTTTGGTCGGCCGTGGGTGGCGGTGGGCCGTGGGTGGGGTGGGTCGTGGGTAGACCTGGCAAAACGGGTCACTCGGGTCGGGTACGGGTCGGGTCAGTTTGGGTCGGGTCATTTCGGGTCTGCCACATATTTCGGGTCGGGTTGGGTCGGATCGGGTCACTTTCGGGTTTTGGGTCAATTTCGGGTGACTTGTTGTCGGGTCATTTTCGGGTATAGGTCATTTTGGGTCGGGTTGCTTTTGAGTTAATGGCTAAGCACTTAAGTTAATACTATTTTGATTAAAAAAGGCTATTTTGCAAATTTAACCATTTATTAGGGATTATTGTAAGTTTGTAACCAATGAAACTTTATTTTGATATATATAGTATTAATATGAGTTAGTACTAGTCGTTTCGGGTCATTTCGGGTCACTTCAAGTCATTTGGATCAGGTAAGTTATGAGTCGGGTCTTTTCGGATTGGGTCACCCTCGGGTCGGGTCAATATTGGGTCAAACAATGTTCGGGTCGGGTCTGGGTCGGGTCGGGTCAATTCGGGTTTCGGGTCAAGCAAGTTCGGGTCATTTTCGGGTCTTGGGTCAGCCTTTTCGGGTCGGGTCATTCGGGTCTGACCCATTTTGCTAGGTAGAGTCGTGGGGTGGCCTTGGGTGGGTCATGGGTGGTGTTTGGTGAAACCGTCTCATTATTATTAGTATTAAGCTAAGTGGAACCGTCTTAATATTATTATTATTACTACTAAGTGAAACTATCTTATTATTATTAGTATTAAGCTAAGTAAAACCGTCTTTTGCATTAATGGAATTAGCTAAGTGGAACCTTCTTTAGGACTTGATTTTGATAAATTTAGTTTGATAATTCATGTTAGTGATGAATTGAGGTTGAATAACCTTGTTTTTTTGTTTTTCTTTTCTCCTTTCAGGGTTGTCACCGCGCTGCTGAGCACCACCGTCCGCCGTAGCTGTTGTTTCTCGTTTTCTTTTCATTTTTGCTTTTACTTGATTAGGTAACCTCCTCTTACCAGTTATCTTTTAAATTTACTAATTTTAGTTCAAATTATGCTACGGACTCTAGGATAGAAACCTTTATTATGTTGTTGAATTGTGCTATTGATTGACTTAATTAATTTAGTACCAAGTGTTGTTTATCTTAAACTTTAAATTAGTGTTAGTTTGATTTGATGTTGACTTAGTACCCGTTCAAAAATTACTCATTAGGAGTAATTCTTGAATAGTCCCCATTTTGGGACTGTCTTTGTACGTTTCAAGTCATTTAGGTAGTAAACACGTACTTGTGATTTATTAATGAGGAATGAGTTTGGTGGCGATCCCTTTAATGTTCTCCGAATACATGTATATGTGGAGTAATTATTTATTCTACATTGATGTGTATTTGGAGAACTGAAAGGAATTGTTGCCGAATTTTTTCCTCATTAATAAATTATAAGTGTGTTTGCCAGTGACTTGAAACGTACATTGACGGGTTTAGGTTGGAGTGATAAGGACCCCATTCGAAGATGGATTACTTATTGACAATATTTATATATTGTTTTCATATGTTTATTGTATAATGTGGAGTATAATGTGAAAATTTTGTATGTAATATTATTGTTATTTTTAAAAAATGTTTAAATTATTGTGGAGTCTTCTTTAGATTAAAATGAAGAGATTGGAACGTTCATGGATGTATGAAGGAAGATTAGACAATTCCAATAAGAAAAGATGTCCTACCGCTAGATTTATAAAGGGTGTTGGCGAGTTTATTGAATTTGCTAAACAACAAGATGAATATGACTTGGTAGACAAAAAACTTAGGTGTCCTTGTGCCAAATGCAAAAACCTGAAATACCAGCTTGACATTGTAGTAGAAGAACATCTCATTATAAACTGGTTTAAGCCAAATTATTACAATTGGATTTCACATGGAGAAGCATATTCTCCAATTCATGAACAAGCTCACACCCAACAAATACAAATTAATGAGAACCCATATAGAGAGATGGTTGTTGATGCTATAGATCCCACTATTTTTAATAGAGATGACCATACAACCATTTGTGAAGAACAACCGCCACATCCACAAGCAAAAGCCTTTCTTGACATGTTAAAAGCCTCAGAAAAACCCTTGTATGAAGGAAGCAGAATGACATTGTTACAAGCCGCTTCTAGGCTAGTTACCTTGAAATGTGAGTTTAATATGCCATTTCTTGCTGTTGATGGCATTGCCTCGTTCCTTGAGGAATCTTTCCCCGATGATAATATCATGACCCGAAGTTTCTGCACTACCAAAAAAGTAGTTAAAGGTCTTCAGTTGCCGCATGAAAAGATTGATGCATGTCCTGAAGGATGTATGCTATTTTGGAAAGATGATGCTTTGATTGACAAATGCAAAGATTGTGGGGCGGATAGATATGAGACAAGTGAAGGAGATACAGTTTTGATGTTGAAAAAAGGCAAGGGTAGTAAGAGGGCCAAAAAGAGTAAGAAACCAATAACATGTAACCAATTGTTTTACTTTCCTCTCGCTCCAAAACTTCAAAGAATCTATGCCACCAAAAACATTGCCGAACAAATGAGATGGCACAAAGAAAACCCACGTGCTCTGGGGAAGATGTGTCATCCTAGTGATGGGGAAGAATGGAAACGATTTGATCAGATGTATCCTGAATTTGCCAAGGAACCCCGCAATGTACGACTTGGCTTGTGTACGGATGGATTTGATCCTTTCGGTAATTTTGGGAGGAAGTATTCTTATTGGCCCGTTATGGTCACACCATACAACTTACTACCTTGTTTATGTATGAAAAGACCATTTATCTTCTTGTCACTTATTGTTCCCGGACCAAAAAGCCCGAAACGTAATTTGGATGTTTATTTACAACCATTGGTGGAGGAGTTGAAATATTTGTGGGAAGTTGGGGTCGAAACTTATGATGTGTCTAAAAAACAAAATTTTCAACTTAAAGCTTCCCTTTTGTGGACAATAAATGATTATCCTGCCTATGGTATGCTATCTGGGTGGTCTACACAAGGACAAAAGCATGTCTTTGTTGCATGGGGGAAAGTAAAGCATTTTGGCTTCCCAATAGCAAGAAAATAAGCTGGTTTGATTGTCATAGATGCTTCTTACGAGAGGGAAATCCACATAGGAGGAACAAGAAAGCTTTCAGGAAAGGTAAAGAGGTGCTTAATGCCCCTCCGAAACGAGTGCCTGGGGATGAGATATGGAAGATGGTATGTGATTTACCATCCCCTGTTGATGGTACCGAAGAAGAATGTAAATAATTGAAAAAGCAGAAAAATGGTTGGTTTAAAAGAAGCATTCTTTGGGACCTTCTTTATTGGAAGACAATATTGATAAGACATAATTTGGATGTAATGCACATAGAAAAGAATTTCTTTGAGCAACTAATTGACATGATCATGGATGTAGAAGGTGAAAAATGTGATAGCATTTCTTCTAGAAAAGATTTGCAGACATTTTATCATCGTCCCAAATTACACATTCGCGGCGACGAGTCTAAGCCAACATCCATTTTCACTCTCGACAAAGCTAAGAGAAATGTATTGTGTGAGTGGTTACAAAATTTGAAGTTTCCTGATGGGTATGCATCAGATTTTAGTCAATGTGTTGATCGTAAGAAGCTGAAGTTGCAAGGCTTGAAAAGTCATGATTGTCATGTATTCATGGAGCGATTATTACCCGTTGCTTTGAAACACCTCGTGTCGAAAAACGTTTGGAATGAAGTTGTTGAGATTAGTCAATTCTTACGAGATTTATGTGCCTCTTCAATATGTGTTGATGACATGATTTGTCTGGAAGAGCAAATACCACAGATATTGTGTAAGCTTGAAATGATCTTTCCTCCTGCATTTTTTAACTCCATGGAGCATCTACCAGTTCATTTGCCATATGAAGCCAAAGTTGGGGGACCCGTCCAATATAGGTGGATGTATCCATTTGAAAGGTAATTAAGATAATCTAGCTACTTTTAAATTAAAATTAATAATAATAACTAATCTATTTATTTTATGTTAACTTTATTATTAATTAACTATTAATAAAACTCATCATTAACTTTTATAGGTTTCTTAATCATTTGAAGAAAAAAATTGGTAATAAAGTTAGGGTGGAAGGTTCTATATGCAATGCTTATTTAACGGAAGAGATTGCAAACTTTTGTTCTCTTTACTTTGAAAAACATATAGAAACCAAAGCAAAAAACTTGAATGTTGAGAAACCGGATGAAATAGACGGAAGTTTACCCGAATTTTTTCAAACTCAAGATGATGAAGGGTGTTCATCAAAGGGGCAAACAAGATATTTGGATGATAAGGAGTATAATCGTGCCCACCTTTACGTGCTATCTAATTGTGACCTCTTGGAGTCATACGAAACACAGTTTGTTAATGATTTCATTGAGAGGAATCCTAATATAAGTAAGGATGATGTTTGGGACAAACATGAGGACCAATTTCCAACATGGTTTCAGAAACATGTAATTGAGTTGAATATTCAAGATGATTTGATAAGAAGTTTGGCGTTTGGTCCTTCAAGAATGGTAAGAACGTGGAATCAATACTCGGTTAATGGGTTTAATTTTCAAACATTCAACCACGGTAAAGGTAAGGCTAGGTGCAATTGGGGGGGGGGGGGGGTATTATTTCTTCTCTTGATGACAACGAATACTATGGTATAGTTGAAGATATCTTTGAAATTAGTTATAATGGACGTGACCGAGCTTATAAAACTAAAAATTGTCTTATTCAAGGTTGACTGGAAGGATAATTCTGTGGCTGGAATGAGAGTACATGAACAATACAAGCTTATAGAAGTGAATCGTACTAGAACATACTCTAAGTATGATCCATTTATACTTGCACATCAGGCTCATCAAGTGTATTTTGCTACTTATCCAAGCACAACAAATGACAGAAATCAAAAGGTGTGGTGTGCAATCTTTAAGACAAAGGCACTGTCACAAGTTGATACAACTTTTTTCCAAGAAGAAAATGTTTCAAATGAAACACTTTTGTCTCCACCCGATGAAATCAACTATGAGCATGAGAATAAAGATGGTGAAGACATGGAAGAGGAAGAATATTATGATGTGGAAGAGAGACTGCCGGGGGAGGATGAGGAGGAGGAGAGGAGGGAAGAAGAGGAGGAGAGGAGGGGGGAAGAGGAGGTGAGGAGGAGAGGGAGGAGGAGAAAAGGAGGAGGAGCGACGAGGGATTTGGAGATGAAAATGATTATGATGATGATGATGATGATGATGATGATGATGATGAGTATGAGGAGGACGACGACGACGATGATGGTGATGGGGAAGAAAATGATGATGAGTATGATTAAATTGGTATAATTTTGTATTCCTCAAGAGTAAATAATTAAAATTTAGAAGTCCGTATAATTTTCATTTATCATTATTTGTGTTAATTTTTATTTGTATTACTGCAGATGGCTGGAGCAGGTCGAGGTAGGAAGCGTGGAGGCGGCTCAGGTTCTCGACAGAGTATGTGTGAGGAGGAGGAAGAGTTTGTGCATGAGGATCCGATGCTGACAGACGGTGACGAGGATCAGCATGTCGTTACCGACGAGGCAGGACCACATGTGCAGATACGGTACACTGCGGATCGTCGGATGATACTTGAGCCGGCGGGATTATGGTAAGTCTTATTCTTTGTTAGTCTACGATTATTATTATCTTTTTTTTTTTTTTTTGTAAAACAATAATTGTTTCTAATTTTACATTGTTCAAAATAAATGCAAGTTTATGGACGATTGTGTGATACGAGCTGTAACGAAAAGCACGAAGACTAATTTCGTGGGTCGAGTTCCTACATCGTGGACTTATGCTTCTAATGCACAAAAAGAGGCGTGGTTCAATAACTTTCGGGTATATATTTTGCGTAGTTCTTTATTTTAGAAACCAAATAATTAATTCTGATAAATTTTTTAAGAACCAAGTTAGACTTTTATTTTATACTGATATGAAATTTTGTCGCCTTTTTTTTTGTAGCAAGCATTTGCTTGGGATGGGTCTCAAGAAATGAATGTTCGTAACAGGTACAATGAAGTCGGTACTCGACGATATCGAGACGTGATCTGGAAGACGGTCAGGCGCCCGAAGGAGCCAGATAAAATGAAAAGTATTTAATTAACTTGTTTTGTTATTTTTATTAATTAGCATATACTCTCTTATATTATAAATAATATCAGTTACTTATTAGTTATGATTTCATATGTGTAATTGCAGGTGAGAAGTTTGAAGGCCTAATAAAGCATACTAAAACCGAAGCTTTTCAGAAAAGGTCTAAACAGGCATCCCTCAACAAAAAAGGAGGAAAGAAAGATGCCGTGGTCGAGCCTACTCATTACGGGGGATCCCGATCATTCTGGGATCGTGTATTGGGTGTAAGTTTGTCTATTATTTCACACTTTTTTTGGTTTTCAACATGTTTATTTTATGTTAGATTTTTTGTTGATTTTCTAACATGTATGTTTTTTTTCATTCAGAAAGGAAAGAAGAAGTCAAAACCGGTTACGACGGTACCAGAACTGTTTCTGGACACGCATTCCAGGGTTGACCACAAAGGGATTAGGAGTTGGTGTAAGCCAAAAGACAAGGAATTATATGTAAGTTTTCCCTAACACTTAATTTTTGTTAATTTACTCTTTTTTAATGTCTTATTTTGGTTACCATATTAACTTATAAAGATTTGTTTAATATTGTAGGATGCATTTGAACATGAAAAAGCCGCCAATCCAGAAAAAGCGGATAATGACATATGGTTTGAATTGGTGAAAGGCTTCAAGAAAGGGCACATGTATGGTATCAGAAGTTCAACACCGACTTTCTATGACAACACGCGTAGGAGATCGACTTCAACAATTCCCAGCAACACATATCAACCGCGAGTTATTAGTCAACTTCAAGCTTAACTAAGAGAGCGTGATGAACGTGATGAAGAATTCCGCCAAATGAAGGAAAAATGGCAATGTTTGAGACTTGGTGGCAAGGTTGTAACCCCAGACCTAGACCCAACTACGATCCTTTTGATCCGCATGGTCCACAAGGAGGGAGTGGAGCCGGTGTTGGCTTCCAAGTAGTTAAGTAAGTTTAATTTAGAGACTTGAACTTTAGAATATGTTAGCTTGTAAACATTTCATTTTCAATATATGAAATGAAATTTGGGAAAATGTGTGGTGTTGGGTTGAAATTTGAAATATATGGTGTTGTGTGTGTTGAAGTTTGGGATGTATGGCGTTGTGGAACTTCGGTTTGTATGTAGGTTGTAAATATTTGGCTAGGAATGAAAACGGAAAAAACCACCAAAACAATCAGTAGCTTTAGCGACTGATTTGCAATTTAGCGACCACAAATCAGTCGCCGAAGAGCCTCACTGAAAATGGCTACGTCGCCCAAATTTGGCGACTGAAAAGCCATTTAGCGACCAAAAATCAGTCGCTAATTTGGCGACTACCTTGATTCGTTCGCCAAATTGGCGACTACCATTTCAGTCGCTAATTTTCCCATTTAGCGACTGATATGTCAGTCGCCAAATTTGGCGACCGACTTTAGTCGCTAAAATTAGGAGAGGCGACCAATGTCTGCGACTGGAATTTGGCGACTGAAATCAGTCGCTAACTTGATTTTAGCGACTAATTTCAGTCGCCAAAATCAGTTGCCTATTTTATTTCTTTTTGTAGTGCGTTCAAGTTTCACCCTGGGTAACACGTAAGTGTATGTTCCCCAGCGGAGTCGCCAAACTGTGGACATGGGCCACCCGCACCGCGCGCGAAAGCGCTTGAATAAGCGTGCATTTGTGGAGTCGCCACCAATTTTTATGGGAAATTGGAACCGTTCGAATACCTCGTGCCATGTCAAGACACAAAGTAGTGACATGAACACTAAGAACTCGTTACCCTTAGCATTCTATGTCTAGAATGACTCTCGTGGATGCCAATGAACACGGATGTTCACAGAGATTTGGAGTAAGGGGTGACGGTACGTATTAGAAAGTCCTTTTACTGAACACCTAATCCCGCCCGCCTCGATAGCGGCCTCTACTAATGATTATGGAAATTATTCATATTTGATATGTTGTCGATTATATGTAAGCAATGCATCATCCACAGAAAAATCCTAGCATGTGAATTAAACTATGTCGGTTAACACGTAATTTAGTAATTAATTATGTCAAAGTTGGAATGTTAGATTAATTACATGTGAAAAAGGTAGATAAAAGAACAAAATATAATTTACAACTGAATGTACATCATATAAATGCCAAAGACGGGATTTAGGAAAGAATGAAAAGAAAAGAAAATTTAAAAGAAAAGGAAATAAATAGAAAAAGGAAATAAATAAGAAAAGAAAATTTGAAAAAATAAGGAAATAAATTAAAACGACAAAAATAAATTAAAAGATTTAAAATATAGCTAAATAGGTGATAATACGAATAATAGTCGTTAAATATATACACTACGTCAAAACGGGAATGAGTTCAGGGGCAGAAGCCAGCCTAGAACAGGCGCAACAATGGGTGCGTCCTCTGGAAGAGGCGCATCACCCACTGCGTTTGTTCCGGGACGGGTTCTGACTATGAAACTCAGACTCGGTTGGTTGTTACGGTTGATTGATTATAAGAATTGATTGTATTTACATGTTAATGATTACACCCGAATGATAAATATTAAGAATGAATTTTATGTACAAAAATCGTCTCAAACCAATTAATATCGATTACTAATGATTATAAGACGAATTAAACGGATTTGAAAGTTTAAAGGTTGAGTTTAAAAAATAAACAGAAACTTTAATGTACAAAAAGTGAGTTTAAAAGACCAAGTATTAATTACCGAGTCACTAAAACCCAGATTTGAGTATGAGACAGAATAAACCACCCAATATGAAGAATTAGCGATTTAAACCGATTAAAGAAGAAAAGATTTAAGAAAAACAAATTGACGGGTAAAATAATTTTATGAAAGCTAATTAAAAGATGTAGGTTGAAAGAAAAGAAAAGAATTGAAAAAGAAAGAAGGAGAAAAGATCGAATCCGAAAAGAAGAAGAAACAGAGCAGCTGAAAGCAGCCTCTGGAAGAGGCGTAGCAAAAGCTGCGATCCTTCCAGAAGGCACAGCAGACACTGCGTTTCTTCTACTCGTCAGATCTGAACAGTTTTGACGAAATAAGGTTTGAAGCGTGTGTCTTAACAAATTATCGTCTTGGCATTATATGATGTAAACTCGTAAAACAAAATACAACAATAATATAAACAAGATTAAAAGATGGGATTTTACACCCTCAGACTTACATGTTAGCGTTGCGAGATTTAACTAAATCGGCTTTTAGTAGTAACTCGACTCGATCTATGCAAATATGAAAGTGCCCTTGAAAAAGGAATTAAAAAGATTGATTAATTGATAGTGTAGTGGTCAAATGAGTCAGTCATGCAAACGTGACTGGTACTCAGAATGATCTAAGCTTACGTGGTCGATTGATCAAGCACGTAGGCGTCGAAAGCTTAGAGCAAGGTCTAGAATGCAAAGAGAGAAGAGAAGGGCGGACACTCGCGTGAAAAATATGTGAGGCAAAGGCCTCTATTTATACTAAGCACACGGAGGAATTATGGTAAGGGTAGAATTTGGAAAGGAATAGGAAAGAAAGATCCGGAAACAAACGACTTAGTTGAAACACGGAAACTTGGACAAAAAGAAAGCCCTGAGAAAGGCGCAGCAGGTGTTGCGTCCCTTAGAAGAGGCGCAGCACTTACTGCGTCCTTTCTCGGGTAGGGCACTTTTGCGCGAGAAAACGCGTTTGACAACCTGTCGTATCTTAGGCATAACTTTCTCTACAAGACTCGGATTAAGGTGCTTTTGGTGGCGTTGGAAATCTAAGAGAAAGATATAGAACATTCTATGAAATAGGCCAGACCCAAAAAAGTCGTTATCACCTCGTAAAACGGGCCTAAATTTCGAGTTATCATTTTAGCTAAATGAAATGCACATTTTGTAATGTAAACTTTAAGTTTAGCCCAAAGAAGTGACATGGGACTCAAAATGAGATATATTAGTAACATTTTATGACATCCTAAACTTAGGTAGACAAGCACATTGCTTTTGACTCGGGATCTGACGGTTTTAGGAAAATGAAGCGGTTTTTGACCCGGACTCCAAATGTACTCTAATTACTGTCAAAACGACCGTAATGACACCTAGATGACGACCATGAGGTAGAAAAGAGTCTATGAGTTACCGTTTATTAACCGATTTAAAAAACGTCATAAAATCGCGACATGTGCTAAACATGCGGCCCAATCATCACTGAGTGTTTGGCGGGAGGTGCAGAAATGAGGTATCTACAGCTACGATGTACAATTGGGTAATATGTTGCGTTTCTTCATGGGTTGATCAAGAAAGGCACCAACATTGTTGGGGTAGTAGTCATACTTACTTGCCTTTACGAGCCCCCACTGGAGTGCATACCCCATATGGTGTGTTATGGATATTACATGCGGGAATCCACTATATGAGGCTCCAGGTACGTCCCTTGTCACCTATGGCACCAATAGCCCCTTGTTGGGAACACGATGATAGCGTAGCTCATTATAGAGGCATGTATCAACATCAACTTTCTATGTGGCGCAGTTTCGAAACACGCTGATGCGTGTCTATTATATGATGTTTTACACCTCATTCATAGCGCGTTTCAGAGCTCAATTAGTAGTTTATTCTACTATTTTTCCTATTTCCGTCTACTTTTGTGTTTTTGTGTGATATTGCAGAAATATGAAGATTTCAGCGGAAAATGAGCCGAATCCGTCCCTAAGTGTTTAGCATAGCATTTGACATGAAGGGAAAGCTTGAGGAGTGAACTTGGTGCGCGTTTCAAGGCCTAAAGATAGCAAAAGCATGGGTGCGTACAAGTTACAAGCATTTGACAAGCAAAGAAGCACTTCACGATATTGCAGCCTGCTTTAGATGACAATATCTCGAGTTATAGAGCTGATAATCAAGTGATTCCAATTGGAGGTGAAAGCTTATCCTCTTAGCTTTCCAACGCCGCGTAGAACGCCTGATTTGACCAAGTAACGAAATAATGGCAGCTGTGTTAATATTGGTGCGCGCTGCAGAATTTGTCAGAATG
Organism: Silene latifolia; assembly: GCF_048544455.1. Lineage (NCBI taxonomy): Eukaryota > Viridiplantae > Streptophyta > Magnoliopsida > Caryophyllales > Caryophyllaceae > Silene > Silene latifolia. The sequence continues at coordinate 378,796,516 of NC_133538.1, read as the reverse complement.
CATTACTGTACAGCACCGTTGGTCGATCGACTGATGACCTTGGTCGATCGACCATAGTGCGATTATCAGAAGTTACTGTACAACGGAGGTTGGTCTATCGACTAGCCTATGTGGTCTATCGACCGCTATTTTAATCTGACGCGCAAATTAAGAACGAGAATTAGAAGCCCAATTGTAATTAGTTTTTAGGTTTTTGCGTGACATCTTTATAAATAGGACCTCGAACATCAGTTTTGGAAGATGCATTCACTAGGGGTTAATCCTATCTATTGATTTGACTTTACTGTTTAGATCCAATTATAATTAGTTTAGTTTTCAATAAAGTTCTCCTTTTGCAATCTGATTCTTCCTGCCTTTCTTTTATTCGGTATTTCTGCACTTTATTTCAGTATTATTTCAATTCATTCAGTAGTTAGATTGTTAGTTTAGATCCCAAACCTTTAATTCAATTGTTGCAAGTTTATAATTCAAGTAGTTTAGTTATGCCTTCGCTATTCGTTTTTATCGCTTTATTAGTGGTAGTTAGAATTGATATGCGTAGCTAGAAACCCCGTGCTAAGATGTGAGGGGACCTGCTGCAAAGACGATGTAGATTAGTAGACCTGATGTCGGCCTTTGGTCGATCGACTGGATTAGTCAGTTGATCGACTGGACCCGTTGGTCGATCGACTGGTTTATCTGGTCGATCGACTGACTCGCGATAGATTAGCACCGTTTCAATGTTTTAATTGCAATATTTGACAACGAGACCCAGAGGAGACTTGTTAATTACTTAGGAATTGACCGACCCAGAAGATCGAGAGATAGGGAAGGAAAATTGACTAAATTGAAACGACTAAATTTTACTAAGATCGAAAGATAGGTAAAGTTTAGGCATTAGGAATCACTTTTCAGGGCGAAAGCTAGTATTAGTGGGACCTAGGGATCAGTAGCATAGGCTGAGAGGCGCTACTGGTTAAGTATGGACCGAGATGACTTCTTATTTTCCCACCTATCGTGATTATTCAGACTTACTTAGGAACCCGTCGTCGTAGCTGCAGTGAACCGACCGTCTTAGCATTCTTTTTATTATTGTCTACTCCTGTTTTTATTACTTGCCTTTTATTTATGCATTTAAACTTAGATATAATCCACTCCAAAGCCCCCCAGAAACTCATAGACTGAAATAAGACAATTAGAACTCCCTACCTCCCTGTGGTTCGACCCTGCTTACCGCTAACTTCTGTTAGTAGTAGTTAGGTTATAAATATTATTTTTGGCACACACAACGACATGCATCAAATTTTGGCGCCGTTGCCGGGGAGGCAGCGCTAGTTTTAGTTGTTTATAATTTTAGTCTTTCTTTCTTTAGTCTCAGGGAACTTCGGTTCCTTGAGACCGTTCTCATGTTTCATGTTCTAAGTTTTCCACAGGAAGAGGATGAAATCTTTGGGGCTTATTTAGCCAGACTTTGGGAGTTTATTGAGCCCAGACGAGATGCCTTTTCTGATCTCCAAATATGCTGCACTATTGTCCGGCATATGAATGACCTTACGCGAGCATACCTCGAGTCTATAAGTAAGTGGGATTTCGAAGGAATCTCCGTAATTGAGGTATTAGAATTCTTTAATTGGTTTGCTACAAAATCTCTTAAACCCAACTTTTCTCTTCATCTTGACTCAGATGAGGGGGTGGGTGAGACCTTAGAAACCGATCTAGGAAATGCTGACGAAGACATAGAGGAGACCGTTAGCGTGGTTGACAATCCTTTTTATGAGGATAGTTTAGAATCCCTTTATGATTCTTGCACTGATAGTGAGGTCGATTTGGAGGATCTCTTTGAGAACCTCCAACTTGATGAGTCTAGCGATAAGGAGAGTGAGGAGGAAAATTTTGACAGTCTTGAGGTTAATTGGGATGTGTATAACGATATTATAGATGAACCTATTATAGAGGACCCGATTGACCCATTTGACTTTACCGCCCCTTGCATTTGGGATGATTATCCACCTTCTCCTTTAGATGACCAGACTTCTCCACCTCACAGTTCATACCCGTCTGAGCATCTTAATTCTACTCGCGTTATTTTTGAGTCAATTGCTCCTGAGCTCTCTAATTTTCCACCTACGGATAATTTGACCTTTTATATTCCGCCCATAGCTGGAGGGCAGAATTATTTTGTGGATGATTTTAGGAGCTGCCATAGGAAATTTGTTAGGCTTAAATGTTTTTACATTTTGATTTCCTATGTTATTTCTATCTTATGGTGCTACTTACAGTTTTGTGTAGCACATGCGCAGATGTATGATAGGTTGCTGAGAGCCTTGAGTTGTTTTGATTGGGGTCCATTAGAGTAAGCCGCTGAAGAAAAAGAGGTCGAGCGGGACCGGTCTGAAACCAGCGCTAGCCGGGAGGCAACCCGGATGTGATTTGTTTAGTTTTGCGAATAAAATTCGTAGTTGTTTAAAAAATAAATAAAAACTCTTAGTGTGTGCTTAGTTTAATTTCCGTCTATAGACTTTACATTTGGGTTTTGCGTAATTTTGGGCGCGTTATTATGTGCATTTACAGGTTTATAGACCATATTAGCTCGAGTTATTGAGCTAATTCGAAGAAATCGAAAGTTCTGATAGGTAATTGATCGATCGTTGTCCTTCATGGTCGATCGACGACGGCGCAGATTCGGGAGCTTCTATTCGACATCCTGGTCGATCCCGGGTGATGATGGTCGATCGACCGTTGCCCGCTTCTTTGTACTGTTTCGATCATTCCCCTTTGTGTTTGGTCAATTTTCGGAGTTGAGGGAGTTTTCTTCTCCACTTTATTCTCCGACTCATACATTTTCTTCTATTTTCTTATTTCGCACATAGTCTGCAATTGTTTTCTCGGATTACGCGCGGTACTTTTGTTTGTCTTTTCAGGTACCTATGGTAGCACTGCTGGCTACTGAAACCTCATAGCTCACGCTGGTTTGGGGAGGTTTCCTTTTGCTGCGCTTAAAGTCTTGTGAGTTTCCGAGTTTAATTTCATGTCTTATTTAGTTATTTATCGCAAAATCCCATTTCGTTTTGCTTCTTTATACATGATTTTGCACAATGAGGACATTGTGTGATTTGGTTTGGGGAAGGGTTTTGCATTGCATTCATATGTTTTATTGCATTTCTGTTTCACGTTTATTGCACTTCAGTTTGCATTTGTTTTTTTTTTCAATTCATATATATATATATATATATATATATATATATATATATATATAAATATATATATATATACAAAATCCAAAAAAATTGAAAAACTTTCAAAAAAAAAAATTCAAACAAATTTGCACGTTTATTTTATCATATAGGTCGAGTCGGAATGGTAGTATTTCAATGATGACATTGCATTTTCAGCTGTTTATGCCTAAGCCTTGCAAATTGACATGTTATTAGTAGAATCACATATGCATATCTACGAGTTTTCGTTAAGATCTTGCTGAACTTGAAACTTGACTTAGATTTATGGCAAACTACATCATTTTCTGAGATTTAGAGCCTATAACTGGTGACATCTATGACCAGTTTATCTAAGATTGTGAGTAGTTACTCCTTATGAGGCATGTTACATTAATTTGCATAAATATGAACTTAATCTGCTTAATACCTGTATGCATTCGGTTCGTGGTTAGTTGACACATGTGGAAGAGGTCACCCCTTTATTCATTTTGCCCATAAGCTTCACACTGCCAAAAATAGCCTTTTTGTCCCGTTACTACATCCTACATTTAGCCTGCCCTTGTCAAGCTAGTAGTTTATATTCTTGCGATTGTTACTTTGTTTTTGATAGCAAATGCTCATTTTGAGATGATGTTGGGAAGATGAGAAAGGAAGGAAAGAAAGAAGAAAAAAATAGAATTGAAAAGAAAAAAAAGAAGAGAAGAGAAAAAAAGAGAAAAACGCATGCTGTACTGTAGAGGGCGGTCGATCGACTGGCCATCTTGGTCGATCGACTGAAACCCGAGAAAAGAGAAAAATCAAAATCACGTGGTTGGAGTTTTGATCAGTTGGTGATTTTATTCCCATGCTTTATTATCATCACTTGGGAAATTACAATTATATCGGAGATTGTGAGATTTGTGCTTGATAATTAGCACCGTTTCGATTGAAAGTTTGAGCAAGAAGTTGGATGTTGTTATAATTTGGTTCCCTTAGTTACTAGCTTGGCTTTTAACTCCGTTTTTATCCAAATTTATTTTAGCCTCTTCTTACCCATACCTCACATATCCATATTTACCTCGGTATATGTCATGGTCATTTGTTTGGTTGGAATGCATATGTACGGTTGTAGAGATTATTTTCATATTAGACTCCAGGCATGTTCTTATAGGTCGTAGTTAGGTGAGTGTCATTATAAAATGAATTCTTTCTATTCTTTACATTTTATTCACTTGTGCTTATGTGTGATATGAGCGACCCGTGAGAGTCCGAATTGATAAGTCTTTACAGTTGACGGTTCAGCAGTTTTTAACGACTACATAATTCGTTTGCATGATTCATATTGCTAGTTGATTGTTAGTTGTTGCATTAAATTGGTTTAGGCTTAATAGTTGCATTTCGCTCTGAGATTGAAATTGTTCCACTAGGTTTTAAGATCAAGTCTAGTTCTTGCTTGGGGACAAGCAAGGGTTTGGTTTGGGGAAGTTTGATGCGTGTCTATTATATGATGTTTTACACCTCATTCATAGCGCGTTTCAGAGCTCAATTAGTAGTTTATTCTACTATTTTTCCTATTTCCGTCTACTTTTGTGTTTTTGTGTGATATTGCAGAAATATGAAGATTTCAGCGGAAAATGAGCCGAATCCGTCCCTAAGTGTTTAGCATAGCATTTGACATGAAGCGAAAGCTTTAGGAGTGAACTTGGTGCGCGTTTCAAGGCCTAAAGATAGCAAAAGCATGGGTGCGTACAAGTTACAAGCATTTGACAAGCAAAGAAGCACTTCACGATATTGAAGCCTCCTTCAGATGGCAATATCTCGAGTTCTAGAGCTGATAATCAAGTGATTCTAATTGGAGGTGAAATCTTATCCTCTTAGCTTTCCAACGCCGCGTAGAATGCCTGATTTGACCAAGTAACGAAGTAAAGGCAGCTGTTTTAAGATCGGTGCGCGCTGTAGAATTCGTCAGAATGTATTACTGTACAGCACCCTTGGTCGATCGATTGATGACCTTGGTCGATCGACCATAGCACGATTATCAGAAGTTACTGTACAGCGGAGGTTGGTCTATCGACTTGCCTATGTGGTCTATCGACCGCTATTTTAATCTGACGCGCAAATTAAGAACGAGAATTAGAAGCCTAATTGTAATTAGTTTTTAGGTTTTTGCGTGACATCTCTATAAATAGGACCTCGAACATCAGTTTTGGAAGAGGCATTCAGTAGGGGTTAATCCCATCTATTGATTTGACTTTACCGTTTAGATCCAATTATAATTAGTTTAGTTTTCAATAAAGTTCTTCTTTTACAATCTGATTCTTCCTGCCTTTCTTTTATTCGGTATTTCTGCTCTTTATTTTAGTATTATTTCAATTCATTCAGTAGTTAGATTGTTAGTGTAGATCCCAAACCTTTAATTTAATTGTTGCAAGTTTATAATTCAAGTAGTTTAGTTATGCGTTCGCTATTCGTTTTTATCGCTTTATTAATCGTAGTTAGAAGTGATATGCGTAGCTAGAAACCCCGTGCTAAGATGCGAGGGGACCTGCGGCGAAGGCGATGTAGATTAGTAGACCTGATGTTGGCCTTTGATCGATCGACTGGATTAGTCAGTTGATCGACTGGACCCGTTGGTCGATCGACTGGTTTATCTGGTCGATCGACTGACGCGCGATAGATTAGCACCGTTTCAATGTTTTAATTGCAATATTTGACAACAAGACCGAGGGGAGACTTGTTAATTACTTAGGATTTGACCGACCCAGAAGATCGAGAGATAGGGAAGGAAAATTGACTAAATTGAAACGACTAAATTTTACTAAGATCGAAAGATAGGTAAAGTTTAGGCATTAGGAATCACTTTTCAGGGCGAGAGCTAGTATTAGTGGGACCTAGGGATCAGTAGCATAGGCTGAGAGGCGCTACTGGTTAAGTATGGACCGAGAGGACTTCTTATTTTCCCACCTATCGTGATTATTCAGACTTACTTAGGAACCTATCGTCGTAGCTGCAGTGAACCGACCGTCTTAGCATTCTTTTTATTATTGTCTACTCCTGTTTTTATTACTTGCCTTTTATTCATGCATTTAAACTTAGATATAATCCACTCCAAAATCCCCCAGAAACTCATAAACTGAAATAAGACAATTAGAACTCCCTACCTCCCTGTGGTTCGACCCTGCTTACCGCTAACTTCTGTTAGTAGTAATTAGGTTATAAATATTATTTTTGGTGCACACAACGACAGGCATCACACGCCGTTAGATTTTTATTCGAACTTTTATCGGATTATTGTACTTTATATTTTATTTGTCCGATTATTGTACCTTATATTTTAGTAGCTTAAATTAAAATACAACGATATTTAATTAAAACATAACTTAATTTCAAATACAACGACATTACATAAATTACTTAAAACATAATTAAACCCTAAACCCTAAACCCCAAACCTCAAACCCTAACCCTAAACCCCAAACCCCAAACCCCAAACCCTAACCCTCTTAAACCCTAAACACAACTTCAGATTCATTACAACGATATTAATTAAAACATAACATAGGAATTAAAACGTAATTAAATAACAATCGAACTTAATTATCTTCCGATGATGAAGATGACGATTCCAGATCTTGTACATAATCTCGAACCTCAATTTCTTCAGGTTGGCTAGCAACATATTGTTCCAAGAAATTAGTGATGTCGAGTTTGACATTTCCTAGGTTGAACACTCTACCGATACATAATTCTGATAGTGTTGCATAATCGAGCACGGTCAGGATGCGCTCAAAATAGACAAGGACATCACTTTTTAACCTGCGAAACTCCCACATCTTTTCGGTTAATGTTTTATCAGAAACAACCTCATCAGTAACTGCTGGAGTTAGTATTTGATCCGGGTTTTCGGCTAAGATGATACAAAGGCTGCCAAATGGAGGATTTTCAAGCAAGTGTCATACAGTGGCACTAGGAACCACTAATTCAAGGCGAGAAACTAGCACTGGTAAATCTGCAACGATTTGATCGATCCTTAGTTGATAAGCTCTGATTTTCTGAGTATTTGTGAGAACCATTTTAGTATTGTAGTGAGTGAATAGGATGGGATGTTATGATTTAAATTGACAAGCATGGGCTATTTATAAGAAGTCGGTTCAAAACGGTAACAAGTTTTTGAATTATAACGGTTATTTTTGAATTATAACGGTATTTTTGAATTATAACGGCTTTTTTTGAATTGTAACGGTTTTTTTTGAATTATAACGGTTATTTTTGAATTATAACGGTATTTTTGAATTATAACGGTTATTCTTGAATTGTAACGGTTATTTTTGAATTGTAACGGTTATTTTTGAATTATAACGGTTATTTTTGAATTGTACGGTTATTTTTGAATTATAGTGGTATTTTTGAATTATAACGGTTATTTTTGAATTGTAACGGTATTTTGGAATTATAACGGTTTTTTTGAATTATAACGGTTATTTTTGAATTGTAACGGTATTTTTGAATTATAACGGTTTTTTTGAATTATAACGGTTATTTTTGAATTATAACGGTTATTTGTGAATTATAACGGTATTTTTGAATTATAACGGTTATTTTTGAATTGTAACGGTTATTTTTGAATTATAACGGTTAGATTTTTGATGTGTTAACGGTTATATTCACTCCATTTTTTCTTAAATCTCAACTATATTAACATCTTCATCTTTTTCTATTTTTCACTACAATTTTCTTCTTCATCTCTCTACTTATGTCGACATCATCCTCAATGTGGGGAAACCACCCAATTGAAGGCCTTAATTTTAAGAATCAATGTTGCAATCGTTGTCACAAAAACGCTATCATCAAGATTTCCGTGTCAATTAATAATCCAATGAAAGCGTATTTTAAGTGTCTAGATTGCAATAATTTTGTGACGTGGTTGACTGAAGTTCATTTGACAATAACAAAAATTTTGAAGATAGCATGTGAAGATGAAGGTGATGATGCATCAAGTGGAAATGTCATGAAAGAGCAAGTGATAGGTTTAAAAGAAGAGATTTCGTGTTTGTCAAGGATGATGAAGTTTTATTTCAAGTGTATCTTGTATTTGTTTGTTTCCCTTATGTTAGCCATTATTATGAAGTAGTGAGTATTTGCAAAAATTTCCGAATTTGTACCAGTTGCTATGAATTCCAGAAATTTCAGAATTTGTAATATGATTGTTATGCGTTTATGTATGGTTTTCTAGAAATTTCAGGGGTATACAAGAGAAAAAACTAAACAAAAAACACAGGGGTATACAAGAGAAAAACCCTAAAATATTACACAAGTGAACATAATTAAAACATAATTAAACACTAAACATAACTTGAGATTCATTACAACGATATTAATTAAAACATAACATAGATTCATTAAATTAAATTGAAATTTAAAATTTCAACTTAATTATCTTCTGATGATGAAGAAGACGATGCCAAATCGTCTTCAACATCAATTTCTTCGGGTTGACGTGCAAGGTACTCTTCGTAGATATCAATGAGGTCTAACCCGACACCTGCACATATATTGCTTAGCCTTTCGTAATCGAGCACTGTCAAAATGCGCTCAAAATACTCAATTACATCATTTCTTAACCTGCGATACTCCCACATCTTTTCCAATAATGTTTCGTCAGACACAACATTATCGGTAACGCGAGGACCAAGTGAAGGAAATGTAGATTCATATACATGTTAACATACTCTTATATGTCTAAATAATTTGTCATAAAATTAATTACGGATTTTATGCATGCAAACAAAATAACAAAGAGAAGAAATCATGTTCTTACAATGGGTATTTCGGATTTAAAGGGCACAAGAGAGATCACCTTTCTCTTCTTGTTCTTGAGCTTTTCCAATGGAAGAACAAAGATCTAAGTGTAAGATCTCTCCCTATGTATTATACCCAAGGCTCCTCTTAATATAATTAATATTACAAATACTAGTTATAATATTAATCAAAGTAGAAAATTGAACCAAAACTTTATAAAACACTTATATTATTTCGGTTTTATGAGAGAAGATGAGGAGGTTTTTTCTTCTCTCTAGAACTTAATTTTGGATGATAATATTAGAATGAAAATAATACACTACACTTAGTATATTATTAGGTAAAAATTATAGAAAAACAATGATAGTTTTTCTTCCCCAAAACCGTGTAAGAGGAGAGCTATTGGGGAGCCAATGCATGGAAAAATTGTTCTTCACAAGGAACAATAGGTTTGCATGCCTAGACTTGCTTTTTCATCATTATGTTTTTATCAACTAAATAAAACAATTAACTAGCTTAATGCTCCCCAATTTTTTTGGCATTTTACATAATATGGATCCCATATTATTTTTGTCAATTGTCAATGTGTCACATGTCATATGTGACATAAATATGTTATGTAATTTTTAACATATTAAAAATCAACGTATTAAAAAATACGTCACATACAAAAATCGACTTAGTAATTTCATAATTACTTGTGCCAAAATATTTTACCATTTATAAATTTCAACTGATTGAATTTATAATAATTCATTCATTTTAATTGTTACATTAAACAATTTATTTCATCCGAGTAATTATACAATTTAATTACTCAGACCGTATCTCATTTAATCACATTTCAATTTGATACGTAAATTTTACTTCCAAAATCGTCCGTCAATTTTCAAGTAATTTAATTAACTCGCAACGTTATACGATCAATTAAATAATCAATTAAGAGTGTTGCCCTTTAGGTATGACCTAGGGGTCAACTGATCACCACCGTCACGACAGACGGTAATGTCAAACTCTAGTCACCAATCATTACCGATATATGTTGACCGAGTTGTGAGTAACAAAATTACTTCCCAATTGTATTCTTTAAAATGAGATTTAATAATGATATTTAAATCATGTGATCGCACTATTGTTGAGGACACATTTCCCAACAATCTCCCACATGTCCTCGACAAGTGTGCGTCACCAATTCTCTTGTCCTATTACTATCTCCCACTCAATGCAAGGTGTCTTTCAGGTCGTACTTGCAAGTGATCATATCGAGAGTGGTTTCCTCGATCTGGAGAATAACTGATTGACCGGATTTATCCACTCTGGATACCTTCCGAGCGTGGCCACGCATTTCCAGTTCATTGCTCCTCGAGTGGCCCTGAGATATTGTTATAACCCTGACAAGGGGTGGACAATTCTATCGCACTCATTCCTTCGACTAGCCACGACCATCATAACCCAAAATATGCCCATTTGACCCCATTTACGAAGGTCGTAGTAACACAAATCAAAGTTAATCTGAAACTGTGCCATCTTAGGCGAATAGTCTCTAGTCAAAAGAATCGACTCATTAGAACACTATAGTAGCTCTCGCCACGACCAGGCTATATAAATTTGCCAGAACTCTATAAGCGGTCATTAGGCCCGACAAAATGTTCCTAACTTGATACCGCCTATGTGATCGACTAGTCATCTCACATGATTTGTATGGCACTTGAACTTGCCATCAATCGCCTCACACTCTAGTCACTTCGAGACGTCACCTCATATAAGTAACTATGGGCAAAACAATGTTAATCCATGTTCACTTTAACGGGGTTCAATTGTCTCTACAACCCGTTTGGATGTAACAAAGTATAATTAAAGATAAAAGACAAATGCGATTATGAACATGAACAAAAACAACACTTTTATTTCATTTCAAAATCTAACAAAAATTTGGTACACGTTTAAGTCCCATGGACGCAACATGCCCATCATGCTTAGCCTGCGATAAAGGCTTGGTGAGCGGATCGGCTATGTTGTCATCCGTCCCAACCTTACAAATCGCAATTTCCTTTCTTTCAATGAAATCTCTTATTACATGATACTTTCTAAGTACATGTCTAGATCTATTACTAGACTTTGGCTCCTTAGCTTGGAAGATCGTCCCACTATTATCACAATAAAGAGTGATGGGATCATCGGCGGTAGGTACTACTTTTAGACCTTCCGTGAATTGCTTGATCCACATAGCTTCCTTGGCAGCTTCTGATGCTGCTATGTACTCAGCCTCCGTTGTCGAATCATGATTCTGACTTCCTTGAAGCTTCTCCGACTACGGCACCACCATTGAGCATGAAAACAAAACCGACTTGTGATTTCATGTCATCTCTATCTGTTTGAAAACTTGAGTCCGTGTATCCTGTAACACGCAACTCAGTGTCTCCTCCAAACACAAGGATAGAGTCCTTAGTTCTTCTCAAGTACTTAAGGATGTTCTTGACAGACAATCCGGTGACTCTCACTGGATTTCCTTGATATCTACTCGTCATGCTCAAGGCATACGAGACATCAGGACGTGTGCATATCATGGCATACATGATTGATCCAACAACGGAAGCGTAAGGGATCAACTTCATGCGTTCAACATCATGGGGTTCGGAGGGACATTGAGTCCTGCTCAATATCGTTCCGGTTACCATAGGTACCAAACCCCTTTTGGATTTGTCCATTCTGAATCGTCGAAGAATCTTATCAACATAAGACTCTTGACTTAGTGCCAATATCCTCTTGGGTCTATCTCTATAGATCCGGATACCTAATATGCGTTGTGCCTCTCCTAAATCCTTCATTTGGAAGTGGTTACCTAACCACTTCTTAACAGAAGACAACATTGGAATATCATTTCCAATGAGTAGTATGTCATTGACATACAAGATTAGGAACACAACATTGCTCCCACTGAATTTCATGTATAAACATGGTTCCTCAACATTTCGAGTGAAACCATTTTCTTTTATAACATGATTGAATCGATGATTCCAACTTCTAGATGCTTGCTTAAGACCATAAATGGATCTCTTAAGCTTGCACACTTTGTTAGGATTTTTAGAATCAACAAAACCTTCGGGTTGTATCATGTACACTTCCTCTTCTAAATGCCCATTTAGAAAAGCGGTTTTGACATCCATTTGCCATATCTCATAATCATGAAATGCGGCGATCGCTAACAAAATCCGTATGGATCTTAGCATGGCTACGGGGGCGAAGGTCTCATCATAATGGAGACCTTGGACTTGGGTAAATCCTTTTGCCACTAACCTAGCTTTGTAGACATCGTCATGTCCTTCTATGCCATTTTTGACCTTGAATATCCATTTGCATTGGAGGGGTCTTGCCCCTTTAGGCAAATCTACCAAGTCCCAAACTTGGTTTTCAAGCATAGAATCCATTTCGGACTTCATGGCTTCAAGCCATAAGGTGGAATTAGGACTAGAGATTGCGGCCTTGTAGGTGGCGGGCTCGTCACTTTCCATAAGCAACACATCGAGTGTTCCATCTTCCTCGATAAGTCCCACATATCGATCGGGATGGCGAATTACTCGGCCCGTCCTTCTTAGTGGAGGAGGTACTACCGCGTTAGATGACGAAGGAACATCTTCATGCGTCTCTACCTCGGTTTGTGGCTCTTGAACTTCATCAAGTTCAAAATTCCTCCCACTCTGTCTCTTAGAAATAAATTGACTTTCTAAGAAGACAGCCTCACTAGACACAAACACTTTGTTTTCTTGAGGTTTGTAGAAGTAGTATCCTCGACAATGCGAGGGGTAACCTACAAAGGTGCATTTTTCGGATCTTGGGGCAAGCTTATTGTCGGCTTTAGTCTTGACGTAAGCATCACATCCCCAAATCCTCATATAGGATATATTGGGAACCTTTCCCGTCCACATCTCATATGGAGTCTTTTCGGTGGATTTAGTGGGACTATTGTTCAAAGATCTAATTGCGGTTTGAAGCGCAAATCCCCAAAACGAGTTCGGTAACTCGGTTTGGCTCATCATGGATCGAACCATATCAAGTAGGGTTCGATTCCTCCTTTCGGCAACACCATTGAGTTGTGGTGTTCCGGGTGGAGAAAGTTGTGATATAATACCACAACCTTTCAAGTGTGAATCAAATTCAAGGCTTAGGTATTCACCACCACGATCGGAACGTAGTGCTTTTACCTTTTTGTTCAATTGGTTCTCTACTTTGTTTTGAAATTCCTTGAATTTCTCAAACGCTTCACTCTTATGTTTCATTAAATAGACATGCCCATGTCTACTTAAGTCATCGGTGAAGGTTATAAAGTAGTCATAATTACCACGAGCGGTGATACTCATTGGTCCACATACATCGGTGTGTATGAGTCCCAATAGCTCACTAGCTCGTGTCCCTTTACCACTAAAAGGATTACGAGTCATTTTGCCAAGTAGGCAATATTCGCATGTACCAAATGATTGATAATCAAATGGTGTAATCACATTAGTAGAAATTAATCTTTTGATGCGATTCTCGTTTATGTGACCTAATCGACAATGCCAAATGAACGCTTCACTTGGGTCACTTGTTTTGAGTTTCTTTGATTGAATGTTATAAATATCATTTGTCGGATTTGAGGTCTCTAAAATGTAAATGCCATTTATGGAAGAAGCTTGGCCAATAACCAAATCATTCCTAGAAATAGAGCAACGATTGTTCTTAATGACAAAACAAAAACCGTCCATGTCTAGCATGGCGATTGAAATAATGTTTTTAGAGAGCGTAGGAACATAAAAACAATTATGCAAATACAACTCAAAACCGTTTGGCAAAGCTAGAACATAAGTTCCTTTGGATTCGGCCGCTACCCGAGCTCCATTTCCAAGTCGAAGATCCACATCTCCCTTGCTAAGCTTCTCCACATCTCTTAAACCCTGTAAATGATTACAAAGGTGAGAACCACAACCGGTATCTAGTACCCATGTCGTAGTGGAAGTATAATTTATATCAATAACATAAATTTCTTTAGGAATTGTACCTTTTGGAGTAATGAGTCCTTCCCTTATATTTCGCAAATACATAGGGCAATTCCTTAGCCAATGTCCCATGCCATAGCAATAATGGCACTCATCATTAACTTGCTTGAAGTTCTTGATTTTCTTTCCCTTCTTCTTGAACCTCTTGCCCTTTGAAGCAAGAACTTGATTGCTAGAGCTCCCACTAGCTTTGGCATCTTTATCTTCCAGAGATAAAGACCCTATAGATTGTGTGAGGTAGTCTTCCTGAGACGGACTCACACGAGGTCTAGTAGTAGTGGGTGGTTTAGAAGAAGTGATGAAATTAAGGTTTCCATCCGAACCTATCCCGAAATGAAGTTCTCTAGTTGTATCGAAATTATTGTTGGAGCATATGTCGTCAAGAACATGGTGATAAGACTAAATAGTAATTGGTGCGGTAGCATTTGATGGATTCATTGCACTACAAATATGGAGGAAAGGAAATATTAACATTTGTCCTTTTAAATCATACTTGCAAATTTAACAAGATATGAACATTTATATAGTGACCTCTACCCAACTATAGTAAATGATTCCAAGATCCAAATTCATATTAACTTGGGCACGGTATGGCCGATGAAACCCTTATCAATATAACTCGGTGGATTAACGTTTTAATCGATTCTACTTTTAGAACTCTTGGTCGATAAAATTACTCTAATATTTATCTATAGCCCGGAACACATGCAACTACGGTCGCGAATACTTCCGTTGAGCTCAATCCAAATTTCGAATAAATGTGTCCATGATCCAAGTCCACATCAACTTGGGCACGGTATGGCCGATGAAACCCTCATTAACATGAACTCGGTGGATTAACATTCATCACCCACTTCCCCTACGTAACAAGGTTTGTACCCCGGTAGGGCCGAGTGCACTCCCTCGCGAAATAGGTTTTCATGGTTTCTACTATTTGGTAAGGCCATGTCTCAATTGTTTGTTTTAGCGAGAGGTCATGTCAATTTATTATCTATCACGTTTTAAGTGAACTAAAGCGGTGAACTACGATAATTCGAATTGACACGGTCGATAAACTCGATAAAATAAGGATGCATGTTTTAGTTATGGCGATTTAGCGATGCATGCGACATAAAATAAAATGCAAGCATAAAATAAATAAATCCTAGTATGGCCTTTCCTAAAATAGAAAAACTATTAATCTATTACATATTCGGAAACCAACTCCATTGGTCCCTTGAACTTCGGTTGTGGCACACATCTCGAGGTAACACCGTCTTTATGTATCGCCATTCTTGAAGAAATCCGTCTTTTGGAACTCCGGAATGAATAAAATTACATAATAAATTACATAATTTTCTATTTATACATTTGTAACTAAAATAAAATAAATCTATTAAATTACAAAACGGTGATACGAGATCACAATAAAAATACAACCGAATCGATATTCCCATACATTTCGGGAAATACCAATTAAAATCTAAGGCCATACTAAGTAAAATTACATAATTCAAAATTACATAAATTAAAATTATGACAATCATAAAGAAAAATGCAGCATTATAATATGTATGAACATGCTCAATTTTTATGCTAAATCGCCTTTTAATTAGCCAATATCGTATATTACTCGGTTTTTACGAATTTGCGTGATTTCAACATTTTATAATCACAAAAATGCATAAACTCATATTTATGCATAAGTTAATTACCCTAACCTCTTAGGACTCAAAATATAGTCTCCACTAGTAATTTGACCATAATTAACTTTTATTTACAAAATTGTTCATAAAAGGACTAAAAAAAACAAAAATAAGCTATTAAACTTCAAATAAATCCAAAAATTTCAAATAAATTCAAAATTTGAAATTTAAATTCATGAACATTCTGGAAAAAATCCATGACACTCATAATGTTCAAAATCTTAGGTTAAAAATTTGAAAATTTTAGGAAAAACAATGTTGCGGTTTATCGATATTTAATAAAATAATCATAAAAACATGGAAAAATTATTTTCATTAACTTTTCAATTTTAGATCTGAAAAATACAATAAAATGCAACATTAGACGTTTTTCCTAAGTCATAGATTATGTTTTATTAATTTCCAACTAATAATGTCACTATTTATGCTATTTTTCTTCAAAAATTCATAAATCATGCTAAAAGACTTCTTTATAGCCAATTATTTTACACACATCTTATAAAATTGCATGTGACAACATATTAATTTTCTATGACCAGATTCGAAATTTAACTCATATTAACCTATTTTTCTCTTAAATCCGAATTTAATAATGAAAAATTCATTTTTCGAGCATAACAAGTCCAAAAATTATGAAAATTTGCAGGTTATCTCAAAATAATATATGTAACAACATATCCAAAAACCAAGTGAAAATTCGAAGTATAGCTATTTTTAGACCAAAAATGACATTTTTACTCATAAAATCACATTTAAATGCCATTATTGTAAAATATGAACAATAAAAATCCGAAAAATTAACCAAAATATCCTAAAACACTTTAGGACCAGAAATATTAACATGCATGTAATAATTTCGTGATATATCATAATAACACAAATTTTACAAGTTTTATTTTGTTATTCATATAACTCGGAAAAACTTTTAACCAATTTGCATGCAAACAACCGTGGCTCTGATACCAATTGAAGGAAATGTAGATTCATATACATGTTAACATACTCTTATATGTCTAAATAATTTGTCATAAAATTAATTACGGATTTTATGCATGCAAACAAAATAACAAAGAGAAGAAATCATGTTCTTACAATGGGTATTTCGGATTTAAAGGGCACAAGAGAGATCACCTTTCTCTTCTTGTTCTTGAGCTTTTCCAATGGAAGAACAAAGATCTAAGTGTAAGATCTCTCCCTATGTATTATACCCAAGGCTCCTCTTAATATAATTAATATTACAAATACTAGTTATAATATTAATCAAAGTAGAAAATTGAACCAAAACTTTATAAAACACTTATATTATTTCGGTTTTATGAGAGAAGATGAGGAGGTTTTTTCTTCTCTCTAGAACTTAATTTTGGATGATAATATTAGAATGAAAATAATACACTACACTTAGTATATTATTAGGTAAAAATTATAGAAAAACAATGATAGTTTTTCTTCCCCAAAACCGTGTAAGAGGAGAGCTATTGGGGAGCCAATGCATGGAAAAATTGTTCTTCACAAGGAACAATAGGTTTGCATGCCTAGACTTGCTTTTTCATCATTATGTTTTTATCAACTAAATAAAACAATTAACTAGCTTAATGCTCCCCAATTTTTTCGGCACTTTACATAATATGGATCCCATATTATTTTTGTCAATTGTCAATGTGTCACATGTCATATGTGACATAAATATGTTATGTAATTTTTAACATATTAAAAATCAACGTATTAAAAAATACGTCACATACAAAAATCGACTTAGTAATTTCATAATTACTTGTGCCAAAATATTTTACCATTTATAAATTTCAACTGATTGAATTTATAATAATTCATTCATTTTAATTGTTACATTAAACAATTTATTTCATCCGAGTAATTATACAATTTAATTACTCAGACCGTATCTCATTTAATCACATTTCAATTTGATACGTAAATTTTACTTCCAAAATCGTCCGTCAATTTTCAAGTAATTTAATTAACTCGCAACGTTATACGATCAATTAAATAATCAATTAAGAGTGTTGCCCTTTAGGTATGACCTAGGGGTCAACCGATCACCACGTCGTCACACGACAAAAGTAATGTCAAACTCTAGTCACCAATCATTACCGATATATGTTGACCGATTTGATAACAAAATTACTTCCCAATTGTATTCTTTAAAATGAGATTTAATAATGATATTTAAATCATGTGATCGCACTATTGTTGAGGACACATTTCCCAACACCAAGTATATGATCCGTATTCCCGTAATAGATGTTACAGAGCCTTCTGATACGTGCATATTCTATACACTTTATTAGCGGTTTTGGCTCGTATTTCTATGTGTAATTGTTAGCTTTCAACTATTATTTCTCCCGAAACGGTTTACTTTGTATTTCCTATGTCATTTTTGTAGGAATGTTCGGAAGTAAGCTAAATCAAGTCTTTATCTGTTCCCGGGGGCATTTTATGGAAACTATGAAGTTAGGAGCTCGGAACTTGATCGTCTCGGAATGCGTGCATGAAGATTGGAGGGCTGGAATCTGCTACAGCACTACTGGTCTATCGACCAGAGACCCCAGTCTATCGACCGTGGAGTTCAGTAGAGAAAGCAGTGTTGCCAGCATTGTACTGGGCGGTCGATCGACCGTGTCACTTGGTCGATCGACCAGGTTTCGAAGCTGCGGGTTCTTTTTTTCCGCGTTTGTCTTTTGGAAGCCCACTTGTAATTTATCTTTTGGGCAGAACTATTTGAGTAGAATGTAACAAATAATTTAGGTTATGCTTTTCATTATTGAACCACTGAAGTTTTAGATTTGGTTTTTTGGAACGAAGAAGGAGAGGGTATGAATTACGATCAATTGTTTTGTTCATCGAATTCTTTAGTAAGCTTTAATTCAATTTCAATCTTCTCTTGCTCTTGTCTATTTATTTCTAGTTTCTGCCAACTTTTATTTAAGCAATTCAATTTCAATCCCTTAGCTTTAATTCTATTTCAATCATGTCAATTTTATTCCGTATCTTTAATTTTGCAATTGTCATATTCTTAATCATGCGTAGCTAAATTCATATGCTAGGAATTAGGGAATCCATGACGTCATGAGTTGATTTTGTTAAGTTTAGGTTGAACCCGTACCGGCCTTATTTACTTTTGTGAAATTTCACCCCTTTGCTAGATTGAGAGATTAGCGGAGTTAGATCTCTTACAAGTAAGTGGAAAGACTAGTGGAGCAAAAGCAATCTAGTTTCCTTCTAGGGTGAAAGAAGACCGAGAGGCTTAATTCGAATAGGGACTTAGAGGACCTATTTGACATCCTGAGACGGTATTGGATAGACCTTGACTTTGCTTGACCGACCCTTAAGCCATGGTGAACCGAAGTTCCTAGCTGCCTTTTAATATCTATTTTAAACTTCATTTATATTTCAGTAATTAGTTTAGAATCAACCAACCAACCCCCCCCCCCCCCAAACAATTGTTACTTCAATAGATTAAAAATAACAAATAGAATTGATCTTGTCTCTCTGTGGTTTGACCCTTGCTATCACTAGCTATAGTTTTAGTTTGGTTTATAAATTTAACTTTGATACAAAACGACGGTATCAAATTTTGGCGCCGTTGCCGGGGAGACGGTGTAATTCTGTTTGCTTTATTTTTAGTTTATTTTTCTTATCTCAAGGAACTTTGGTTCCTTGAGGCCGTTGCTTACCTTTTCCTTCTAGTTTTGCTTGTGCACAGTTAGAAGAAGATTTCGAGAGGAAGACTTGAGTACTCCCGATTTTGCTACAATCATGCCAACAATATATGATCATTCTCAGCCAAAGGTACAAGATATTCCTCAGGGATTTAGCCTTCCTGTTCCTACACGGGGGACTTTTGACATCCGCCCCTCTCGCATCTCTTTAGTGGAGCGGAACCTGTTTAGGGGATTACCAGATGAAGATCCTGGGAAGCATATGGAGATCTTCACGGATTATTGCTGTTCCATACCTGTACCGGCTGGAGTGACCCAAGATGAAGTAAAGGAGACATTATTTCTATACTCCTTGAAAGACTCTGCGCGTGAATGGTATCGCTACCTTGATAAGGTAGCAGCTGGAGTTACAAACTGGA
Organism: Silene latifolia; assembly: GCF_048544455.1. NCBI lineage: Eukaryota > Viridiplantae > Streptophyta > Magnoliopsida > Caryophyllales > Caryophyllaceae > Silene > Silene latifolia. Next base: position 378,776,730 of record NC_133538.1, on the reverse strand, counting down.
CATTTCTAGCTTTGGCTTTCTACAAAAGATATTATCCGCCTGTGAAAACCAATGCTTTGAGAAGTCAAATTACAAATTTCCAGCAAGGACCCGATGAGAATTTACATGAAGCATGGGTTCGTTTCAAGAAATTAGTTCGATCTGTTCCTGACCACGGTTTTCAGCAGTGGTACCTTTGCAACCAATTTTATAATGCCTTGTACGATGACTACAGAGTCATCCTTGATGCGGCTGCAAATGGTAGGTTCCAAAACAATGTGGAGTCTAATAAAGGTTGGAACACTATTGAGGAGATGGCAATTCATAGAGCTGAATATGGGAGTTCGCGTGGGAATTCGCGAAAGCCAAGTGGTGAAATGAGTGCCGTTGCGGCACTTGAAGCTTCTATTAATGCCCGGCTCAAAAAGCTCGAGTCTTCTAAGGCTTCTGAGAAAGAAATTGAAATTCCTGTTCATAATTCAAATGAGACCGCGGAATTGAGAGAAATAGTCCGAGCTCTTTTGGTTCAAGTTACGAAAATAGAAGAAGCTAGGATTGAATCTGCAAGGAATTTTGAGAAGCAGTTGGAGATTTTAGTGGCTAACCAAGTCGCTAATTCTTCAAGCAAATGCGAGGTTCCTATCGAGATACTTAATGCAATTCACCTCCGCAGTGGTCTCCCATATGACGGTCCTGATAAGCCAAGAAAAGACTCGGAAAATGATGAAAAGTCAGATTTAAATTCTGGTGCGAAAACGAACTCTAGCAGTACCAGTGGTCGATCGACCAACAACATCAGTCGATCGACCAGAATCTCTAACAAAAAAGTTTCTGACCAGGAACTATTTGAAACCAGCGCACTTGGTCGATCGACCGAGACCCATGGTCGATCGACTGGGTCGCCAGTGCTGAAAAAAAATCCGTCAATTGAATTGCAAAGTACCTCAGCTAGTGACGATTTGACGGAGATTTTAAACATTCGGAAGACGAAAATTGTTGACCCTACGACAAGTGTTGCAGTCCCGTATCCGGAGCGTTTAAAGAATACAAAGTTGGAGCATAAGTTCGGTAAGTTTTTGGAGATCGTCAAGAATCTTGAGGTAACCATTCCTTTTACTGATTTAATTACCCAGGTACCTTCTTACACTAAGTTTATGAAGGATATTTTGACTCGTAAGAATAATTTTAATGATGTTGGTACTATTGCTTTCACGGAGGAGTGTAATGTTCTTTCACGAAGTAACATACCACCTAAATTAAAAGACCCGGGTAGTTTTTCAATTTCATGTACTATAGGTAACCATGAAATTGGGAAAGCTCTTTGTGATCTAGGGGCCAGTGTCAGTGTTATGCCATACTCTATGTGTGAAAAGTTGAATATAGGTAACCTTAAGGTGACCAATATGACCCTTCAGATGGCAGATAGATCGATTCAGAGACCCTTAGGAATTTTAGAAGATGTACCCGTTCGAGTGAGTAAGTTCTTTATTCCTGTCGATTCGTCGTTTTAGACATTGCTGAGGATAGTCAGATACCTATTATATTAGGTAGACCATTTTTACATACGGCTGGGGCCGTGATAGATGTCAAACGCGGAGTCTTAACCTTGGAGGTAGGGGATGACACAATTGAGTTCAGTCTTGCTCGCACTGCGACTGAACTTGCTGATGATGATACGTGTTATTCCGTTGATATTGTTGACATGGCTGTTAATTGTAACTGGAGGGAATCCTTAGCCAAGGACCCTTTAGCTGATTTAACCCGTTTAGATGAGTGTGCAGTTAATCCAGCGAAGAATGCTGATGAGCTGGATGTTTTGGAAGCAGTAATGGAAGACTACTGATGCGTGTCATTTATATGATGTTTTACACCCTATTCTACACGCATTTCAAAGCTCATTTATGTAGTTTAAAGCTACTATTTGCCCCATTTCGTCTACTTTAATATTTTTATGTAATATTGCAGATTTATGCGGAAATGAGTAGATATTGAGCTGAATCCGTCCCCGAGTATCTTTCATTGCATTTGACGTGGAGTATTCGCTTAAGGAATGAGCTTGGTGCGCATTTCAAGGCCCGAAAGACAAACACGAGAAGATTGAAGTCAACTATCAGCTACCTCAGTCGATCGACCTCTGCCCTTGGTCGATCGACCAGAGCACGAGTTACAGAAGACACTGTTCAGAGCCATTCAGTCGATCGACCGGTCACAGTGGTCGATCGACCAAGTTACGAGCTGATACGCAGATTAAACATATAGAACGAGAAATCCAAAGCCCAAAGCTATATTAGGTTTAGGAATAAAGTTACGTGAGTTTTCTATATAACGTAACCTGACTAAAAACTTTAGTCATTCAGTTTTTAATTCCGTTTTCACCAGTTTTAGTTTATCATTAATTAGGGTTCGAGGATTATTTTGGTATTGAATACAATTCACTTTCACATTCGGCTTTGTTCTTTTCCTTCGCAATTCACACGGTACTCTCCTATTTTATTCAGTTATTTTGCTTTCATTTATAGTTATAGAATTGCTAGATCAGTTTCCCCAAGCCGAATTACCATCTTATGTTAATTGTTTATTTCTCCGTATTAATCATGAATTCTGTAGTTTATTTAGCCAATTTTATTGTTGCCTTTATTTTCAGTATGAGTAGCTAAATAGCTTGTGCTAGGATGTAGGGGAACTGTAGATTAGGCGGCGTAGAATAGTAGACTGAAATCGCGTTTCAGTCGATCGACCGCCATACCTGGTCGATCGACTGGCCACGTGAGGAATTGCTCCGTTTTAATTGCTTTAAATTCTATATTTGACGAATCGAGTGCACGCGACTAGTTGAATGTTTAGGAAATGACTGACCCATTAGATCGAAAGATAGGGAAGGTTGATTGACCACCAATTAAAATGACTAAACTATGCTGAGATCGAAAGATAGGTAAAGTTTAGGTTTTAGTCACTTTTCAGGACGAGAGTCAGTACTAGTGATATTAGGGACCCGTAGCGAGATCGAAAGATGCTACTTGTTAAGAGTGGACCGAGAGGACCTCTTGTTTTCCCGCCTCATGTGTTTGATTTAGACCTACTTAGTATGCTGCCGCCGAAACTATAGTGAACCAACCATCCTAGTACCCCTTTTATATCTATTTTCATCCGTTTATTTAGTTTACTTTGTTGCATTGCCTTTAGTTATAGACCAAATCACAGCAAACCCCTACACACCTTGTTACCTTAAGACTAAAATTAGACAATTATTAATTACATTCGCCTCCCTGTGGTTCGACCCTGCTACCACTGTCTATAGTTGTAGTTGGATTATAAATTTTATTTTTGGTACTCACAACGACGGGTATCAAATTTTGGCGCCGTTGCCGGGGAGGCAATTATTCTAATTTTTAATTGTTTTATTTTAGTCTGTTTCTTAGTTTAAGGGACATTTGTTCCTTAAGCTATTCTCATATTCTTTTTGTATTTTCCTCTTATGCGCAGTTCACAGGGTGGTGAACTAGTACCTTTCAATCCCGAGATTGAGAAGACCTTGCGTGAGTTGAGACGATCATCTTGGATATTGCCGACAGAGGAAGAGCTGAGTACTCTGTCTAGTTACAACGAGAACGAGCTATACGAGGAGGATCCACCTTTATCACCCATTTCCACTTCTTCAGCTGAGACAGTCACATTTCCAGAATTTCCAGTCATGGCCGAAGAAGCGATTATAGCCAGTCACTCAGAGCCGACAGCTGCAAATCTATATAAGGGGTTCGAATTACCAGGAGTTGATAGAAAATTCGAACCGAAGCCTGCTTATATCAACTTGGTTGAGAGGAACCAATTCGGGGGTGCTGCAAATGAAGATGCAGCCAAGCATATGGAGATATTTATCGATTATTGCTGCTCTATACCCCCGCCGACCGGTGTGACCCAGGACCAGATAAAGGAGACTATGTTTATATTCTCACTCCGCGATGCTGCAAGGAGTGGTACAGAGATCTGGACCGTACTGCTAATGGGATCACCGACTGGAATTCTTTGGCCTTGGTATTCTACAAGAAGTACTTCTCTGCCTCGAAGACGAATGCTATTAGAGCTCAAATCACGAGCTTTAAACAGGGACCTGATGAGAACTTTCATGAGGCATGGGTCCGTTTCAAGAAGCTGGTGCGAACCATTCCGCACCATGGGTTCGAAAAGTGGAGTCTATGCAATCAGTTTTATAACGGGCTGTACGACGATCAGAGGGCTATCCTGGACACGACAGCAAATGGCAGATTCCAGGAGAACACGGGGGAGACTAAGGGGTGGAAGATCATTGATGACTTGGCCACCCACAAAGCTGAGTATGGGAATTCTAGGGGAAATCAAAGGAGAGCTGCTGAATCTCCTTCTGTAGCTGCATTAGAAGCTCTCACGGCGAGATTCGACAAGTACGAGTTGGGAGGATCTTCAAAAGGAGGGATTTACCATGTAAATCTTTGTTTCGAGACGGTCCTTTAAATCTCGTAAAAGATGTGGAGCCGAGGGACATGTTTTGGATAATTGTCCTAGTCCCTTTGAGTCTTGTCGCCTTTCAACATTATAGGCAGACAAACACATACTATGAGCCGAATGTCCACCCAAACTTGAGGTGGAGTAGCCAAAATATCTTGAATCCGACTCAACCTCCCACAGCTAAAGCAGCAGTTGAACTATGTGCCCCCTCATAAGCAACAACAGTTCCAAAAGCCTTCGTATGTCCCACAAAGCAACAACAAGCCCAAGGTTCGATATCAATGAGTTGAAGAATTTATTTGAAGGAATCCCGTGCTAGAGAGGTAGGGATGAAGATGTTGGAGAGCCAAATTGCCCAATTGGCTAGCAAGAATACAACTCGAGCTCCGGGACATTTACCGACTCAAACTGATCAAAAGGAGACCCTCAATGCCATTACCTTGAGGAGTGGGTCTACCCTTGATGGGCCCATTATGGTTGAGGACGTTACTGAAAAGGATGAGGCGGAACCAAGCAAGGAGAAGGCTATGACGAACAAAAAATAAGAAAAAGACGATCACAGTATGTATGTGATCGATCGATCGACATACCCGATCGATCGATCGGTCCGTGACAACAGAAGCTCTTTTCTGTAGAGGTCGGGTCGATCGACCGACCAACCTGGTCGATCGATCGACAAGGTCTGGCCGATAGTGATTCTTTTCGTCCTCCAATGCCTAATAACTTGAGGGACCACTTGTTTCGGGGTACGACCGCCCCGAAAATATTGAGGACAGACCCGACTGCTGATGGGTCCGTTCCGGTTCCGAAGTACGAACCAATGACGATTAATGGTTCATTTTTTAGACTGTCTGAAGAGGGTTCGAGCTTCAACAAAGAGAAGGTGGTGGATTTTCAGCCTAAATCCACTGACGCCGGCATGAGAGATTTAGAGGAGAGGGCTAAGTTGCTACTTTCAGCCCCCTATCCGGAGAGATTGGTGCCGACGAAGGAACAGGTATCGTTTAATAAATTCGAAAATATTGTTCGTAGTTTAAACGTACAAGTTCCTTTCCTTGAGTTGGTTAATCAAGTGCCTGCTTACATGAAATTCATGAAACAACTTTTATCTAAAAAGAAGTCACTTGAAACTGTGCATACTGTCGCACTAACTGAGGAGACATGCTCTTATTTGACCCATACTATACCCCTTAAGCTAGAAGACCCGGGTAGTTTTTCTGTCCCATGTAATATTGACACCTTTCCTATAGAGAAAGCCTTATGTGACCTAGGAGCCAGTATTAGTGTAATGCCCTTGAGTCTTGCTAGGAAGCTCAAATTGACTAGGTTTGCAGTAACCAACATGACAGTACAGATGGCTGATCGCTCTGCGGTCAAGCCTATAGGAGTCTTAGAGAACATTCCCGTGCAAATAAGGAAGTTCTTTTTCCCTGTTGACTTCGTTGTGCTCGATATGCCCGAAGATGCCCACATCCCTATCATTTTGGGTAGACCATTCCTGCACACTGCTGGTGCAGTTATTGATGTTGGTTCGGGTACTTTGACCTTTAAGGTAGGCAAGCATTCCTCTGTCTTTGCCCATACAGCTAGGAAGAAAGACCCCATGTGGCCTGTCACTTGCAATACGGTTTCTGAAAAGAAATCTTATTTTATACTACCTGATATGCCTGTCTCTATTCCTACTCTTGTTGTGACACCTCCGCCCCAGATTGGGAGCAAAGTGGATGAAGATTCTACTGTTTTAGATATTGCAGGAGCTGGTTTTGGGAAGGAAGAGCCGCATGTTGCTCCAGCTGTGAAGGAGCCAATTGTTCAAAGAGGTGGTCTAGGATGCCTTAGTTATGGCACTGAAGAGGAGCCTGAAGATGAGCCAGTCAAAGCAACAGAGTCTGATCTGGATTCCGACGAGTCAGAGGAGGTCATTGAGTGGGAAGATATCCGACATATTGATCTGTTGAGCTTGACGGATGATGAAGTTGAGAAGAGTGCCGCTGAGAAGATGAGCACTGTTGAGGCTACCTCTTGTAGCCAGAAGCCAGTCAAGTGGGCCATTCCATGGCCGTTCTTGATCAACTATTAGTTAATTGAGACTTTTTCACAAACTATACATTTTATTTGCTTTCGTTGAACCTTTTTATTTATTGCTTTTGTGTGCGCGAGACTTCGCATTTTAACTTTGCTTAGGATTTTAAACATTTTAGATGGCTACTTTGGGTTTTGCGCAATTTTGGGCGCGTATTATTGTGCATTTGCAGGTTTTTAGACCTTATTAGCTCAATTTCTTGAGCTAATTGGAAGAAATCAGAAAGTTACAGCAGTTATTCCAGTCGATCGACTGACACTTATGGTCGATCGATCGAAAGCCGCAGCGATTCGAGCTTCATTCTCGACACATTGGTCGATCGACTGAGTAATGTGGTCGATCGACCGAGGACGCTGCTGTACCTGTTTACAATCACTCCCCTGCTGTGTTTGTTTGCTTTGCGGAATTATGGGAGTTTTCTACTCCACTTTATTTTCCGTCATATCTCTGATTTCTTCCATTTTCTTAATTTTGTTGATAAGGTTGAAGTCGTATCACCTTAATCAAAGTAAACCTAAACTACTACTAACAAAATAGCTAATGGTAAGTCAGGGTCGAATCCACAGGGAGGCGGTGATTATCTAGTTTGTTTATATTTAATTCCGTCTTAAGGTAACCAATTTTGGGGGTTTGATTGTTTGTATGCTAATCAACTAATTGCAAGTAAATAAAAGATGAATAACAATAATATTAAAAGGTCTAGGGATCGGGTTCACTAGGTCGTCGTCAAAGGGTAGAATTTAATTCATTGATTGAGCAATGTATATTGTTGAAAGTCATATGATCGGTCGATTCAATATTTCTTTTAGATCTAATTTAACATGCGGTCGCTATCATTAAATTATCTCTATTCAATTATCGTGGCCTATACTAGTCTTAACCCGGTCGGTGATAATCCTAGTTTATGCAAGACTAATTAATCAATTCTCGATCAAGTAATTAACTAATTGGAAGTAATACGATAATCAAACAACAATTAAGAGCAATTTAACAATCAATTCATAATAATCCCTTTTCTAACAACCTAGATCCCCTTTCACCCTAGATAAGAGATTTAGCTACGCATAATAGAAAGAAGAACAACAATAACATTAATAAGAAACATGATTGCAAGCATAAAAGAGAAATAAATGACTAATAATAAAGGAAAGATTAAGAACAATACCGTAAATAGCTAGATCCGGAAGTAAGAACAATAAATAAACTAAACTAAGTATTTTAGAGAGTTTTCTAAGGTATCTATATTAAACCTACTGAAAATAAAGCATAAAATAACCTAGGGTACGAGTTTTGGTATTTATAGCAATACATAACCGACTTAAGGAAAGTTGCGGGAATTATAAAACTGGAAGGTTCCTCGATCGAGTCGAGAGTGACTCGATCGAGGCACCAAAGTTCAAGAACACCCAACTCTCGACATTGCGAAATTTAGTTGATTAGGTTGGTTCCTTTATTATTAAAAAAAAAAAAAAAAAAAAAAAAAAAAAAAAAAAAAAAAAATCGAAAAAGAGAAAAAGAGAAAAGAAAAAGAAAAGAGATTGCTTCATTTGGTTTTGTCAAGGATCAAAAGGATGGTTGTTAGAGTCTAATGCATAATTGGAGAGTAATTTATTAGCTCTCATATGTTGTAAAGTTGAGATCATTTCTCTAAGTTGGGTGCATTTATTATCAAAGATTTGGTTTTTGTTTTGGTTAGCGCTGCGACTACCGTCTTAGCTCCACATATCCATAACGTGCTTTGGCACAAACCATTTCTATCCCTTTAACCCATTTGCCACCCTTATTGTCCTTGATACATGTACTTTTGTCTACATATGTGATTGCATATTAGTTGGGGGAAATCTCTATCACATTAGATTGCATGCATGTTTCATAAGTTGAGTGAGTGTTTCTACTTCTTTCTATCTTCACATATAACTCACCCTGTATATTTATGAGTGCATGAGTGAATCCGCGAGAATCCGACTAATTTGTCTTGCAAGATCGAAAGGTATTTGGCATTTGTCTATAGTATGGTGACTGAGACTTGAGCTATGTTTTCTATTTTCCGTACCTTTGAATTTGTTTTATTGGTACACTTTAGTCATTACTTTGTTACAGATATGGATAGCTTGGGATTTGTATGTGCATTAAACATTAGCTCTGAGTCGTTTATTCGCCATTTGTATGATTGCCTTTTGTATTGCGTGATGCTTTGCTTGAGGACAAGTAAAGAGATGGTTTGGGGGAGTTTGATGAGTCATAATTATATACATATTTATGCCTCCCCTTAAATACTTTTGATACGGTTTTCGTGCTAGTTTATATCATTTACATGCCTTTTATGTTAGAATGTTGATACTTCCGCCTTTTGATGTTTAATGCAGAAATGATGCATATGAGGAGCAAAGGATTGAAATGGGCATCGTGGAGTGAGCATGAAGGGATACACGAAGCATGGCACGAGAATCCATAAGAATGAAGGAAGAGAAGTTAAGAAGAAAATACGAAGAAAAGAGCTTCTTATCATTAGTACCTCCTTTGAAGAGCCATATCTCGAGTTATACAACAGATTTTCAAGCGATTTTTGCGGCGTTGGAAAGCTAAGAAGATAAGCTTTCACCTCCAATTGGAATCACTTGAAAATCTGTTGTATAACTCGAGATATGGCTCTTCAAAGGAGGTACTAATGATAAGAAGCTCTTTTCTTCGTATTTTCTTCTTAACTTCTCTTCCTTCATTCTTATGGATTCTCGTGCCATGCTTCGTGTATCCCTTCATGCTCACTCCACGATGCCCATTTCAATCCTTTGCTCCTCATATGCATCATTTCTGCATTAAACATCAAAAGGCGGAAGTATCAACATTCTAACATAAAAGGCATGTAAATGATATAAACTAGCACGAAAACCGTATCAAAAGTATTTAAGGGGAGGCATAAATATGTATATAATTATGACTCATCAAACTCCCCCAAACCATCTCTTTACTTGTCCTCAAGCAAAGCATCACGCAATACAAAAGGCAATCATACAAATGGCGAATAAACGACTCAGAGCTAATGTTTAATGCACATACAAATCCCAAGCTATCCATATCTGTAACAAAGTAATGACTAAAGTGTACCAATAAAACAAATTCAAAGGTACGGAAAATAGAAAACATAGCTCAAGTCTCAGTCACCATACTATAGACAAATGCCAAATACCTTTCGATCTTGCAAGACAAATTAGTCGGATTCTCGCGGATTCACTCATGCACTCATAAATATACAGGGTGAGTTATATGTGAAGATAGAAAGAAGTAGAAACACTCACTCAACTTATGAAACATGCATGCAATCTAATGTGATAGAGATTTCCCCCAACTAATATGCAATCACATATGTAGACAAAAGTACATGTATCAAGGACAATAAGGGTGGCAAATGGGTTAAAGGGATAGAAATGGTTTGTGCCAAAGCACGTTATGGATATGTGGAGCTAAGACGGTAGTCGCAGCGCTAACCAAAACAAAAACCAAATCTTTGATAATAAATGCACCCAACTTAGAGAAATGATCTCAACTTTACAACATATGAGAGCTAATAAATTACTCTCCAATTATGCATTAGACTCTAACAACCATCCTTTTGATCCTTGACAAAACCAAATGAAGCAATCTCTTTTCTTTTTCTTTTCTCTTTTTCTCTTTTCGATTTTTTTCTCTTTTTTTTTTCTTTTTCTTCTTTTTTTTTTCTTTTTTTGCTTCATATTTTTCTTTTTCCAACACAAGGATACAACACAATCGCTAAAATTATTTTGCTATACCCACATGACAACAATAAGTCCCAACCCAACCATAATAGCAAAATAGACATGATAAACAAGCAACTGCGACTGTCCCGAAAAGGTAGGCAAATTCTTGGATTGTAGCTCATAGGATGTAATTAATATTGGCTACAAGGGTTCAAACGGGCTAACAAAAGGTAATGTAAGGCTTATTTGAACGATAAAAATCGCCTATCCACATGTACTTAGTCAAATGAAAGCAATAAAAGTATCAAGAAATCAATGTCACACTTATGCAATTTGATATTACACATTCCACAAGGAGAAACCACACTCAAGCCTAATTGACAATGAGACCAGTTTATTGATGTTCCTGGCCTAGGAAGCTCTATAGACCTCAGAATTTAAGTAGTTTACCAACGTAATTGTGTCAAATCTAATCAATATAAGGCATGTCAATATGGTTAAGACTTGAATTATGAGCTTTGTTTTCATGGCTAACGAGTCAAAACAATGTACATGGACAACTATTTGGGATTCAAATGCAAAAACAATGCAATTTAACATCATTGTTATTCAATTCACCAAGACTCGACCTAAAACAAAGGAAAAACATGTTTTTGTATTTTATAAAATTTTTAATTTTTATGGATTTTTTATATAAATGCACACAACATAAATAAAAAGCACACAACATAATAATAAATGCACACAACATAAATAAAAAGCACACAACATAATAAAAGACCCTCCCCCAAACCTAAATGTCACAAAGTGTCCTCATTTGGACGCCATTTATATAGCAATCACACAAAAACCCAGCAACCTAAAGGACACAACTAACAAAAGGAATGGGAAATAACTAGATAATACAATAAAAGAAGGTACAAGGGAAGAGAATACCGGGTAAGAGCTTATGATTCCCCCAAACCAGCTGCAAAACAGGGGAAAATAATCAACTGCGCAATTCCTATCATCGTCGGCTATGAAATAAACCCAAAAGCGTGGTTACTCGATCGAGCCTCGTCTTACTCGATCAAGGAACCTTCTAGACGAGCAACTTCCTGCATTTAAAATAAATCCGCACACGAGTCATAATCAATACAAGTTAAAAAAAAGATAAATCAAAAAGTAGTGCATGTGCTACACACAAACATAAGTAGCACCAATAAATAGTCCAAGCAAAGAATAAAAACAATGAAAAATATCCTGGCTCATCAAACTCGAAATCTAATGTAAAATAAGAGCAATGTTCATCGTTCTTCAGGTCATCTTCTTGAGGAAGGAGATAAGGTACTTAAATCTGTCATAGAAGCTTCATCAAAAACTCTAACGACTCCTTTTTGAAAATCTCAGCTTCCAAAGCATCCAATTGACTTCTATTTCAACACTCTCAACACATTTGTAAACCATCTCGGAAGAGGATCATCTCCATAAATCGCTTCTCTATCTCATCCACTTCCTTGCTCCATGGATATGACGCAGCAGGGGCGTCATGTGGATTCCTATCAAAACATAAAGCAAGACAATCATCAAAAGTAGGATCAAGAGCATTAATCATATGACAAGAAGCTTTAAAATCAGGAGGACGTTTTAAAGTATTATCAAGAACAAATCTAATAGTGTCATCCCCAACTCTTAGTGTCAGACTACCATCCCTAACATCTATGAGTGCTCTGCGAGTGTGAAGGAATGGTCTACCAAGAATGATGGGTACTTGAGAGTCCTCAGCCATATCCATAACAATAAAGTCAATTGGAATGAAATACTTCCCTACTCTAACGGGCACATCCTCTAAGACACCCATAGGTTTCTTTAAAGATCTGTCGGCCATTTGTAAGGTCATATTAGTAATACGGAGTTGACCCATATTTAACTTTTTGCAAATTGAATACGGCATGACACTAACACTAGCCCCTAAATCACAAAGGGCTCTATCAATAGCTATACTACCAATATGACAAGGAATAGAAAAACTCCCTGGATCCTTAAGCTTTGGTGGTGAGGTAGCTTGTAATGCGACCACGCACTCCGAGTAAATGCTCTGTCTCCACTTCATCAAAAGACCGCTTCTTTGATAAGATTTCTCTTAAAAATTTAGCATACGCCGGCACTTGAGTTACCAATTCAATAAATGGCACTGTCACTTGAAGATTCTTTAATACCTCCATAAACCTTCCAAACTGTTTATCCAGCTTGGATTTTTGTTGTCGATGAGGAAAAGGTAGTGCAATAGTTATGGGCTCGGCTGGCTTGACCTTAGAAACAACTTTTGAAACACCGCCATCTGTCGAAGAGGTGCCTCGATCGAGTCGAGAGGTGACTCGATCGAGCATGCTGGTTCCTCGATCGAGTCGGGGCTGACTCGATCGAGGAACCTTGCGGTTCAGCTCCTTCGTCTTTTTGCTTTTCGTCAAATCTCGTGTTTCATCTTTGAAAGTTTCTTTTTCATCGTCACTTAGCTCCAAATTTCCCAACCCCTTAGGATGCATGTATGGAGCTTCATCATCTTTAATGGGCATGTCCGGACCATTATAAGAAGTACCGCTCCTTAAAGAAATTGCATTAACTTGCTCATGAGCTTGTTTACCTTGAGGAGGAAGACCGGACTGTTTTGATGGATTTTGAGTCGCCATTTGAGCAACTTGAGTATCCAACATCTTATTATGAGCCATAAGTTCGGAGATTTGAGCCGTTTGCTTTTGCTGCATCATCAAAGTTTGTTGCAATAGAGCTTTTAACTCCGATACTTCATTACTTGGAACTTGAGGAGGAGGTTGAAATTGTTGAAAACCTCCTTGATTTGGCCTTTGATAACCTCCTTGTGGTGATTACCACGATTTGGAGGAATAATATAGGTACCTTGTTGAGGAGCTTGAAAGAAATTAGAATATGGTGTACCTTGCTTGAAAAATTGGAAGGCCTGAACTTGCTCAATAATACTCATACATTTGGCCGCAGTGTGGCCATCTATCCCACATCTCTCGCAGGACACTTCTTGTTGAACCATATGAACCATCTCTTGCTTACCCAAAGACCGAGTAGTCTTCAATTCGACTATTTGAGCCGGTATGGCTTCCAATCGTGCCGCAACCGCACTATCTCGAGCCACTTCCTCTCTTACTTCCCTCGGGGTTACCATACTCATTTGTGTGAGTAGCTATCGATCAATCAATTTCCAAGCATTACCATCATTGGTGTTATCTTGGAATCTCCCATTGCGAGCGAGAATCAAGTAAAGCTCTATGATCATCATACAACCGTTGTAAAAGCGGTTGCAAAGGAACCAAATCTCAAAACCATGGTGAGGGACGGACCGCACTAGTCTTTTGAACCGTATCCATGCTTCATTAAAATCCTCAGTAGGACCCTGTTTAAAACTTGTAATCTGACTTCTCAATGCATTAGTTTTTACGTGGTGGAAAATACCTCTTGTAGAATGCAAGAGCTAGAGAAGTCCAGTTGGTAATTGCGTCGGTCTCCATGTCTAAGTCCCTTAACCACTCATTTTGCATCATCTCTCAAAGAGAAAGGGAAGAGAGTTTGCTTGACCTGATCTTGAGACACCCCAGTTGTCAAAGGAATAGAACACAATAAATAAGTAACGAATTTCTCCATATGCTTTGCGGGGTCCTCTCCTGCTTTTCCTCCAAATAAATTCCTCTCTATCAAGCTTATGTAAGAAGGCTTGATCTCAAAAGTTCCCTTATCAGCGTTAGGGAGCTTGAAGCCTTTAGGAATAGAATCAACCGTGGGTTCGGAGTAACTTGCTAATGTAGGCATCTTTGGTGTTGTAGAAGTCACAGCTGCAGAAATATGTGTGTCCTCTTCTAAGGACGAGTCTTTTGCGAAACTATACCGCTCGTAGTCAAGTGTACTCAAGTCTTCCACTTGACTTACTTCTCTTTGAAATTTTAAATGCAGTAGCGAAAAGTCTTTTACGCTCGGGATCAAACGGTAGGATCTCTAACTTTGTTAGACACAGGCATACACGAAAAACAACAAGAAAAGATAAAACTGTCTCAAGGAACTGAAGTTCCCTGAAACAAAAGACAAAAATAAACAGAAACAAACAGAACAATTGTTGCCTCCCCGGCAACGGCGCCAAATTTGATAAGGTTGAAGTCGTATCACCTTAATCAAAGTAAACCTAAACTACTACTAACAAAATAGCTAATGGTAAGTCAGGGTCGAATCCACAGGGAGGCGGTGATTATCTAGTTTGTTTATATTTAATTCCGTCTTAAGGTAACCAATTTTGGGGGTTTGATTGTTTGTATGCTAATCAACTAATTGCAAGTAAATAAAAGATGAATAACAATAATATTAAAAGGTCTAGGGATCGGGTTCACTAGGTCGTCGTCAAAGGGTAGAATTTAATTCATTGATTGAGCAATGTATATTGTTGAAAGTCATATGATCGGTCGATTCAATATTTCTTTTAGATCTAATTTAACATGCGGTCGCTATCATTAAATTATCTCTATTCAATTATCGTGGCCTATACTAGTCTTAACCCGGTCGGTGATAATCCTAGTTTATGCAAGACTAATTAATCAATTCTGATCAGTAATTAACTAATTGGAAGTAATACGATAATCAAACAACAATTAAGAGCAATTTAACAATCAATTCATAATAATCCCTTTTCTAACAACCTAGATCCCCTTTCACCCTAGATAAGAGATTTAGCTACGCATAATAGAAAGAAGAACAACAATAACATTAATAAGAAACATGATTGCAAGCATAAAAGAGAAATAAATGACTAATAATAAAGGAAAGATTAAGAACAATACCGTAAATAGCTAGATCCGGAAGTAAGAACAATAAATAAACTAAACTAAGTATTTTAGAGAGTTTTCTAAGGTATCTATATTAAACCTACTGAAAATAAAGCATAAAATAACCTAGGGTACGAGTTTTGGTATTTATAGCAATACATAACCGACTTAAGGAAAGTTGCGGGAATTATAAAACTGGAAGGTTCCTCGATCGAGTCGAGAGTGACTCGATCGAGGCACCAAAGTTCAAGAACACCCAACTCTCGACATTGCGAAATTTAGTTGATTAGGTTGGTTCCTCGATCGAGTCGCGAGTGACTCGATCGAGCATGAAGTTCCTCGATCGAGTCAAGGTTGACTCGATCGAGGCACCAATTTCCTGCTTCGCGCACTGAACTTCAAACGACCGCCATTTCTTCGTTACTTGTCAGAAATAAGCGATTTTTGCGGCGTTGGAAAGCTAAGAAGATAAGCTTTCACCTCCAATTGGAATCACTTGAAAATCTGTTGTATAACTCGAGATATGGCTCTTCAAAGGAGGTACTAATGATAAGAAGCTCTTTTCTTCGTATTTTCTTCTTAACTTCTCTTCCTTCATTCTTATGGATTCTCGTGCCATGCTTCGTGTATCCCTTCATGCTCACTCCACGATGCCCATTTCAATCCTTTGCTCCTCATATGCATCATTTCTGCATTAAACATCAAAAGGCGGAAGTATCAACATTCTAACATAAAAGGCATGTAAATGATATAAACTAGCACGAAAACCGTATCAAAAGTATTTAAGGGGAGGCATAAATATGTATATAATTATGACTCATCATTTGTACATAATTACCGTTTCCACATTGCTTTATCGGTTTTATGCGTGGTATTGTTGTCTTTTCAGGAACCTATTGGTAGCATTAATGACTCTCTTTGAAACCTCCTAGCTCACGCATATTTGGTTTGGGAGGTTTCCTTTTGCGCTTTAACTTAAAGTCTTGTGAGTCTCCTTGTCTTCACTTCATGTCTCGTTTACTTAATTTTCTCGCAAATTCCCGTTTTCTCTTTTCTTTCATTACATGATTTTGCACAATGGGGACATTGTGCGATTTGGTTTGGGGAAGGGTTTTGCGTCGCACTTCATTTGCTTGCATTCATGTTTACATTTTGTCTTGCACTGTTATTTAATTCCTCTATATATATACAAAAATTCAGAAAAAATTGAAACATTTCAAAAAATTCAAAAAAATGCACGTTTATTTTAGCATATAGGTCGAGTTGGAACGGTAGTATTTCAATGATGACATCGCATTTGCATCTGTTTTTGCCTAAGCCTTGCTGATTAACATGTTATTAGTAGAATCATATATGCATAGTCTACGAGTTTTCGTTAATTTACTTGCTGGACTTGAGACTTGACTTAGAATTTTTGGCAAACTACTTATATTTTCTAAGTTTTAGAGCCTATAATTGGTGTCATCTGTGACCAGTTTATCTAGGATGTGAGTAGTTACTCCTTATGAGACATGTTACATTAATTTGCATTAATATGAACTTAATCTGCTTAATACCTGTATGCATTCGGTTTCTGGTTTGTTGACACATGTGGTAGAGGTTTTCCTTTTCTCATTTCGCCCATAAGCTCCACACTGCCAAAAATAGCCTTTTTGTCCCGTTAACTACATTCTACATTTAGCCTGCCCTTGTCAAGCTAGTAGTTTAAGTTCTGGGATTGTTAGTTCGTTTTTGGTAGCTATGCTCATTTTGAGATGATGTTGGGGAATTGAAAGAAGGAAAGAAAGAAAAAAAAAAAAGAGAAAAAATGATTCGAAAAAGAAAAAAAAAAAGAGTGTTGTACTGTAGAGTACGGTCGATCGACTGCCCATCATGGTCGATCGACTGCAGGCCGAGAAAATGAAAAATCAATTCACATAATTCAAGCCTTTATTTTATGACGATTTTTGCTCCCATGTTGCATTTATATTTTATGGGGAGTTGATTGATTTAATTTTATGGAGAATGCGAGATTTGTGCTTGATAATTAGCACCGGTTTTATTGTTGATTTTGAGCAAGAAGTGGATGTTGTCATATGGTTTTGTTAGGTACTAGCTTGATCACCTGTACCCCCACATTCCCATAAATGTTCTGCCTTTTCTTACCCATACCTCACCTATCCATATTTACCTCGGCATGTGTCATGGTCATCTGTTTGGTTGGAATGCGTATTTACGGTTGTAGAGATTACTTTCATATTAGACTGCAGGCATGCTTTTATAGGTCGTAGTTAGGTGAGTGTCACTACAAAATGAATTCTTTATATCTTATACATTATTCACCTGTGCTTATGAGTGATATGAGCGACCCGTGAGAGTTCAATTTGATAACTCTCTACAGTTGACGATTCAGCAGTTCTTAACGACCTTATAACTCGTTTGCATGATTCAGATTGCTAATTGATTGTTGGTTATTGCATTAAATTGGTTTAGGCTATTTAGTTTGCAATTCGCTCTGAGATTGAACTCGTTCCATTAGGTCATTAGATCGAGTCTAGTTCTTGCTTGGGGACAAGCAAGGGTTTGGTTTGGGGAAGTTTGATGCGTGTCATTTATATGATGTTTTACACCCTATTCTACACGCATTTCAGAGCTCATTTATGTAGTTTAAAGTTACTATTTGCCCCATTTCGTCTACTTTCGTATTTTTATGTAATATTGCAGATTTATGCGGAAATGAGTAGATATTGAGCTGAATCCGTCCCCGAGTATCTTGCATTGCATTTGACGTGGAGTATTCGCTTAAGGAACGAGCTTGGTGCGCATTTCAAGGCCCGAAAGACAAATCCACGAGAAGATTGAAGTCAACTATCAGCTACCTCAGTCGATCGACCTCTGCCCTTGGTCGATCGGCCGAGCACTGATTCTGAAGACAACTTTGTTCGAGCCACTCAGTCGATCGACCGGTCACGGTGGTCGATCGACCAAATTCTGACGTCATGATTAAACATATAGAACAAGAAATCCAAAGCCCAAAGCTATATTAGGTTTAGGAATAAAGTTACGTGAGTTTGCTATATAACGTAACCTGACTAAAAACTTTAGTCATTCAGTTTTTAATTCCGTTTTCACCAGTTTTAGTTTATCATTAATTAGGGTTCGAGGATTATTTTGGTATTGAATACAATTCACTTTCACATTCGGCTTTGTTCTTTTCCTTCGCAATTCACACGGTACTCTCCTATTTTATTCAGTTATTTTGCTTTCATTTATAGTTATAGAATTGCTAGATCAGTTTCCCCAAGCCGAATTACCATCTTATGTTAATTGTTTATTTCTCCGTATTAATCATGAATTCTGTAGTTTATTTAGCCAATTTTATTGTTGCCTTTATTTTCAGTATGAGTAGCTAAATAGCTTATGCTAGGATGTAGGGAAACTGTTGATTAGGCGGCATAGAGTAGTAGACTGAAATCGCGTGTCAGTCGATCGACCGCCATACCTGGTTGATCGACTGGCCACGTGAGGAATTGCTCCGTTTTAATTGCTTTAAATTCTATATTTGAAGAATCGAGTGCACGCGACTAGTTGAATGTTTAGGAAATGACTGACCCATTAGATCGAAAGATAAGGAAGGTTGATTGACCACCAATTAAAATGACTAAACTATGCTGAGATCGAAAGATAGGTAAAGTTTAGGTTTTAGTCACTTTTCAGGACGAGAGTCAGTACTAGTGATATTAGGGACCCGTAGCGAGATCGAAAGATGCTACTTGTTAAGAGTGGACCGAGAGGACCTCTTGTTTTCCCGCCTCATGTGTTTGATTTAGACCTACTTAGTATCTTTGCCCTTGAAACTATAGTGAACCAACCATCCTAGTACCCCTTTTATATCTATTTTCATCCGTTTATTTAGTTTACTTTGTTGCATTGCCTTTAGTTATAGACAAAATCACAGCAAACCCCTACACACCTTGTTACCTTAATCTATTGTCTAATTTTAGTCTTAAGGTAACAAGGTGTGTAGGGGTTCGCTGTGATTTGGTCTATAACTAAAGGCAATGCAACAAAGTAAACTAAATAAACGGATGAAAATAGATATAAAAGGGGTACTAGGATGGTTGGTTCACTATAGTTTCGGCGGCAGCATACTAAGTAGGTCTAACTCAAACACATGAGGCGGGAAAACAAGAGGTCCTCTCGTTCCACTCTTAACAAGTAGCATCTTTCGATCTCGCTACGGGTCCCTAATATCACTAGTACTGACTCTAGTCCTGAAAAGTGACTAAAACCTAAACTTTACCTATCTTTCGATCTCAGCATAGTTTACTCATTTTAATTGGTGGTCAATCAACCTTCCCTATCTTTCGATCTAATGGGTCAGTCATTTCCTAAACATTCAACTAGTCGCGTGCACACGATTCGTCAAATATAGAATTTAAAGCAATTAAAACGGAGCAATTCCTCACGTGGCGGATCGATCGACTGGTATGGCGGTCGATCGACCGACACGCCATTTCGATCTACTATTCTACGCCGCCTAATCTACAGTTCCCCTACATCCTAGCACAAGCTATTTAGCTACTCATACTGAAAATAAAGGCAACAATAAAATTGGCTAAATAAACTACAGAATTCATGATTAATACGGAGAAATAAACAATTAACATAAGATGGGAACTCGGCTTGGGGAAACTGATCTAGCAATTCTATAACTATAAATGAAAGCAAAATAACTGAATAAAACAGGAGAGTACCGTGTGAATTGCGAAGGAAAAGAACAAAGTCGAATGTGAAAGTGAATTGTATTCAATACCAAAATAATCCTCGAACCCTAATTAATGATAAACTAAAACTAGTGAAAACGGAATTAAAAACTGAATGACTAAAGTTTTTTAGTCAGGTTACGTTATATAGCAAACTCACGTAACTTTATTCCTAAACCTAATATAGCTTTGGGCTTTGGATTTCTCGTTCTATATGTTTAATCGTGACGCTCAGAACTTGGTCGATCGACCACTGTGATCGGTCGATCGACTGAGTGGCTCTGAACAGTGTCTTCTGTAACTCGTGCTCTGGTCGATCGACCAAGGGCAGAGGTCGATCGACTGAGGTAGCTAATAGTTGACTTCAATCTTCTCGTGGATTTGTCTTTCGGGCCTTGAAATACGCACCAAGCTCTTTCCTTAAGCGAATACTCCACGTCAAATGCAATGCAAGATACTCGGGGACGGATTCAGCTCAATATCTACTCATTTCCGCATAAATCTGCAATATTACATAAAAATACGAAAGTAGACGAAATGGGGCAAATAGTAGCTTTAAACTACATAAATGAGCTCTGAAATGCGTGTAGAATAGGGTGTAAAACATCATATAAATGACACGCATCAAACTTCCCAAACCAAACCCTTGCTTGTCCCCAAGCAAGAACTAGACTCGATCTAATGACCTAATGGAACGAGTTCAATCTCAGAGCGAATTGCAAACTGAATAGCCTAAACCAATTTAATGCAATAACCAACAATCAATTAGCAATCCGAATCATGCAAACGAGTTATAAGGTCGTTAAGAACTGTTGAATCGTCAACTCTAGAGACTTATCAAATTGGACTCTCCCGGGTCGCTCATATCACTCATAAGCACAGGTGAATAATGTATAAGATAGAAAGAATTCATTTTGTAGTGACACTCACATAACTACAACCTATAAAAGCATGCCTGCAGTCTAATATGAAAGTAATCTCTACAACCGTACATACGCATTCCAACCAAACAGATGACCATGACACATCCCGAGGTAAATATGGATAGGTGAGGTATGGGTAAGAAAAGGCATAACATTTATGGGAATGTGGGGGTACAGGTGATCAAACTAGTACCTAACAAAACCATATGACAACATCCTTCTTCTTGCTCAAAATTAAATCGATACGGTGTTGTAGCAAGCACAAAACTCACAATCTCCGTAATAAATCAACTCCCCATATGATATAAATGCAACATTGGAGCAAAAATCGCTATATGATAAAAACTTGAATCATGCGAATTGATTTCTTTTCTTCTCGGGCATCGGTCGATCGACCAGATTTGGCAGTCGATTGACTACCTCTACAGTGCATCACTCTCTCTTTTTTTTTTTTCTTTTTTTCGGAATATTATTTTTTTTCTCTTTTTTTTTTTATTTTTCTTTGTTCCTTTCTTTCTTTCCTCTTTCGAACTTCCCAACTGCATCTCTAAATGAGCATATGCCACCAAAAACGAAGTAACAACCCCAAGAACGTAAACTACTAGCTTGACAAAGGCAGGCTAAGTGTAGGATGTAGTAATTGGACAAAAGGCTATTTTTGGCAGTGTGAAGCTTATGGGTAAAATGAATAAAGGGAAACCTCTACCACATGTGTCAACTAACCACAAACCGAATGCATACAGGTATTAAGCAGATTAAGTTCATATTTATGCATATTAATGTACCATGTCTTATAAGGAGTACTACTCATATCCTAGATAAACTGGTCATGAATGACACCAGTTATAGGCTCTAATAACTCAGAAAATATAAGTAGTTTGCCAAAAATCTAAGTCAAGTTTCAAGTTCAGCAAGATGTTAACGAAAACTCGTAGATATGCATATGTGATTCTACTAATAACATGTCAATTTAGCACGGCTTAGGCATAAACAGATTGAAAATGCAATGTCATCATTGAAATACTACCGTTCCGACTCGACCTATATGCTAAAATAAACGTGCATTTTTTGAAATTTTTTCAATTTTTCTGAATTTTTGTATATATATAGAGGAATTAAATAACAGTGCAAGACAAAATGTAAATGTGAATGCAAGCAAATGAAATGCAACGCAAAACCCTTCCCCAAACCAAATCGCACAATGTCCCCATTGTGCAAAATCATGTAATGAAGAAAAGGAAAACGGGAATTTATACGGCGCCAAAATTTGATACCCGTCGTTGTGAGTACCAAAAATAAAATTTATAATCCAACTACAACTATAGACAGTGGTAGCAGGGTCGAACCACAGGGAGGAACATGTAATTAATAATTGTCTAATTTTAGTCTTAAGGTAACAAGGTGTGTAGGGGTTTGCTGTGATTTGGTCTATAACTAAAGGCAATGCAACAAAGTAAACTAAATAAACGGATGAAAATAGATATAAAAGGGGTACTAGGATGGTTGGTTCACTATAGTTTCGGCGGCAGCATACTAAGTAGGTCTAAATCAAACACATGAGGCGGGAAAACAAGAGGTCCTCTCGGTCCACTCTTAACAAGTAGCATCTTTCTATCTCGCTACGGGTCCCTAATATCACTAGTACTGACTCTCGTCCTGAAAAGTGACTAAAACCTAAACTTTACCTATCTTTCGATCTCAGCATAGTTTAGTCATTTTAATTGGTGGTCAATCAACCTTCCCTATCTTTCGATCTAATGGGTCAGTCATTTCCTAAATATTCAACTAGTCGCGTGCACTCGATTCGTCAAATATAGAATTTAAAGCAATTAAAACGGAGCAATTCCTCACGTGGCTAGTCGATCGACCAGGTATGGCGGTCGATCGACTGACACGCGATTTCAGTCTACTATTCTACGCTGCCTAATATACAGTTCCCCTACATCCTACCACAAGCTATTTAGCTACTCATACTGAAAATAAAGGCAACAATAAAATTGGCTAAATAAACTACAGAATTCATGATTAATACGGAGAAATAAACAATTAACATAAGATGGTAATTCGGCTTGGGGAAACTGATCTAGCAATTCTATAACTATAAATGAAAGCAAAATAACTGAATAAAACAGGAGAGTACCGTGTGAATTGCGAAGGAAAAGAACAAAGCCGAATGTGAAAGTGAATTGTATTCAATACCAAAATAATCCTCGAACCCTAATTAATGATAAACTAAAACTGGTGAAAACAGAATTAAAAACTGAATGACTAAAGTTCTTTAGTCAGGTTACGTTATATAGCAAACTCACGTAACTTTATTCCTAAACCTAATATAGCTTTGGGCTTTGGATTTCTTGTTCTATATGTTTAATCTGCGTATCAGCTCGTAACTTGGTCGATCGACCACTGTGACCGGTCGATCGACGAGTGGCTCAACGAGCAGTGTCTTCTGTAACTCGTGCTCTGGTCGATCGACCAAGGGCAGAGGTCGATCGACTGAGGTAGCTGATAGTTGACTTCAATCTTCTCGTGGATTTGTCTTTCGGGCCTTGAAATGCGCACCAAGCTCGTTCCTTAAGCGAATACTCCACGTCAAATGCAATGCAAGATTCTCGGGGACGGATTCAGCTCAATATCTACTCATTTCCCCATAAATCTGCAATATTACATAAAAATACGAAAGTAGACGAGATGGGGCAAATTGTAGCTTTAAACTACATAAATGAGTTCTGAAATGCGTGTAGAATAGGGTGTAAAACATCATATAAATGACACGCATCAGACGGTTTCTAAATGACCCACAAACGGGGGGAATTCCTGAACGATGGAGTCTATCTTTCACTGGTATTCTCTAACTCTATCAGCATTTGTTGTCATGTTTGACTGATTGGAATAGAAGAATAAATGAGTACGAGTGTTTGTGATTAGAGCAGACGGAGTGAGTATTTATAAACGAATTGAAACGGTTACATTACTTTGAATTTGAAACGGTTACTTTGTTTTGAATTTTAAACGGTCATGTTTTTTTAATTTCAAACGATCATGTTTTTTGAATTTAAAATCGTCATGTTTTTTGAATTTAAAACGGTTTGAATAGTCAACTAACATAGTCGTCCAACATAGAGAAAGTGTTTAAAAACGTTCAAAATAAATGTATACAAACACAAATTAGTCTCCCAACTATTCATCACCCTCACCCTCGCTATCAGTATACACACCAAGTGATCTATGCTGAATACGATCACCGGGTGTTTGACGGGGTCCTCTAGTACTTTGTCTGTACCTAGCCCTGTCAATCATTGGTTGGATGTCCTTCATCATGTTGCGGAAGAAGGAAAGTTGTTTCTTGTCATCACCAATCCGTTGGGCTTCGGCAAACAGATCAATAAAAGCATGTGCAGAATGCAAATTTACAAAAATACCTAAGACATTTTAAACATTATCGCCAAAAAGTAACAAATTTAAACAATTATTACAATAACGGTACGTAAAATTATTACCTCAGCAGTGACATCAACATCGTCACGTGCACCGGGGGCATCATGGTAGTCGGGATCAATGATCAACGGGCGAGAATTCTCATTATACTAATCCTCGTAATCTGGAGCCGTCTCCCCCGGGAAAGTAACTCGTCTCGATCTACGAGAAAGGTGAACCAGGTGATCCTCCCAACAGTCCCATAGATGATCGGCCACCGCCCCGACACTAACCTCGTACCCTATTCCCGAAGCAAAACGATGCGCGGTCGTTCTCATAATGGGATTGGGTATTACCTGCACATGCCCAAACTGACGTAAACACCGATCGGGTTGGTACGGCTCGGCTATATCCATGAAATGAACACAACCACCAAAAAGAGTACAAGGATAATACTCCTCCTGACGCGGCCAATACGGGTCCCACCTAATGGAAGCATGAGTAAGCCCATCTAACACCCTCCGATACTCCAACAATTTCTCTGCATTTTGAGCAAAAGGACCAACGGATCTGCAAGAACACGCCTGAGGCTGAGTAGGGTCAATTACCGAAGGTGGACCGGGTCTGAACATAGGAAAGTACTCATAGATCCACGATTGCAACAAAGTCAATCAACCACCAATAGTCTTCACACCAGCACGTGAAGCCACACCCAACTGTCGGTACTTGTAGGCTAGTGCACCGGCTCCCCAAGCGTAGTGGTGTACACAACGAGTATCAGTCACTAAGGGAAACAACTGAGGACGTAACCTATCACCTGATTTGTCGAGGAAAAGTGTCAACCCCAAGACCACAGCCAAGAACCCCTGAGCATGAACAACATCACAACTAGCCATCGCCATGTCACAAACTGCATCTACCAATATACCCCCACTCTTGTAAATAGGGGCCTTCTTATTAGGGTTCAACGGCAACCTCAACTCGTATTGTGACTTCCCAAAGAACCCACAAACATACATAAGGGGATCCGCTAACGTCCCGTCGGCACTCTCCACCTTACAACAGTCACCATCTACCCGAACACCTAAGATCTGCGCAACATCGTGAAGGAGTATGGACATCTCCCCAAAAGGCATGTGAAAACTGTTGGTGTCGGGTTGCCATCTCTCAACGAAAGCAGAAATAAGGGGCATGTTATAATGCTCAGCCATGGAATCTGTAAGGTGGGAAAGACCACTACCGTCATAAATAGACCGAACGGCCGAAGGTAGTCGCCAGCTACTCAACAACCTCGTCCTACCAAACCGGTGGTAAACCGTCAAAACTAGCCGACCGACCTCATTTGAAGTCGGCAATAAGGTGTGGGCAATGTGGCCCCCAAAGCTAGGAATCACGTGGGGAACCAACGGACCACCCGGAACAGGATCGAAAATCAACCAAGAGACATCCTTAGCCGACTTCTTCTTTTTCGGAGCCACGACACTACTAGAACTCCCATCCGACATCCTCTGGAAACGTCCCTCGTCATCCCGTCTACGGGGCCCCCTACGCATTCGCTCCTCACTAGCCCGACCCAAAGTCTCCTCCACGTTAATCCGTCCACGGGACCCCCTACTCACTCGACCCGCACCCCCCTCATCATCAGCTACCTCATCAGCAGCCCGAACCACCACCTCCTCCAACTCCTGCGCAGTCCACGACTGGGTACTACCCTCTCCAACCACCGGTGCTACCTCAGGCTCAAACTGGAGCCCCTTTCGAGCTTGAACGTGACGGTCTTTTCCTCCACCGGCAATCTATTCACAAAATAACAAAAAGGCGTTCATTAGTTAAATTAATAAAACCGAAAAATTTATTAATTATGATGTTATACTTCACTATTTCTTTTTATTTGTCGTGAAGACGGAAAAATAATTTTAAAACATTAAAAAAAAAAAATACAACGAATTAGGCCCGGACGGGGTTTATTAGTAATAATTAATTATTATTTTACGAAAACAAAACAAGACGGAAAAAAATTAAAAAAATAAAATAAAATAAAAATACAACGAATTAGGCTCGGACGGGGTTTATTAGTAATAATTAATTATCTTTTTACGAAAACAAAACAAGACGGAAAAATAAGTTTGGCCTTGGACGAAAAAACATTTTCGGCTGGGCCTGGTTTTGGACGAAAATGTTCTTCGTCCAAGCCCAGTTTCGTGTAATTTATTTTTTTTATAAAAATTCGTATAAAATGTTGCAAATCCGACTAATTCCGTCTCAAATCAAGGCATCTATCCTAATTCCGTCTTAAATAAAGGCATCAATCCTAATTCCGTCTCAAATAAAGGCATCTATCCTAATTCCGTCACAAATATACAAACTAAGAAAATATTAAAATAAAATTACTAAAGAATACATACCTTGGTGAATGTTTGAATTTGATGACGGAAATGATGTGGTTGAAGACGATGTTTTCGTTGTTATGTGAGACGGGTTTTTTTCTTAACATTTTTAGTGTGAAAGGTTGATTTTTGGAGAAAATGTGAATATAAGTGTAGGGTTAGATCCGTATAAAACCCTCTCTTTATAGGATTATAACGCAAAATTCATATGTATTTTATGGTCATAAACGAAATTAACAAAATGAAACGATAGAGATTAGAAATAACCTTCGGTCCTAGTGCAAAAGGCAATGAGAGATTAAAGCAAATCTCCTCCTAAACGATGCACCCAAGATAGTCCGAGTTATGCCCTTGTGCTAGATCAATTCCTCTAATTGCCTTTGCAATATTGAGAGGATAGTTTTTGTGAGTTGTGTTGGATGTGAGATCCGAGTCCTGAGAGGCACAATTCCCAAAACCCTAATTTTGTTTAGCAAATGAACAATTAGGTTAGACAAGAGGAGATGCTCTCCTTTTGTCTATGAAAGGCTCTCGGCCAAACCGTGTGAGAGGGAGCTCGCGGGCTTTTAATTTTCTCTTCACTTAAACTTGCGGTCCGGTCCATAGCTTACTAAATGTATACGACGCGGTTTCATTATAAACTGTTATCGGTTATCGGAAATTAAGGCATCAACTAATAATACGGGTTAGTTGAATTATTAATACATGTCCGACAAAAAAATATTGTATAATTATATTCAATATACATTTAATTTAAATATAAAACGCTTATATTTAAATTTACGAATTAATAGTTAATTCGCCTTTAGCTCATGATATTTAATCCGTATTAAATATAATATCTCACCATCACATTTTGACTAATTATTAGTCAAATAACTCGAACTATTTGGTTAGTCAAATTTGGCATCTATATGACTGTATTTTCATACCGTCACGTCACTCAAGACGTATCCTATAGGTGTGACTTTTAGGGACCAATTGATCACCGCCATCGTATGACAATAACGTCAAACTTATCTAGCAAGCCAACCGTTATTGATAAACGTGGATCAGCGATTATAATACAAAGTATACCCTTTGATCCTTTTAGAGGTTTATAAGTCCTTGCACTAAGCGTTAAGGACACCAACCCCAACAAGCTCCCACTTGTCCGTACAAGTGTATGTGCAATGACGTTATCCGCACTAACTGGAGGACACTACCTCCAACAAACTCCCACTTGTCCGAACAAGTGTATGTGCGATAACCGATTCTCATATTCATTTAAAATTTCTCCCACTCAATGTAAAACAATTTGCGGATCTGGATCCGCAAAGGTCGTATTTTACAATCGATCTGTATCTAGAGTGGTTTCCCGACTAGAGAGTAACTCAACTGATAAAACGAATTCGTATTCGAGCATGGCCATGCATTTGATTCTGACTCCTCGAGTGGCCCCGAGAAATATCGAGTACGATAAAGGCTGAATATTTCCTTCAACTCGAACTCCTTCCGATCTAAGCACACGCATGAAATGACCGAAACAATCTACTTGGCCCCCTGTTACGGATGACCGTGAGAAAGAAACCAAAGTCACCCAAAATCTGCCTTAGTCTCAAGAGACGGTCGATAGTCAAAAGAATCGACTCTTAGGATCATTATGGAGGTCCTATCCACGACCGGGCACCGAATGTTGTAAAACATTTAGGACTCCATGTCGATGTCACAATTGTGTCCTACGAAATATCCGTATAAAACGCCTCTGTGATTGGTCGGTCAACTTTGTTGACTTATGGCTAGTTGAACCCACCATCAACCAACGTCACAAAATAATTGCGAGTTATCGGCTCATGTGGGCAATTAAGGACTAAAAAAATATAATGTTTTTGCAGTTCACTTTGTGGTGTTCAAAATTTGTCGTACAAATCCACATGAAAAACAAAATATATATATAAAATATCAAAACGATGATGTTGTATAGAGTACAAAAACGAATGAATCTAATCCATAAAAGAGTACTACAACTTAGGAACACGTTTAATTCCCATGGAATTAACGTGCCCTTCATGCTTATCTTGTCGTAATGCTTTAGTGAGAGGATCTGCTATGTTGTCATCTGTAGCAATCTTTTCTATCACTCCTGTCTTTTGCTCCACGTAATCCCGGATTAGATGAGCTTTCCGTTGTACATGTCTAGACTTGTTGCTAGACTTTGGCTCCTTAGCTTGGAAGATGGCACCACTATTGTCGCAATAGATGGTGATCGGGTCATTCGAACTAGGCACTACGATAGCCCATGTAAGAATTGACGCATCCATATCGCTTCCTTTGTAGCTTCAGACGCGGCATAGTACTCGGACTCGGTCGTAGAATCTGAATAACAGTTTGTTTGAACTCTTCCGGTGATTGCAGCGCCATTAAGAGTAAAAACGAATCTGACCGAGATTTCGAGTCATCACGATCCGTTTGGAAGCTAGCATCTGCGAACCGGTTGCGCATAGCTTTTGTTCGCCTCCATAAGTCAATGCCCAATCTTTAGTCCTCCGTAGGTACTTAAGAATGTTCTTGTGACCAACCAATGTGATTCACCGGATCTTTGTTGGAATCGACTTGTCATACTCAATGCATATGCCACGTCGGGACGTGTGCATATCATGGCATACATGATAGATCCTATTGCTGAGGCATAAGGTATCCGTGCCATGCGCTCTTTCTCTTCCGGTGTCTCGGTGCCTCGAGACTTGCTCAAATGCACCCCTGGAGACATAGGAAGGAACCCTTTCTTGGAGTTAGTCATGCTGAATCTCTCTAGGACTTTGTCTATGTAAGACTCTGATCGAGAGATAGCATCCGTCGTGATCTATCTCGATAGATACGGATGCCTAGAATTCTTTGTGCCTCTCCCGGATCTTTCATCTGGAAATGGTTTTTCAACCATACTTTCACCGAAGTTAAGAGAGGTATGTCATTCCCAATCGGGAGTATGTCGTCAACATACAATATTAGGAAGACAATCTTGCTCCCACTCGACTTGATATATAGACATGGTTCCTCGACAGATCGAGTAAATCCATTTTCTTTTATCACTTGGTCGAAGCGATGATTCCAACTCCTTGATGCTTGCTTAAGTCCATAAATGGAACGCTTAAGCTTGCACACTTTCTTAGGATGTCTTTGGATCGATAAAACCTTCGGGTTGTACCATGTACAACTCTTCCTCCAAAAAGCCGTTTAAGAAGGCGGTTTTTACGTCCATTTGCCAAATTTCATAGTCATGAAAAGCGGCAATCGCTAAGATAATCCGGATGGAACGCAACATGACTACGGGTGCAAAAATCTCATCGTAGTGCAAACCTGGCACTTGGGTGAAACCTTTAGCAACTAGTCGTGCTTTGTAGATATCTTGTTGACCTTCCACAGAATGCTTTATCTTGTAAAGCCATTTGCATTGAAGGGGACGAACCTTAGCAGGTAAGTCAACAAGATCCCATACGTTGTTCTCATACATAGAGTCCATCTCGGATTTCATGGCCTCAAGCCATAGTTTGAGTCGAATCTGGTCACGGCACCTTTATAGGTTGCGGGTTCACTACTCGTTAAGAGTAGAACGTCATCTATGTCATGTTCCTCGACCATACCAATGTATCTGTCCGGAGGAATAGAGACTCTTCCCGACCTCCTAGGTTCCTCGGGAATATTTACTGTAGGGATTGAAGGAATAGGTTCCTCCAATGGTTGCTCGGTGTTTGGTTATGGAATCTCCGACAGGTCGAAGGTTCTATCACTCTTTGCATTCTCGAGAAATTCCTTCTCTAAGAATGTCGCACTCGCCGCAACAAAAACGCGTTGTTCGGTTGGCGAATAGAAGTAATGACCACGTGATCCTTTAGGATAACCTATAAAGTATGTCTTGACCGATCGCGGGCGAGCTTATCTTGGTCTCCACTTGACATAAGCCTCGCAGCCCCAAACCCGTATAAAGGACAAGTTAGGGACCGTTCCCTTCCATAGTTCATATGGAGTCTTGTCAGCTGACTTTAGACGGACTTGGTTAAGTATTAGAGCGGACGAAAAAGAGCATAACCCCATAATGAATCGGGTAAAACCGTGTGACTCATCATGGATCGAACCATATCAAGTAGTGTTCGATTTCTCCGTTCGGACACACCATTGGTGAGGTGTTCCGGTGGAGTTAAGCGTAGGGCGATCCCACGGTCTTTAAGGTGTTGATCAAACTCGTGAGAAAGATACTCGCCACCACGATCTGAACGTAGTGTTTTTATCTTTCTACCAAGTAGGTTCTGTACCCTATTTTGGTATTCTTTGAATTTCTCAAAGGATTCACTTTTGTGCTTCATTAAGTAGACATAGCCATATCTACTTAAATCATCCGTGAAAGTGATGAAATACCTATAGCCTTCTCGTGCGGTGATTGACATAGGACCACATACATCCGTGTGTATGAGCCCTAATAGGTCAGCAGCGCGCATTCCAACACCTTTGAAGGAAATACGAGTCATCTTACCGATGAGACATGATTCACACGTGCCAAATGATTGAAAATCAAAAGCCGAGATAGCTCCATTTTTAATGAGCTGTTTTACGCGTTTCTCATTAATGTGTCCCATGCGGCAGTGCCATAGATATGTTTGATCTTTATCACCTACCTTTAACTTTTTATTCATTACGTGTAATATTTCGGTCGTCTGATCTAAAACATAAATTCCGTTCAAGGAGACTGCCTTGCCATAAATCATATTGTGTAAAGAGAAAATGCAAGCATTATTTTCTATTACAAATGAAAAACCAAGTTTGTCAAGTGCAGAAACTGAAATAATGTTTTTGGAAAGACTAGGAACATAATAGCAATCATATAATGATAACTCAAATCCGCTAGGAAGCTGGATCACATATGTCCCCTTTGAGATGGCAGCCACTCTTGCTCCATTCCCAACACGCAGTCAACCTCACCCTTTACGAGAGGTTCGAGATTTCGGAGGCCCTGCACATGATTACACAGATGAGAACCACAACCAGTATCTAGTACCCAAGTTCCGTAACTTGCATGGTTAATCTCAATCATATGAATAAAAGTAGTAGAAGAAGACATACCAACAGGTTTAACGCGACCCGCTTTTATGTCCTCATGATAAACAGGACATGTCCGCCTCCAATGCCCAGTCTTGTGGCAGTGATGGCATTCCATGTTTTCGGTTTTGCTCTTTGTCGCGCTGATGAGTTACTCGACTCACCAGGACCACTCTTACCGAGCCCGACTTCTTGAACTTCGCCTTACCTCTTTGCTAGGTTTGCCCGAGCTTTGCCCTTACCCTTTCCTTTATTTGACACAACGAGAACATCCTGTTTCATGCTCCCACTGAACTTCATGTCCTTCTCGGTGCATGCGAGGAGGAGTGCGGTTCATGGGGAGTCTTCTTCAAATCATTCATATAGTAATTCGCTCTAAATTGCGAATAACCATCGTGGAGTGAGTGAAGAATACGGTCGATAACAATATTCTCGCTGATGTTGCAGTTAAAGGTCTCCAGTTTCTCGACATTCTCAATCATGCTGAGAATGTGTGGGCTAACCGGTTGGCCCTTCTGGAGTCTCGCATCAAAGAAGCGAGTGGTATGCTCATAGGTCACGATTCTCGGTGCTTTCGAGAATTCCTTGGTGAGCGTGGTGAAAATCTTGTTTGCACCATGGGCTATGAAGCGTTTCTGCAAATTGGGTTCCATTGCAAAAATGAGTACGTTTTTAATCGCACCGCTTCCATACGAAGTCATTAAACTTGGTGACTTCTGCAGCTCTAGCCGTGGGACACGGGTTTTGCCGGGATGGGCTCCAAGAGATATTTGAGCTTCCGTCGCGGCGGCGGCATTCCGTAATGCCGCCTCCCAGTCCGCGAAGTTGGATCCATCATTCTTCAGTCGAGTAGACTGATTCATCTGATTCATGAAGATCCTAAGCCAGGACTCACGGTCCAATGTGGCACTTGGCATTGGGTTATCAGCAGAACCAGCCATTTGTAGTTTAGCAGTTTAAAAACGTGATCTACACTGAAAAAGAAAGAAAAACAAAACGAAATAAGCAACTCATCGAGGTGATTTAAGTCTATTTTAAAATTCATTTTAAACATGTAGACTCTCCCACTTGCATAATTGATCTCCCTCAAGAATGATACAAGTGATCCCAAGACTCAATTTCAGAACCGATAAGCCAACTGTTTAGCTAATTCTTAGGAAGAACTCTTGGTCGATAGATTTCCGTAAATCCTATCTATAGTCCACCATAGTCACAGGATCGTACGAGTGACCATAGTGTTGAGATAAAATAAGTCAATCGGTTCCAATTTACCCAACGTAGAAGGGGTCATAGTATGCCTACCGACGAAGAAGGGAGTCCTTGGAGTTTGACCCATAAAGACCGTTCTCAATTTTGGTTTATACGAGGAAGATCCCATCAACTTAATTATAATTCATTTTAAGTGAACGAAAAACTAGCGTCTGCGTGAATGAATCAATTTAGGTGATGGCTTAGCATGATCGTGTGACATACGAATGTCAATGAAAACTAACTCGTGACCTCTATATGTGTCAGTTTTCATGCAATAATTAGGTGGTTTGGTTTTAGGCGGAATATGATGCATACTATCGTTACATGAAAATAAATAAATGAATGCGATACGTAAATAAAAATCCTAGTGTGGCCTATCCTAGTAAAAAGAACAATATACAACTTTGGAATCCACCGTTGGACCCGAAAAGCCTGTCTTGGTGTTCCATCTTGATCCATGTAGCGGGAGTGAGCATCCGGTCTCCATCTTTAGTCTTCTCAAGAATTACAATTTAAAATTTACAAATATAAACCTATTTACATTCTAAATAAAAAACTGTAATTAAAAGAAATAAAATGGAGATACGAGATCTCAAAATACAACCAAGACCGTGTTCCATCATTACGGTAACACGTTCTACTAAGGCCACACTAAGTTACAACTGTTTGCAAAATAATTAAATACGTAATTAAAAGGCATTCAAAACATTCAAAATATAAAAAGAACGATAAATAAAATGCATCAACTAAAATAAATTAATTCGTGACATAATTCCGTAATTATGTTTAATTTATCCAAACCACCAAAGATAATTAAAATTATGTGACAAAACCGCTTCATCAACTTAATTTTAATTCGATATAATCCGTTACAATAAATCATGTTAGTGTAACTTTATTTTTCGTGGGTGAACCGTTTCACTAATCAAGCGAGAGCATAAAAAAAACGTTTTATGCATTAAAAAGGCCGAAAGAAAAAACCAGAAAAATTTTTCTTCTGTACTGTTCACGTGAACAGTACCAGGGGCCAAAAAAAATTTTTTTTTTTTTTTTAAAACCGGCAGAAAAGCCGAGAGGTTCTAAAAGCCAAAAAAAAAAAATTTTTACACGGCTAAAACGAGATCAAACAAGTGATCAAATAACAAAACGATTTGTAAAACCTCAATTGCAATTTATTCTAATCCGGATCAAAACAAAAATACAATTGACATGTTCTTCACATCTTGTTGTAATTATCGATTAAAACAACAATTCGCTAAGAACAACACAAAACAAGAGATCGAACGATCTAACAAAATTGTGTGGCACGCAAAATAATGTAAAAATCAGAAAACAGGCCGTGAACATTACAAGCCTCACGGTTTTCAAGAACAAAATGCCGAGACAAAAATTATTTTGTGCAACACGAAATTTTATGCAATGATTTTAACCGATCTTTAACATATAGCGATGAATATCGATTACATAGACAATATGCAAAGATCAAAAATTAAAACAAGGCAATCAACACCGTGTAAACTAGACACGGTTTCCAACAATCAAAAAAAAAAAAAAAACGCAGCAAATTTTTTTTCAAAATTGCCGTGACAAAAAAAAGCGCGCCGAGACCAATTTTTGAACAAAATTCATCGTTTTCAAAATCGTTTAATGAAAAACACATATAAAAATATACGTGGCCTCGCTCTGATACCACTTGTAGGGTTAGATCCGTATAAAACCCTCTCTTTATAGGATTATAACGCAAAATTCATATGTATTTTATGGTCATAAACGAAATTAACAAAATGAAACGATAGAGATTAGAAATAACCTTCGGTCCTAGTGCAAAAGGCAATGAGAGATTAAAGCAAATCTCCTCCTAAACGATGCACCCAAGATAGTCCGAGTTATGCCCTTGTGCTAGATCAATTCCTCTAATTGCCTTTGCAATATTGAGAGGATAGTTTTTGTGAGTTGTGTTGGATGTGAGATCCGAGTCCTGAGAGGCACAATTCCCAAAACCCTAATTTTGTTTAGCAAATGAACAATTAGGTTAGACAAGAGGAGATGCTCTCCTTTTGTCTATGAAAGGCTCTCGGCCAAACCGTGTGAGAGGGAGCTCGCGGGCTTTTAATTTTCTCTTCACTTAAACTTGCGGTCCGGTCCATAGCTTACTAAATGTATACGACGCGGTTTCATTATAAACTGTTATCGGTTATCGGAAATTAAGGCATCAACTAATAATACGGGTTAGTTGAATTATTAATACATGTCCGACAAAACAGTATTGTATAATTATATTCAATATACATTTAATTTAAATATAAAACGCTTATATTTAAATTTACGAATTAACTGGTTAATTCGCCTTTAGCTCATGATATTTAATCCGTATTAAATATAATATCTCACCATCACATTTTGACTAATTATTAGTCAAATAACTCAGACTAACTGGTTAGTCAAATTTGGCATCTATATGACTGTATTTTCATACCGTCACGTCACTCAAGACGTATCCTATAGGTGTGACTTTTAGGGACCAGTTGATCACCGCCATCTGTATGACAATAACGTCAAACTTATCTAGCAAGCCAACCGTTATTGATAAACGTGGATCAACTGATTATAATACAAAGTATACCCTTTGATCCTTTTAGAGGTTTATAAGTCCTTGCACTAACTGTTAAGGACACCAACCCCAACAATAAGGGAGGGTGTGAGGGAGGGATAGTTTAGGAAGTTCATTAATAATTGTCGACGATAATTAGTAATGTGTCGACGATGTTTAGTAGGTTGGTTTGTATTTATGTATTTTTTTTAAAATTATTTAACTTTTTGGGTTTTTAGTTATTGGGCTGGTCTCATGGTATGAGACCACCTTATATAACAATTTTTGATAATAATATGCGCAGTTTATCCCTCTTTTTATCCTCTCCCTTCAACAATGAATTTTTGGAGCAAAAAATCTGGGGTGTCTTTCAATTCATGGACTATACAACCAGTTCTATATGTTGTACGGTGTATAATCTGAGCTTTGTGATAAAGTATATGAGCTTTATGTTAAAGAATATGAGTATTGAGTTCATCCATTTACACATTAAAAACATGAACTTTAAATTATCTCAGAAAGAATACACATAAGCTCGGATTCTTATACCTTGGTTATACCATCCTTATGGTACAACTTGATGTATAATCCTATTTGTGGGTGTCTTTGTTTCTCCTGTGTCGCCGATTTTTTTCTTTTACTAGATGTTTGTTGTTTTTTTGTTTTTATACGTCACTACAAACTTTTAGACAACCCATTTATCTCTCTGTAAGAGCACCGCGACGGTAAGGGGCTATACGCTATTATTGACCATGGACAATGGGGGTGGCAACATGTCGGATATGGGTCGGGTCTAGTGAAACCCGGACTCGGGCCCGTCATCTTGACCTTGGACCCTTACTCGATCCAGACCCTACAGGGTATAAAATCATCGGATCGGTTCATACCCGATTCATAAGGATCTGAGTCGGGTTCGGGTCTACCCGCGGGTCTGACAATAAGATGCCATTTTTAGAAAATTATTTTCGATGGGAATGTTGTTGAGGGGTCAGATTTTTTTAGATATCTAGGATCTATTATTCAAAAAGATGGGGAGTTAGACGGAGATGTGGCTCACATAATTAAAGCGGGATTGTTGAAATGGAAGAGTGCTTCAGGGTTTTATGCAATAAAGATATGCCCGAAAGATTAAAGGGAAAATTTTATCGCACGGCAATTAGGCCTACCTTACTTTACGGTTCTGAGTGTTAGGCCGTGAAACATTGTCACATTCAAAATATGAGTGTGGCGGAGATGCGTATGTTGAGGTGGATGTGCGGTCATACAAGGAACGATCGATTAAGGAATGAGGTGATTAGGGAAAAGGTAAAAGTGGCACCAATAGAGGACAAGATGATAGAAAATCGACTAAGATGGTTTGGTCATGTGAGAAGGAGACCTATGGACGCACCAGTTATGAGGCTGGCGACATGGAGAACAGAAAATGTTCCTAGGGGTAGAGGGAGGCCAAGATAGACATGGTTGAGAGTGATAGAGCACGTATGAGATTTCTGGGGCTTGAGGAGAGTATGGTGACGGAGAGGCACAATGGAGAGAAATGATACATGTGGATTTTTATTATTTGATGTTATTTGACATATTTAGTGTTTTTATTTAATTTTTAAAAACAATTTATTTGTTCTTCTCTCCTTTATTACACTTTTTTTAGCAACCACTTTCTTATATATTTTACTTGGTTTACTTTTAAGGTATTCCGGATCCTTAAATTTTACTTCGGTTTTCAAAATCGTTTTAATCTTTAATCTCGATTTAAATTTTAAGTTTTTATAAAAGAAATCCGGAATATGATTTTAAAACCTATAAATTTACCTTGACTTTGTATTATGTTTCGCTCTCCCTTTTGTTTTTCATTTTTTCCTTTTCGATTTTTTTTCGCATTTTGAGGTGTGCGTTCACCCATGGACGGTTCTAAAGGATGATTCATGTCAGCCGACCCCAAATCATTTTGGGATTAAGGCTCTGATGTTGTTGTTGTTGTAGCCTAAAGTTAATCAAAAACACTAAACTAATTGAATAGCAAATTAGCCTAAAGTTAAATGAAATAAGTTTAATATACAAATTGAAACCAAATTACCTTAAAACAAATCAATATTGACTGAAATTAATCGAAAACAGTAAAATAACCCTAAAAAAGAAGGGATGATTAGAGAGTTAACTTTACTAAAATCGACAAAGAGAAGATAGTAAAAATATGTTCTCGTCCTTGCCAGTCGTCGATGCTATGGCCGGACTTCAAGATCCGTTTGTTTGGCCGGAGATGTCAAACTCCTTGCGGTAGTCGTCCTCGACGGTTACCGTTGCCAGCGTCATGAATTTGTCAGTTTAGAGTTTTGGGATAGATGTGGGTTTAGAGGGGGTAGTCGAAGGGAAGAATTAGGTTTGACTTATGAAAGAAAGTTGGGTTAAGAGTTTATTTTTTTATTTTATTTTTAAATTATACGAGTCTAAGGGTCGGGTTCGGGTCCCATAAATTAGACCCGGTCCCTGAATATTTTATTAAGACCCATACCCGACCCGTACCTTTTCGGGTCTCGAAAATTTAGACCTCACCCGACCCATTAAGGTCCGACCCGAAGGGTCTGGTTCGGGTCCCCGGCCCACTGCCATCACTAATGGACGCATAAGAAAAAAAACCACAACTTTGCAACCTATTAGCCTATCTTATCTTTATTAATCCAGAAGCATTTAAAGTAATTATGTGCGTCCACGTCATTAATGTGCAGCGTTTTTTTGGGAAATTGAGTTGTTGGTGGGACCCGCTGGTGTACAAATGCATTTATTTGAAAAAACGTCATGTGATTAAACACATTCGATAATTAACTCGATAAAAATCGATAATTAATTGCATTCTAATTTAACTTCGTAAGATTTTATTTAATGAAATTAATTACATTAAGGCAATGAATTACATAATTAATTATAAAAGTTCAAAATTACATTCACATATATCGTCTCTTTAAATGGAGTGTATTAAGGCAATTAATTACAGTACTTAAATACTTATAATCTTACAAATGAATTGTATGCTATAACATATCATTTGAGTATGGAAACAATTTTTAAATTTAGGACTGAACTAAGAATTGAATATAAATACAAATGTACTTTACGCTGCAACTTTTGCTGGAAAATAGTTAAGAAAATTAATTTATTTATTAGGGGAAAATAAAATACAACAATTTGTATTTTGCTTAAAAAAAATATACAATTTTTAAATTCATTGAAATAATTAAAATTATTATATTATTATATTTCAAAAATACTTTATTTTTATATTTCAACAATAATTATGGTGTAAAAAAAGTGTCTTTATATATTTCAATATTTAAACTATACAAGAATAATTATATTATTATATTTCTTAATTAATTAAAATATTATGGTTTAAAAATATAACTCAATAAATAAACAATTTTTAAAATATAATTTTTTTTTAAATAGATAATCCTCTCAGATCTATACAAAAAGTCGTTCATCACCGAGGATTTACTTGGAGCAAAAATTACGGCAACTTTACTATCAGCCGCACACACCGAAGTCGGAAGGTGACAATGATAGGCTACCGAGTAATTTCTACTTCGACAAGCAAGTTTTCAAGGATACATTAATATCGTCATGATTAATACGCTTCATC
Organism: Silene latifolia; assembly: GCF_048544455.1. Classification (NCBI taxonomy): domain Eukaryota; kingdom Viridiplantae; phylum Streptophyta; class Magnoliopsida; order Caryophyllales; family Caryophyllaceae; genus Silene; species Silene latifolia. The sequence goes on along the minus strand of NC_133538.1, from coordinate 378,737,636 downwards.
CGTGCAATTTGCAAATAAGTCTATCAATAAAATTCCAAAATAAAAAAATCAGAAAATATCAACGACTGCTGACGTAATCAGAGAAGCAATTATGCAAGCACTATGTAAATATCAGTTTTGACAAACTAAAAACTCTTTAAAAAAATAGGATCGTTTGTTTCATCCTATATGACAGTTGTTGAGTTGTTGCAGTTACTTGAATAAAAAAATGTGGTTGTAGATGCAGTTTTAAAAGTAGTGGGAGATGGTGCACTTAACTGAACTAAGAAGTAGTTATTTTTAAAGAAGAACTTAAGAGGAAATACCATAATAATCTTTCATAGTTACACTGATTTTTCTGTCAAATAAATCTCAGAAAATTTACCCAAGATGTGTGAGTCTAGTGGAATTCCAGGGTAACCTCAAAGCCTCCTAAGGAGGAATTGCGAGGTCCTGGGTTCGATTCCCTAGATGAACACTCTGGGACACGACGCCGGAGAGGGAATAATCCCCGCGGGAAAGAACTCACATGGTACAGGCGCCTAGCAGGGTGGGGTCCTGTATCCGGGGAGGATCCAACCTCCTCGTCATCAAAAAAAAAAAAAATCTCAGAAAATTTTATTATCATTAACTACAAATCATTAAAACAAATATACAATACTTGCACATAAGTGAGGTTGGAAAGCATTTGAGGTTGAAGTAGAGAGACAACCAAGAAATAAGGTCATTTCCTATACTGCACCTTAATTGACTATATAACAATATTAGGATATTGGGCCTATACTAGGCCCGGCTACCATTAGGGTTTGCCATTAGGGTTAGGGTTTACCATTAAGTTGGGAGGTATTATAATACCTCACCATATCGATGTAAAACATTAATCCTAATGGCAAACCCTAATGGTAGCCGGGCCTAGTATAGGCCCAATATCCTAATAAACAAGTTCATACATTAGTAAATTTCGTATCATGGAGTTGGGAAGTAGTAAAAGAGTGGTGGGATAAACATGAAAAATGAAAATTCATCAAGAACTAAAAAAAAGGAGGAAGACAGCAGGCAAGGCACACAAAAAACAGTATGTTTCTTAACTTAACTTCATTGTTGTTTCATCTACTATATGCGCTTCCTTATATCCAATTGCTGATTCTATAGCCTGCAAGTTACCATAATAAATAGGTTACTATAAAGATTTTGAGGAATATTATAAAAGATAAGTTAAACAAAAAAAATTACAATGAGGAACGTAACTTAACTTAGAATATAGAAGCAATTGCATAATGTATCTCCAATTAGTCACAATAAGAAATGTTAGTACACTATCTTTGCAGAAGGGGAAATATACAAGTGAAAGGTATATTATAAAATGTAAATCAGAAAGAATACTTAACTTTTAATATATGAACATGTCCATAAACGATCTGCATATAATTGAATAATAATTGTTAGTTTAATTCCTTATTTTTACCTTAGCGCTAACAATTTAGAGTTGAATAAGTTGATAAATTTTAAAACTTAATTGTTAAACTTTGATTGATTTCAAGTGAAGTACAAGTGTGATAGTGTCTATACAGGCCCAGGGTGGGTTGGTGTAGGGAAATATCCGTAAAATTCCCTTAAATTTTAGGACTATAACGTAACTTTAACATGTGATTAATTGTCATAAACGAAAAACAAGAGAAAACGATAAGAGAATAAAATCAACCTTGGGTCCTTATGCAATTCGGCCTAATGAACAGAAATCAACGTAGATTTCCTCCTAATCGTTGCACCCAAGACCGTCTGAGACTATGCCCCTTGTGCTAGAATTGCTCTCTGATTGCCTTGCAATATTGAGAGAGCTTTTGTGAGGTTTTTCGATGTGAGATCTAGAGTTTCAGAGAGAATGCCTCCAAAACCCTAATTTTTGTGCAAATGAAAATGCTTAGGTCAAAAGGAGAGATAGACTCTCCTTTTGTTCTCTTTGGTTCGGCCAAACCGTGACATAGGGAGAGAGTGGGCTTTCCACTTTCTCCTTATTTTAATTCGTGGTCCGACTCATTTCGCTAAAATGTATATGATGGGTTTTTAATTATAAATCGTCACTCGTGATCGGATAATAAAATATCGACTAGTGGCATGAATTAGTCGATATATTTATACTTGTCCGATAATGACAATATTGTATAATTAATTAAATTCAATATACATTAATTAAATATAATCGTTTATATTCAATTTACGAATTAACTGCTTAATTCACTTTAGCCATTATTATTTAATCCGTATTAAATAATTATCTCAACATCGCGTTTGACTAATTATTAGTCAATAACTCCGACTAACTGCTTAGTCATATTAGGCATCAACATGACTGTATTTTCATACTGTCACATCTCTCAAACGTATCCTATAGGTGTGACTTTTAGAGACCAGTTGATCACCGCCATCTGTATGACAATAACGTCAAACTTATCTAGCAAGCCAACCGTTATTGATAAACGTGGACCAACTGATAATAATACAAAAGTATACCCTTTGATCCTTTTAGAGATTTATATGTCATTGCACTAACTGTAGAGGACACCAGCCCCAACAAACTCCCACTTGTCCGTACAAGTGTACGTGCAATAACGTTATCCGCACTAACTGGAGGACACCAGCTCCAACAAACTCCCACTTGTCCGTACAAGTGTATGTGCGATAACCGATTCTCATATCCATTTAAAATTTCTCCCACTCAATGTAAAACAATTTGCAGATCCTGATCCGCAAAGGTCGTATTTTACAATCGATCTGTATCAAGAGTGGTTTCCCCGACTAGAGAGTAACTTAACTGATAAAACAAATCCGTATTCGAGCATAGCCATGCATTTCGATTCTGACTCCTCGAGTGGCCCTGAGAAATATCGAGTACCTGATAAAGGCTGAATATTTCCTTCAACTCGACTCCTGCCGATCTAAGCACAGCATGAAATGACCCAGAAAAAATCTACTTGGCCCCCTGTTACGGATGACCGTGAGAAAGAAACCAAAGTCACCCAAAATCTGCCTTAATCTCAAGAGGCAGTCGATAGTCAAAAGAATCGACTCTTAGGATCACCATGGAGGTCCTATCCACGACCTAGCACCTAATGTTATAAAACATTTAGGACTCCACATCGTTGTCACAATTGTGTCCTACGAGATATCCGTATAACTCGCCTCTGTGATTGGTTAGTCAACCGTTTGACTTATGGCTCGTTGAACCCACCATCAACCAACATCACAAAATAATTGCCAGAGTTATCAGCTCACGTGGGCAATTAAGGACCGAAATATAATGTTTGTTCAGTTCACTTTGTAGTGTTCAAAAATTGTCGTACAACTCCACATGAAAAACAAAATATATAAATATCAAAACGATGATGTCGTATAGAGTACACAAGAAAATGAATCTAATCCATAAAAGAGTACTACAACTCAGGAACACGTTTAATTCCCATGGAATTAACATGCCCTTCATGCTTATCTTGTCGTAATGGTTTAGTGAGTGGATCTGCTATATTATCATCTGTAGCAATCTTTTCTATCACTACCTCCTTTTGCTCCACGTAATCTCGGATTAGATGAGCTTTCCGTTGTACATGTCTAGACTTGTTGCTAGACTTAGGCTCCTTAGCCTGGAAGATGGCACCTCTATTGTCGCAATAGACGGTGATCGGGTCATTCGAACTAGGCACTACAGATAGTCCTTGTAAGAATTGACTCATCCATATCGCTTCCTTTGCAGCTTCAGACACGGCATAGTACTCGGACTCAGTCGTAGAATCTGCTGTAACACTTTGTTTGGAACTCTTCCGGTGATCAGCGCCATTAAGAGTAAAAACGAATCTAGACTGAGATTTCGAGTCATCTCGATCCGTTTGGAAGCTAGCATCTGCGTAACCGGTTGCGCATAGCTTTTGATCGCCTCCGTAAGTTAATGCACAATCTTTAGTTCTCCGTAGGTACTTAAGAATGTTCTTGACAGCCATCCAATGTGTTTCACCTGGATGCTGTTGGAATCGACTTGTCATACTCAATGCATATGCCATGTCCGGACGTGTGCATATCATGGCATACATGATTGATCCTATAGCCGAGGCATAAGGAATCCGTGTCATGTGCTCTTTCTCTTCCGTGTGTCTCGGTGCCCGAGACTTGCTCAAATGCACCCACGGAGCCATAGGAAGAAACCTCTTTGGAGTTAGTCATCTTTGAATCTCTCTAGGATCTTGTCTATATAAGACTCTGACCGAGAGATAACATCCGACGTGATCTATCTCGATAGATACGGATGCCCAAAATTCTTTGTGCCTCACCCAGATCTTTCATCTGGAAATGGTTCTTCAACCATACTTTTACCGAAGTTAAGAGAGGTATGTCATTCCCAATCAGGAGTATGTCATCAACATACAATATTAAGAAGACAATCTTACTCCCACTCGACTTGATATATAGACATGGTTCCTCGACCAATCGATTAAATCCATTTTCTTTTATCACTTGGTCGAAACGATGATTCCAACTCCGAGAAGCTTGCTTAAGTCCATAAATAGAACGCTTAAGCTTGCACACTTTCTTAGGATGTTCAGGATCGATGAAACCTTCAGGTTGTACCATGTACAACTCTTCCTCCAAATAACCGTTTAAGAAGGCGGTTTTCACATCCATCTGCCAAATTTCATAGTCATGAAAAGCGGCAATCGCTAAGATAATCCGAATGGAACGCAGCATGACTACGGGTGCAAAAATTTCATCGTAGTGCAAACCTGGCACTTGGGTGAAACCTTTAGCAACTAGTCGTGCTTTATAGATATCTTGTTGACCTTCCAGAGAATGCTTTATCTTGTAAAGCCATTTGCATTGAAGGGGACGAACCTTAGCAGGCAAGTCAACAAGATCCCATACGTTGTTCTCATACATGGAGTCCATCTCGGATTGCATGGCCTCAAGCCATAGTTTTGAGTCGGAACTAGTCATGGCACCTTTATAGGTTGCGGGTTCACTACTCGTTAAGAGAAGAATGTCGTCTATGTCATGTTCCTCGACCATACCAATGTATCTGTCCGGAGGAATAGAGACTCTTCCCGACCTCCTAGGTTCCTCAGGAATATTAACCGCAGCCGGGATTGAAGGAACTGGTTCCTCCAATGGTTGTCGGTATTTGGTTCTGGAATCTCCGACAGCTCGAAGGTTCTATTACTCTTCGCGTTCTCGAGAAATTCCTTCTCTAAGAATGTCGCACTAGCCGCAACAAATACACGTTGTTCGGTTGGCGAATAGAAGTAATGACCAAGTGTTCCTTTAGGATAACCTATAAAGTATGTCTTGACCGATCATGGGCCGAGCTTATCCTCGTGTCTCCACTTGACATAAGCCTCGCAGCCCCAAACCCGTATAAAGGACAAGTTAGGGACCGTTCCCTTCCATAGTTCATATGGAGTCTTGTCAACAGCTTTAGACGGACTTCGGTTAAGTATTAGAGCAGCTGACAGAAGAGCATAACCCCACAATGAATCAGGCAACACGGTGTGACTCATCATGGATCGAACCATATCAAGTAGTGTTCGATTTCTCCGTTCGGACACACCATTCAATTGAGGTGTTCGGTGGAGTTAAGCGTAAGGCAATTCCACGAGTCCTTAAGGTGTTGATCAAACTCGTGAGAAAGATACTCGCCACCACGGTCTGATCGTAGTGTTTTAATCTTTCTACCCAGTTGGTTCTGTACCCGATTCTGGTATTCTTTGAATTTCTCAAAGGACTCACTTTTATGCTTCATTAAGTAGACATAGCCATATCTACTCAAATCATCCGTGAAAGTGATGAAATACCTATAGCCTTCTCGTGCGGTGATTGACATAGGTCCACACACATCCGTATGTATGAGTCCTAATAGGTCAGCAGCGCGCATTCCAACACCTTTGAAGGAAATTCGAGTCATCTTGCCAATGAGACATGATTCACACGTGCCAAATGATTGAAAATCAAAGGCCGAGATAGCTCCATTCTCGTATGAGTTTGTTTAACGCGTTTCTCATTAATGTGTCCCATACGGCAGTGCCATAGATACGTTTGATCTTTGTCACCAACCTTTAACTTCTTATTCATTACGTGCAATATTTCGGTGGTCTGATCTAAAACATAAATTCCGTTCATGGAGACTGCCTTGCCATAAATCATATCGTGTAATGAGAAAATGCAACTATTATTCTCTATTACAAATGAAAAACTAAGTTTGTCAAGTGCAGAAATTGAAATAATGTTTTTAGAAAGATTGGGTACATAATAGCAGTTATATAAAAATAACTCAAATCCGCTAGGAAGCTGGATCACATATGTTCCCCTCGAGAGGGCGACCACTCGTGCTCCATTCCCGACACGCAGTCCACCTCACCCTTTACGAGGGGTTCGATGTTTTGGAGGCCCTGCACATGATTGCACAGATGAGAACCACAACCAGTATCTAGTACCCAAGTTCCGTAACTTGCGTGGTTAATCTCAATCATATGAATAAAAGAAGAAGAAGAAGAAGACATACCAGAGCAGGTTAACACGACTGCTTTTATGTCCTCATGGTATACTGAGACATGTACACCTCCAATGCCCGATCTTGTGGCAATGATGGCATTCCATGTTACCGGTCTTGCTCTTTGTCGCGCTTGATGAGGTGCTCGACTCACCGGCTCACTCTTACCTCGATCCCGACTTCTTAAACTTGACTTACCTCTGCTAGGTCTGCTTGAGCTTTGCCCTTACCCTTGCCCTTGTTTGACACAACGAGAACATCCTGTTTCAGGCTCCCACTAAACTTCATGTCCTTCTCGGTCTGTACGAGAAGGGAGTGTAGTGCATGAGGACTCTTCTTCAAATCATTCATATAGTAATTGGCTCTAAAGAGCGCAAAACCATCGTGGAGTGAATGAAGCATGCGGTCAATCACGATGTTCTCACTGATCTTACAATCAAGTGCCTCCAGTTTCTCGACATTCTCAATCATGCTGAGAATGTGTGGGCTAACCGGTTGGCCCTTCTGGAGTTTCGCCTCAAAGAAGCGACAGGTATGCTCATAGGTCACGATTCTCGGTGCTTTCGAGAATTCCTTAGTGAGCGTGGTGAAAATCTTGTTCGCACCTTGGGCTATGAAGCGTTTCTGCAAATTGGATTCCATTGCAAAAATGAGTACGTTTTTAATCGCACCCGCTTCCATGACGAAATCGCTATACGTGGCGATCTCGTTAGCTCGGCCGTGGGGCCTGGGTTTGGCGGGATGGGCTCGGTCGGATATCCGAGCTTCCCGTCAACAATGGCAAGCATTCCGTAATGCCGCCTCCCGATCCATGAAGTTTGATTCATCATTCTTGATCGAGTAGACCGATTCATCGATTCATGAAGATCCGAAGCCAGGACTCACGGTCCAATGTGGCACTTGGCATTGGGTCGTCAAGACGGCCAGACCATTATGTTATAAGCGAGTTTAAATGATCGTGATCTACACTGAAAAAGAAAGGAAAAACAAAACGAAATAAGCAACTCATCGTGGTGATTTAAGTCTATTTAAAATTCATTTTTAACGTGTAGACTCATTGCACTTGTATTATCGATCTACCTCAAGAATTATACAAATGATCCCAAGACTCAATTTCCGTAAATTGATAAGCCAACTGTTTAGCTAGTTCTACCGTTAGAACTCTTGGTCGATAGATTTCCGTAAATCCTATCTATAGTCCACCATAATCACAGGATCGTACGAGTGACCATAGTGTTGAGATAAAATAGGTCAATCAGTTCCAACTTACCCGACGTAGAAGGGGTCATATTATGCCTACCGACGAAGAAGGGATTCATTGGAATTTGACCTATAAAGACTATTCTCAATTTTTGGTTATACGAGGAAGATCCCATCAACTTAGTTTCAATTCATTTAAGTGAACGAAAAAACTAGCATTACGTGAATGAATTAATTTAGGTGATGGCTTATAATAACGTGTGACATCTGTATGTCATAGAAAACTAACGCGTGACCTCTAAATGAGTCAGTTTTCATGCAAATATTAGGTGGTTTGGTTTTAGGCGGAATATGATGCAAACTATCGTTACGAAAAAAAAAAATAAAAGAATGCAAAACGTAAATAAAAGTCCTAGTGTGGCCTATCCTAGTAAAAAAAAAAACATAATACAACTTTGGAATCCACCGTTGGACCCGAGAAGCTTGTCTTGATGTTCCATCTTTGTCCATGCAGCGGGAGTGAGCATCCGATCTCCATCTTTGGTCTTCTCAAAATTACAATTTAAAATTTACAAAATATAAACCTATTTACAATCTAAATTAAAACTGTAATTACAAGGAAAAATCAAAACGGAGATGCGAGATCTAAAAATACAACCAAGACCGTGTTCCATCATTACGGTAACACGTTCTACTAAGGCCACACTAAGTTACAACCGTTTGTAAAATTAAATACGTAATAAAAAATCATTCATGGCATTCAAAAGTAACGATAAATAAATAAAAATGCATCAACTAAAATAAAATTTATTCGTGACATAATTCCGTAATTATGTTAAATTTATCCAAACCACCTTTATAACGATTAAAATTATGTGACAAAACCGCTTCTATCAACTTAATTTTAATTCATGATAATCCGTTACTTTAAATTGCTTTAAAATAACTAAATGGTACGTGAGTGAACCGTTTCACTATCAAGCGAGTGCATAAAATTCGTATTGTATGCATATTTGACCGAAAAAAAAAATAAAACACGAAATTTTTTTTTTTCTTTCTTTCACGGCTGGACCGTGAGCAATACATCAAAAAAAATTTTTTTTTTTTTTATTTTTAGCAGCTCAAACCGTGAGCAACAACAATCAACACAAAATCGATTTGATAAAAACCAATTGCAATTTAAACCTAATCCGTATTAAATTAAATCTACAAATGATAAAACCTTAAACATGTTGTTATAATAATCGTTTATAATAACAATATGCAAAATCAAATCGAAAACAAAACAAAACAATCAACCGTCTGATCAAAACGTGAGCAGCAGGTCACGGTTTTAAATGGCTGTCACGGTTTCCAATGCAAAAAAAAATAGAAAACAGCCGAAAAAAAATTCCAGCCGCACGGTTTTCAAGGCTTCAAAAGATTATCGATTCAAATCGTTTAATGAAAATCACAATGAAAAATATACGTGGCCTCGCTCTGATACCACTTGTAGGGAAATATCTGTAAAATTCCCTTAAATTTTAGGACTATAACGTAACTTTAACATGTGATTAATTGTCATAAACGAAAAACAAGAGAAAACGATAAGAGAATAAAATCAACCTCGGGTCCTTATGCAAGGTGGCCTAATGAACAGAAATCAACGTAGATTTCCTCCTAATCGTTGCACCCAAGACCGTCTGAGACTGCCCTTGTGCTAGAATTGCTCTCTGATTGCCTTGCAATATTGAGAGAGCTTTTGTGAGGTTTTTCGATGTGAGATCTAGAGTTTCAGAGAGAATGCCTCCAAAACCCTAATTTTTGTGCAAATGAAAATGTTTAGGTCAAAAGGAGAGAAAGACTCTCCTTTTGTTCTCTTTAGTTCGGCCAAACCGTGACATAGGGAGAGAGTGGGCTTTCCACTTTCTCCTTATTTTAATTCGTGGTCCGACTCATTTCGCTAAAATGTATATGACGGGTTTTTAATTATAAATCGTCACTCGTGATCGGATAATAAAACATCGACTAGTGGCATGAATTAGTCGATATATTAATACTTGTCCGATAATGACAATATTGTATAATTAATTAAATTCAATATACATTAATTAAATATAATCGTTTATATTCAATTTACGAATTAACTGCTTAATTCACTTTAGCCATTATTATTTAATCCGTATTAAATAATTATCTCAACATCGCGTTTGACTAATTATTAGTCAATAACTCCGACTAACTGCTTAGTCATATTAGGCATCAACATGATTTGTATTTTCATCTTGTCACATCTCTCAAACGTATCCTATAGGTGTGACTTTTAGGGACCAGTTGATCACCGCCATCTGTATGACAATAACGTCAAACTTATCTAGCAAGCCAACCGTTATCGATAAACGTGGACCAACTGATAATAATACAAAAGTATACCCTTTGATCCTTTTAGAGATTTATATGTCATTGCACTAACTGTAGAGGACACCAGCCCCAACAAACTCCCACTTGTCCGTACAAGTGTACGTGCAATAACGTTATCAGCACTAACTGGAGGACAACAGCTCCAACAGTTGGGTCAGGTGGACCAAGGTTAGGCTGGGTCAGGTCAGTACAAGTTAGGTTGGGTCAATCCAAATTGGATTGAGTCAGGTTGAATTGACATGGCCGGGTTGGGTCAGGTTAAGACAGGTTGGGTTGGGTCAGGTCAACCCGGTTGGGTTGGGTTAGGTCAGGTCAGGTTGGGTTAGGTAAACCTATTTGGGGTTGGGTCAGGTTAGCTGCGATCCATGTTGAGTTGGGTCATGGCAATCCAGTTGGGGTTGATTCAGTTTGGTTCAGGTCATAAGCAAATTGGGTTGTTCAGGTCAATCCCAATTTAGGATGGGTTAGGTCAGACTGGAACTGATTGGGCCAGGTTAAACGTAATTGTTTTGGGCTAGGTCAAATAAGACTTGGGTTAGGTCAGACTCAAATGGTTTTCGGGTTTATCGTAAACAGTTTTTAATTCGGGTCGGGTTAACATTTTCCAGAATTATCTATTAATTAAGTTAGTAAAAAATTAAACATGCAATTTAAATAGCAAAAAATCCGTCATTAACTTTGACCAATAATTGAATAAAAATGGTTAAAGAAAGGCTTTAAATTTAAGATAAGATTGAATGATTGATTTATGCAAGAAAAATCACCAATTCATCAGATTCAATCATTGGTAACACTAAAATACGTCCCAAATTAGGATTAATGTCACAGTATGTTATTTTAATCAATTGATCTAGGGTGTTTTAAGTAAAACCACCATTAAACATAAGAATTTCCGACATGATTTTAAATGTAGTCCAAATATCATAAAAATTAATATTTTGATGTTTAAAACCATAGATCTATGCATTTCAACTCGAAAAAATTCAACTTTTTAATTCACAATTATAGATACATGGTTTTACCAACTACAAATAGAATTTCACTTAATAAACTTCCACATGCAATTGACAAAACTCAGATTTTAACATTCTTTTGATATTTTTACTATGAAAAAAAGTTGAAAAAAAGTAACAAGTGTAGATCTAACTTTTTATGAACAAAAAATTGGTACTATGAAAAAAAAGTTGAAAAACGTTATTTACAGTCGATTTATTTTTTACAAGTCGTACATGCAATAATATGTATTTTAAATATGCAATAAATATATATATTAAAAAACCATATTGATGATAAATTTGACTAAATATGTTAGGTCATCAATTACATGTCGATTTTTTGATCTAAAAAAGGTCAAATTTATTACACACAAATATCTTTCTTAAGTTTAAGATCATACTAATTGTCCGAAATGAAAGAAATCCAAAACTTAATTCATTCACAACAAGATTTATGTGATGAATAGAGAAAATATGGGATTAAAGGTTAACATACCAGACTTTCGAAACTTGATTTTGCTTAAGAAGTAGAGTATTAATCCAAGCATCCTTGATATTGTTGACATCTCCGGATTTGATGAGAATGGTGAGAGGAGGACTGATTTCATGAGAGATTGGCCATCACATGTTGAAGAAGAACGACGATGAGGTTGTTGATGCAAGTGAGAATTAGAGAGTGTCAGCAAGAGAGAGAGAGAGAGAGAGAGAGAGAGAGAGAGAGAGAGAGAGAGAGAGAGAGAGAGAGAATAGGGAGGCGGAGTGTAAGATTAGACGAAATAAAATAGAGTTTGAGAGGAATGGTGGGTATATAAACATTAGCTTAGGGTTTTTTTTATTTAGGGTCGGTTTACTGTATTGGGTCCAATAGAAACGTATTTGGGCCAATATATATTGGGTCCTGCTATATATCGTCGACAATTTACTAATTATCGTCGAAATTTAATGTAAATTTTCAAGTTTGCCCTCCATAACATAACTCCATTTCCGTCTCACTAAAACACGACTCAATTTTCGTCTCACTAAAACACAAGTCAATTTTCGTCTCACAAAAATCTCTCCAACAAAAAAAAAGACGGTTTTTCAAATAAAAAACAAAAGAGCGGCATTTGTAATTAACAACATGAACGAGAAAGATTTTAACAACGATTTCAACAATGAAGCTAGTAACGAGTTGAGTTTACTATTTAGTTTTGTCTAAAATTTATGTTTTATTATCGATTGATTCCCGAATTCGGATAGATGCCTTTAGTGTAGACGGAATTAGGATAGATTTCTTGACGAAATTAGTTGAAAATGCAATAAAAAAAATACACGAAATGGGCTGGACGAATAAATTTTTCGTCCAAACCCATGCCTAGACGAAAAATTCTTTCGTCCAGTATGGGCCTTGGACGAAAGAATTTTTCGTCTAGACCCAGACCTGGACGAAAAATTTCTTCGTCCAAGGCCCATTTTGTGTATTTTTTTTTTGTTTCCGTCTTATATATTTTTTTAAAAAACTTTTCCGACTCGTTTTGTATAAAATAATTAATTACCGTCTTTGTATTATTTTTTTTTTTTCCGACTCGTTTTGTATAAAATAATTAAAATAATTAATTACCGTCTTTGTATTATATTTTTTTTATTTTTTATTTTTTCCGACTCGTTTTGTGTAAAATAATTAAAATAATTAATTACCGTCTTTGTATTATATTTTTTACATTGTTTACTTTTTCCGACTCGTTTCGTATAAAATAATTAATTATTATTAACTAATTTATCGAAATGCGTGCGCAGGTGAATAACGATGGCGACGGTATTGATTACTCAGATCATTTTACGACTACCAGATTATTTTCATCAAGTATGGAAGCGTTTAATTGGGCATTTGAGATCGGACTTAGACTCGGGTTTGGTATAAAAAGAGCAAGCAACAAGAGAGTTGGTCGTAACACAAATTTGAAACAGGATTATTTTGTTTGTCGGATGGGTGGAAGAGGTCCCGTAAATAAGGATGTCGATTCTTTAATGAGGGCTAACCCACGTTGCATTGTGACGGCGACAGATACTTTCCAAAGTTTGATGAAGAGGAGTTGGCTTATATCGACGCCCAAGTTAGAGCTCACGTTAGACCGGCTATTCTTAGTGCGGGTTTGCATCAGCGGAATCCGGAAAAGCCAAGACCTAATCGGCGAAAAATCTACAATCGTTCTCAGAAAGTAAGGGCCGAGGAAAGAGATGGGAGAAACCCGACACAACAGATGCTAGCACTTGCGGTTCAGCATAAGTACGTTCATTATTGGGTCACTGATCAGGAGACCGATGAGCTAACCCACGTGTTCATGGCTCATCCAGAAGCCGTTAAGATGTTTCGATCATACTACTATGTGGTCCTGATCGATTCCACGTACAAGACAAATTTATACCGTCTTCCGCTTGTTGAGATGGTTGGAGTCACACCCGTCAGGAAGAGCTTTGTGATCGCGTATGCTCTTGTGAAGCATGAGTCCGAGGATGGATATCTGTGGGTCTTACGGAAACTGAAGGCCCTTCTCAATGATGTCGTTCAACCTAATGCTATTGTTACTGATTGCGAGGCAGGTTTGTTGATCGCGATTCCCATTGTTTTTTCGGATTCGTCTCACTTGCTATGTCTTTGGCATATATATTCTAACGTGGAGACGAAAGCACTTTCTCTCACGGGTCGGGATAGTTGGGCTAAGTTCATAACTTGTAAGTTGTTTCAAGCGGTTGTCGAGGCGGAGACCGAAAATAAGTTTAATGTGGCGTAGGCCAATTTGGCAAGGCAATGGGCGGGAGTGGCGGCTTATATTGAGAGTCAATGGTTCCGGCAATTGGAGAAATGGGCCAAGTATAGAACGAACAAGACAACTCATTTTGAGAACACTTCTACATCCCGGGTTGAGTCGGCTCATGCGAATTTGAAGAGATGGTTGAATAGCGCGAAACTGGCCATTGATAGCATCTGGATTCATTTTCATTCTTTGATGGAAACGCAACATGTTGAGATCCGACACTCGTTGGAGTTATCTAGATCGAGACGATTGACGGGGATTCATCAATTATTTTCCAGATTTTCTCATAAAATATCAAAGAATGCCATCATTGAATTGCGTGAAGAATTCGAAAGAGGTGCCAAGATGACGACAGATGCCTTGATGATCGATTGCGGTTGCGTAAAGGCTACTACACTTGGTTTGTTATGTGCTTGTTAACTTCATCGCATTGCTAGAAATGGATCTCGGGTCCCTGTTGATGTGTTACATGTATTTTTGAGGAAGTTGGAGTACGATGGTTCCGAAGCAATGCCGGCTTGTGACAATGATCGATTGGAGGAGTTATTCGATGAAATTCGGAATGCAGATCCAAGTATGAGATCATCCATGTTTGATGCCCTTTACTCTCAGATACATCCGTATGAGGAGGATGTAAACGAGCCTCGGGTGAACGAGAACCCTAGAGGACGTCCGAGTAGAGGAACTCGTAGAGAACCGTCCGCCGTTGAGAATGCACGAGTTAGGGTTCGATTAGGCAGAGCTACGCCCCAAAGAAACTCGTCTTCCCAACGAACTCCGTCTAGTACCCCCCGTTCCACTCCGACGGTTCCTGTTACTCCGTCTACTACTCCCTGTTCCACTCCGACGGTTCATTTTACTCCGTCTACTACCCCCTGATCCACTCAAACGGGTCCCGGCACACCATCTACCACTGCTACCACGAGTAACGGGAGTTTTAGCACATCGTATTGCGCACCTCTGGAGGCAAACTACATTATTGGTCATTGGAGGTACTTTCCTTATCTTGACTTTTTGCCTTCCTGGTTTCCCGAGTATCTAGAAGCGTCGTATAATCCTTCCGGAGACGGACATTATGGTTTCCAAGTTCTCTCACATGCTGTTCGGGGTGACCAATCTCATTTCATGATGGCTAGAACAGATTTACTTAGGGAAATACGTAGTCCCCTTTACTGTGATCATATCTATGGCCCGGGGAGATTTGATGCGGAGGTAGCTAGAATTACATTTATGGATCAGATACCGTATGGCTCGGGTCATTGGATGGACGGTTTCGATCTATATGGTTATGCTACGATGTACAATTGGGTGATATGTTGCATTTCTTCATGGGTAGATCGAGAAGGTCACCGACATTGGGGTGGTAGTCATACTTACTTGCCTTTACGAGCCCCCACTGGAGTACGTGCCCCATATGGTGTCTTATGGATATTACATGCGGGAAACCACTATCTGAGGCTCCGGGTATGCCCCTTGTCACCTATGCCTCCAATAGCCCCTTGTTGGGTACATGATGAAAGCGTAGCTCATTATAGAGGCATGTATCGACATCAGCTAACTTTATGGCGCAGTTTCGAGACCGGATGTTAGCTTTTATTTGTCCGATTATTGTACCTTATATTTTATTTATCCGATTATTGTACCTTATATTTTATTTATCCGATTAATGTACCTTGTATTTTAGTAGGTTAATTTAATTAGATCGATTCTGCCTTGATAACCTCCGATTTAATTTAATTAGTCGAGAAACTATAACTGGTAAATTTTGAACAATTAGATCGATTCTGCCTTGATAACCTTTGATTTTCTGAGTATTTGTGAGAACCATTTTAGTATTGTAGTGAGTGAATAGGATTGGATGTTGTGATTGAAATTGACATAGAATGGCCTATTTATAAGCTCTTAACTACAATAGCTATTTTGAATTATAACGGTTATTTTGAATTATAACGGTTAGATTTGAATTATAACGGTTATTTTGAATTGTAATGGTTATTTTGAATTATAACGGTTATTTTTTAGTTATAACGGTTATTTTGAATTGTAACGCTTATTTTGAATTATAACGGTTATTTTTTGAATTGTAACAGTTTTTTTTCCCTATATAAACATCTACATATTCTTGTATTTTTTCACTCATCTTCATCTTCTTCTATTTTTCACTCATCTTCATCTTCTTCTATTTTCTTCTTCATCTCTCTACTTATGTCGACATCATCCTCAATATGGGGAAACCACCCAATTGAAGGCCTTAATTTTAAGAATCAATGTTGCAATCGTTGTCACAAAAATGCTATCATCAAGATTTTTGGGTCAGTTAATAATCCAAAGAAAGCGTATTTTAAGTGTTTAGATTGCAATAATTTTGTGTCGTGGTTGACTGAAGATCATTTGACAATAACAAAAAAGTTGAAGATAGCAGGTGAAGATGAAGGTGATGATGCATCAAGTGGAAATGTCATTAAAGAGCAAGTGATAGGTATAAAAAAAGAGATTTCGGAAATGTCAGGGATGATGAAGTTTTATTTCAAGAATATCTTGTATTTGTTTGTTTTCCTTATGTTAGCCATTGTCATGAAGTAGTGAGTATTTCCAGAAATGTATGAATTTGCATCAGTTGCTATGTATTCCAGAAATTTAAGAAATTTCAGAATTTAAAACCGTCATGTGTTTTGAATTAAACAAGGTTCGAATAATCAACTAACATAATCATCCAACATAGAGAAAGTGTTTAAAAACGTACAAAATAAATGAAAACAACACAAATTAGTCTCCCAACTACTAATCACCCTCTTCCTCACTATCGTTAAACACACCATCTGATCTACGCTGAACACGATCACCGGGTGTTTGACGAGGTCCTCTAAGATCTTGTATATGCCTAGCCCTCTCAACCAAAGGTTGGATGTTCTTCATCATCTTGCGGAAGAAGGAAAGCCGTTTCTTGTCATCGGCAATCCTTCCGGCTTCGGAAAACTGAAACACTAAAGCACGTGCAGTCTGCAAATTGACAAAAATAACTAAGACATTTTAACATTATCGACAAACAGTAAGAAATTGTAAAAAATTATTACAACAACGGTAAGTAAAAATATTACCTCAGCAGGGACATCAAAATCGTCAGGTGTAGGAGGAGCATCATGGTGGTCGGGATCAATGATCAACGGGTGAGAATTACCATTATACCAATCCTCGTAATCTGGCGTCGTCTCCCCCGGGAAACTAATTGGTCTCGATCTACGAGAAAGGTGAACCAAGTGATCCTCCCAGCAATCCCAAAGATGATCGGCCACTGCCTCGACACTAACCTCGTACCCTATTCCCGAAGCAGGACGATGCGCTACCGTTCTCATAATGGGATTGGGTATTATCTGCACATACCCAAACTGACGTAAACACTGATCGGGCTGGTATGGCTCGGCTATGTCCATGAAACGAACACAACCGGCAAACAGAGTACGAGGATGATACTCTTCCTGACGCGGCCTATACGGATCCCACCTAATGGAAGAATAAGTAAGCCCATCTAACACCCTCCGATACTCCAACAATTTCTCCGCATTTTGAGCGAAGGGACCAATGAATCTCCAAGAACACGACCGAGGCTGAGTAGGGTCAATTACCGAAGGTGGACGGGGTCTGAACATAGGAAAGTACTCATAGATCCACGATTGCAACAAAGTCAAGCAACCACCAATAGTCTTCACACCAGCACGTGAAGCCACACCCAACTGTCGGTACATGAAGGCTAGTGCACCGGCTCCCCAAGCGTAGTGGTGTACAGAATCAGTATCAGTCACTAAGAGAAAACAACTGAGGACATATCCAATCACCTGATTTGTCGACAAAAATTGTCGACCCCAACACCGCAGCCAAAAACCCCTGAGCATAAACAACATCACAACCAGCTAGTGCCATGTCACAAACTGCATCTACCAATAGACCCTCACTCTTGTAAATAGGGGCCTTCTTAGTAGGGTTTAACGGCAACCTCAACTCGTTTTGTGACTTCGCAAAGAAGCCACAAACATACATAAGGGGATCCGCTAACATCCCGTCGGCACTCTCCACCTTACAACAATCACCATCTACCCGAATACCTAAGATCTGCGCAACATCGTGAAGGAGTATGGACATCTCCCCAAAAGGCATGTGAAAACTGTTAGTGTCGGGTTGCCATCTCTCAACGAAAGCAGAAATAAGGGGCATGTTAAAATGCTCAGCCATGGAATCTGTATGGTGAGAAAGACCACTATCGTCATAAATAGTCCGAACAGCCAAAGGTAGTCGCCAGCAACTCAACAACCTCGTCTTACCAAACCGGTGGTAACCCGTCAAAACTGGTCGATCGATCTCATTAGGAGTCGGCCATAAGGTGTTGGCAATGTGGCCCCCAAAGCTGGGAATCACGTGGGGAAACATCGGACCACTCGAAACACGATCGGAAATCAACCAAGAGACATCCTTACCCGACTTCTTCTTCTTCGGATCCACGACACTACTAGAACTACCATCCGACATCCGCTGAAAACGCCCCTCCTCATCCCGTCTACGGGGCACCCTACGCACTCGCTCCTTCTCCTCCTCACCTATCTCATCACTAGACCGAACCACCTCCTCCAACTCCTCCGCAGTCCACGACTAGGTACTACCATCTCCAGCCTCAGACTCAAACTGAAGCCCCTTTCGAGCTCGAATGTGACAGTCTTTTCCTCCACCGGCCATCTATTCAAAAATAAAAAAAACGCGTTGATTAGTTAAATTAATAAAACAAAAGAAATTATAAAAATAAGTTTAAGTAAATTAAAAAATTAAAATACAACGAACTATCCCCGAACGGGGTTTATTAGTAATAATTAATTATTTTTTTACGAAAACAAAACAACACGGAAAAATAAATTTTAAAAAATTTAATAAATAAAATAAATAAATTTACAACGAATTCGGCGCGGACGGGTTCTATTATTAATAATTTATTATTTTTTAACGATAACAAAACAAGACGGAAAAATAAGTTTAAAAAAACAATTGAGAAATTCAAAAAAAAAACGAAAAGAAAAAAAAAACACAAAACTGGGCTTGGACGAAGAACATTTTCGTCCAGATCCAGGCCCAGACGAAAAAAAATTTCGTCCAAGACCCACACTAGACGAAGAACATTTTCGTCTAGGCCTGGATCTGGACGAAAATGTTCTTCATCCCAGCCCAGGTAAATTTTTTCTTTTTTTTCGTTTTTTTTTTTTTTTGTAATTTCGGGATTGTTTTTTTGCAAAACACGACTAAATCTGATACAAAGCAAGGCATCTATCCTAATTCTATCTACAATAAAGGCATCTATCCTAATTCCGTCACAAATATACAAACTAAGAAAATACTCACACAAAAATTAATAACAATCACATACCTTGTTGAATGTTTGAATTAGATGACGGAAATGATGTGGTTGAAACGGTTTTTTGTTGTTATGTGAGTCGGCTTTTTTTAAAAAAAAAAAAATTGATGTGTGAAAGGTTGATTTTTGGAGAATATGAAAAATATAAGGGGGAGTGTGAGGGAGGGGTAGTTTAGGAAGTTCATTAAAATTGTCGACGATAATTAGTAAATTGTCGACGATCTTTAGCAGCTAGGTATATATTATGGGTCCAATTGCATGGGTTCAATTTTCATGTGAGTCGATCACTTCTAAGTAGACAAAATACGACTACATTAGTGGTCCTATCACAAAATACGACTATTTACAGACGGTCCAAAACATTAGAGCTTATAACTCGATGTTCTCCTTCACTTCTATGGGTGGTAAAATCCATCATTCCATCAATCAAGGTAGAGGACCGTACACCTTTAGAATGAGAGGTCAAAATTGTCATTGGATAGGTACTTTGGTACCGGCTGCAGAGGCAAGGCCTAAGTTCTGTCATTGTACATATACGACACCGAAAAGGAAGTTCACAATCGTAAAAATGCCATTAGGTAAATGCATTTTCTTTAAGTAATACTTATCTTTTTTTCCTGTCAAAATTTTTTTTTTCAGAGGGAATAATTTTATTATAAAAATGCAGTCCGGGCGATCCATCAAGGTTCAATGACGAGCTTATACGATTGTTAGAAAATATGATCGACCGTCACAATACGATTGCAAAGACGTTTAGGATGGTTAGGGATAGTGTGACACCCCAACTATCCAGCCAAGATAATTGGAGCGTTACCATCTCGGTTTCCCGAGGTTGGGTTTCAAAACTCCAATCAAAGAAAATTGTATTAATGTAATGTTTAATGAATTATATAAACGTAAACAAATGGATAAATAAAATATAACTCGTGACATCTATACTTTTCTAGCCAACTAGACTCGTCTCGTGAGATCATCAAGCTCGTCCTGTCTCCCGCGTACTATCCAAACAACCTGAACATAACCTGCTCCCCATATGACCAAAGGATATCATATGGATCGACACAGGCCACCCCAAAAGAGATAGGTGACAAGACAGAAAAACAAACGTCAGTTTCAACAGGTAAATAAAGTGTCACGACTCGAGTATGTGAGTATACAATACGACCATGATATGCATGAACCACCATCAACAACCACCACCACGATAACGGGACACGGCCAGACATACTAACAACCACACTGGTACCGGGACACGCCCAGTGATGCGTGTCATTTATATGATGTTTTATACCTCATTTTACACGCATTTCAGAGCTCATTTGTGTAGTTTAAGCTACCATTTCCCCTATTTCCGTCTACTTTCGTGTTTTTGTACATTATTGTAGAAATGTGAAGAATTCAACGGAAATTAAGCTAAATCCGTCCCCGAGTATCCTGCTTTGCATTTGACGTGAAGAATTCACTTAAGGAACGAGCTTGGTGCGCGTTTCAAGGCCCAAAAGACAAATCCACGGGAAGTTAAAAGCGGATTACCAGCTAAAGCAGTCGATCGACTGGTCCCCTTAGTCGATCGACCAACCCACGACTACAGAAGCTACTGGACAATGAAGTGCAGTCGATCGACCGGTTACCTCAATCGATCGACCAAGCCGCTACTCAGACGTGAAGATATAGAACGAGTTTTCCAAAGCCCAAAGCGATATTAGGTTTAGGAATTATGTTACGTATACTTTCTATATAACGTAACCTAGTTGTAGATACTTTCATTCAGTTTTTAATCAAGTTACATTGAGTTTTTCATCGATTTTAGAATATTAATTAGGGTTCGGGATTATTTGGTATTGAATACAATTCACTTTGGCATTCGACTTTGTTCTTTTCCTTCGCAATTCACACGGTATTCTCTGGTTTTATTCCGTTATTTTGCATTCATTCATAGTTGTAGAATTGCTAGATCAGTTTCCCCAAAGCCGAATTGCCATCTTATGTTAATTGTTTAATTCTCCGTATTAATCATGAATTCTGTAGTTTATTTAGCGAATTTTATTGTTGCATTTAATTTCAGTATGAGTAGCTAATTTATTCATGCTAGGATGTAGGGGAATTATAGATTAGGCGGCGTAGAATTAACATGGACTGAAATCGCGTGTCAGTCGATCGACCGCCATACCTGGTCGATCGACTGGCCACGTGAGGTTTTACCTTCGTTTTAATTGTTTTAATTCTTTATTCGACGAATCGAGTGTACACAACTAGTTGAATGTTTAGGATATGACTGACCCATTAGATCGAGAGATTGGGACAGTTGTTAGATCACCAATTAAAATGACTAAACTATGCTGAGATGGAAAGATAGGTAAAGTTTAGATTATTAGTCATTATTCAGGACGAAAGTCAGTATTAGTGATATTAGGGACTTATAGCGAGATCGAGAGATGCTATCTGTTAATAGTGGACCGAGAGGACCTCTTGTTTTCCCGCCTCATGTGTCTGATTTAGACCTGTTTAGTATGCTGCCGCCGAAACTATAGTGAACCGACCATCCTAGTACTCTTCTTTTATCTATTTTATCCGTTTATTTAGTTTATTATCTTTATTGCCTTTAGCTATAGACCAAATCAATTCAACCCCCACATTCGTTACCTTAGACTAGAATTAGACAATTATTAATTACATTCGCATCCTTGTGGTTCGACCCTGTTACCACTAGCCTAGGTTAGTTTTAATAGGAATTATAAATTTTATTTTTGGTACTCACAACGACGGGTATCAAATTTTGGCGCCGTTGCCGGGGAGGCAATTGTTCTAATTTTTAGTTGTTTTATTTTAGTCTGTTTCTTAGTTTAAGGGACATTCGTTCCTTAAACTATTCTCATATTCTTTTTGTAGTTTCTTCTTATGCGCAGGTCACAGGGTGGTGAATTAGTACCTTTCAATCCTGAGATTGAGAAGACCTTGCGTGAGTTGAGATGATCATCTAGGGTATTGCCGAAAGAGGAAGAGCTGAGTACTCTGTCAAGTTACTATGAGTGCCTTATTTGAGGAAGATCCACCTTCTTCTCCTGTTTCCACTTCATCAGCTGAGACCGTCACTTCTCCAGAAATTTCAGTCATGGCTGAAGAAGCAAGCATCGCTAGTCACTCTGAGCCGACAGCTGCGAATCTTTACAAAGGATTCGCATTACCAGGGGAAGACCGAAAGTTCGAGCCAAAGCCTGCCTATATTAATTTGGTTGAGAGAAACCAATTCGGGGGAGCTGCAACTGAAGATGCCGCTAAGCACATGGAGACCTTTATCGATTATTGTTGTTCCATACCCGCACCCACTGGCGTGACCCCGGATCAGATAAAGGAGACTATGTTTATATTCTCACTCCGCGATGTTGCAAGGGAGTGGTAGAGAGACCTGGATCGAGCTGCTCATGGGATCACCGATTGGAGTTCATTGGCCTTGGCATTTTATAAGAAATACTTTTCTGCCTCGAAGACCAATGCGATTAGAGCTCAGATCACGAGCTTTAAACAAGGGCCGGATGAGAACTTTCATGAGGCCTGGGTCCGTTTCAAGAAATTGGTGCGAACCATACCGCACCATGGGTTTGAGAAGTGGAGCCTATGCAATCAGTTCTATAATGGGCTCTATGATGATCAAAGAGCTATCTTGGACGCTGCAGCAAGTGGCCAATTTGCAGAGAATGTTGGAGAGACCAAAGGGTGGAAGATCATTGACGACTTAGCCACCCATAAAGCTGAGTATGGGAATTTCAGAGGGAATCAAAGGAGGAGTCTTTGAATCTCATGTAGCCGCACTTGAAAGCTCTCTTTGTGAGATTTGATAAATATGAATTGGGAGGAGCTTCAAAAAGAGGTATTTACCATGTAAATCTTTGTGTCGACGGTCCTTTAAATGCGCAAAAGGTGTGGAGCCGAGGGACACGTTTCGGAAAATTGTCCTAGTCCCTTTGAGTCTTGTGCTGCCTTTCAATATTATAGGCAGACAAACACCTACTATGAGCCTAATGTTCATCCCAACTTGAGGTGGAGTAGCCAGAATGTCCTAAATCTAACTCCACCTCTGCAGCAGCAGCAGCAAGCTTATGTGCCCCCTCACAAGCAACAACCATATCAAAAACCTCCCTATGTGCCGCAGCAGCAACAATCTCAAAATTCTGACGTTGCTGAGTTGAAGAATATGTTGCAAAAGGAGTCCCAAGCTAGAGAGGCCGGGATGAAACTGCTAGAGAGCCAAATTGCTCAATTGGCTAGCAAGAGTACGACTCGAGCTCCAGGACACTTACCGACTCAAACTGACCAGAAAGAGACCCCAAATGCCATTACTTTGAGGAGTGGGTCTACCCTGGAGGGGCCTGCCATGGTTGAGGACATTGCTGAAAAAGATGGGGCAAAACCGAGTCAGAATAAATCTGTAACAAGCAATAGCAAGAAAAAGGCGTCTACTAGGTATATCAGTCGATCGACTGACATACCCGGTCGATCGAGTGAAGTGCGACAAACAGGAGCTTCTGGTACTGTTGAAGCCAGTCGATCGACTGAGCAACATGGTCGATCGACCGAGGGCACTGCTGATATTGAACAACTTCGTCCTCCAATGCCCAATAATCTGAGGGATCACTTGTTTCGGGGTACGACAACTCCGAAAGTATTGGGGCAAGACCCGAGTGCTGATGGGTCAGTCCCGGTTCCGAAGTACGACCCAATGTCGATCAATGGTTCATATTTGAGACGATCTGAAGAGGAGTCAAGCTTCAATAAGGAGAAGGTAGTGGACTTCCAGCCTAAGTCCACGGATGCCGGCATGCGAGATTTAGAGGAGAGGGCTAAGTTACTTTTTACAGCCCCCTATCCGGAGAGATTGGTGCCGACGAAGGAACGGGTATCTTTCAATAAATTTGAAAATGTTGTTCGTAGTTTAAACGTACAAGTACCTTTCCTTGAATTAGTGAATCAAGTGCCCGCTTACATGAAGTTTATGAAGCAATTACTGTCTAAAAAGAGGTCACTTGGAACTGTGCATACTGTCGCACTCACTAAAGAGTCATGTTCTTATTTGACTCACACTGCACCCCATAAGCTAGAGGACCCAGGTAGCTTTTCCGTTCCTTGTAATATAGGTACCTTATCTATTGAGAAGGCATTATGTGACCTAGGAGCTAGTATAAGCGTCATGCCCTTGAGTCTTGCTAGAAAGTTAAAATTGAATAGGTTTGCAGTTAAAATTCGCTCTGAGATTGAACTCGTTCCATTAGGTCATTAGATCGAGTTTAGTTCTTGCTTGGGGACAAGCAAGGGTTTGGTTTGGGGAAGTTTGATGCGTGTCATTTATATGATGTTTTATACCTCATTTTACACGCATTTCAGAGCTCATTTGTGTAGTTTAAGCTACCATTTCCCCTATTTCCGTCTACTTTCGTGTTTTTGTACATTATTGCAGAAATGTGAAGAATTCAACGGAAATTAAGCTAAATCCGTCCCCGAGTATCCTGCATTGCATTTGACGTGAAGAATTCACTTAAGGAACGAGCTTGGTGCGCGTTTCAAGGCCCAAAAGACAAATCCACGGGAAGTTAAAGCGGATTACCAGCTAAAGCAGTCGATCGACTGGTCCCCTTAGTCGATCGACCAACCCACGACTACAGAAGCTACTGGACACTGAAGAGCAGTCGATCGACCGGTTACCTCAATCGATCGACCAAGCCGCTACTCAGACGTGAAGATATAGAACGAGTTTTCCAAAGCCCAAAGCGATATTAGGTTTAGGAATTATGTTACGTATACTTTCTATATAACGTAACCTAGTTCAGAGATACTTTCATTCAGTTTTTAATCAAGTTACATTGAGTTTTTCATCAGTTTTTAGAATATTAATTAGGGTTCGAGGATTATTTCGGTATTGAATACAATTCACTTTGGCATTCGACTTTGTTCTTTTCCTTCGCAATTCACACGGTATTCTCTGGTTTTATTCCGTTATTTTGCATTCATTCATAGTTGTAGAATTGCTAGATCAGTTTCCCCAAAGCCGAATTGCCATCTTATGTTAATTGTTTATTTCTCCGTATTAATCATGAATTCTGTAGTTTATTTAGCGAATTTTATAGTTGCATTTAATTTCAGTATGAGTAGCTAATTTATTCATGCTAGGATGTAGGGGAATTATAGATTAGGCGGCGCAGAATTAACATGGACTGAAATCGTGTGTCAGTCGATCGACCGCCATACCTGGTCGATCGACTGGCCACGTGAGGTTTTACCTTCGTTTTAATTGTTTTAATTCTTTATTCGACGAATCGAGTGCACACGACTAGTTGAATGTTTAGGATATGACTGACCCATTAGATCGAGAGATAGGGACAGTTGTTAGATCACCAATTAAAATGACTAAACTATGCTGAGATCGAAAGATAGGTAAAGTTTAGATTATTAGTCATTCTTCGGGACGAAAGTCAGTATTAGTGATATTAGGGACTTATAGCGAGATCGAGAGATGCTATCTGTTAATAGTGGACCGAGAGGACCTCTTGTTTTCCCGCCTCATGTGTCTGATTTAGACCTGTTTAGTATGCTGCCGCCGAAACTATAGTGAACCGACCATCCTAGTACCCTTCTTTTATCTGTTTTATCCGTTTATTTAGTTTATTATCTTTATTGCCTTTAGCTATAGACCAAATCAATTCAACCCCCACATTCGTTACCTTAGACTAGAATTAGACAATTATTAATTACATTCGCCTCTTTATGGTTCGACCCTGTTACCACTAGCCTAGGTTAGTTTTAATAGGAATTATAAATTTTATTTTTGGTACTCACAACAACGGGTATCACCCAGACATACCGATAACCACAAACAGGCACCGAGACACGCCCAGACGTAACGGCTCCGGAAGCCAACCGGATCCCCTGCCAGAAGTCGTGTTTCCACCACACTCGTCCCTCCAAACTCAAGTCATTAATGTGCACATCCCTCTTGGAGTGGGAAAGTTTCAAGAGGCAACCCAAGCGGAAGACGGTCTCCCAACCGCCTTCCGTCTCCTCAACAACCACAACACCATCACAAACCACCATTATACAAGATAACCAACAACAAATGCAATACCACACTAGTGTACCAAATACCGACTCATCTTGACCAACATTGTCTTATAATACATCATAACCACCACAATCACCTCTTAATGACATAATTAGTGACTAAACATGTTATAATGCAACTTGTAATACTACGTATTTATGAGTCTCTGGGTACTCTATCGAGTAGGCCTTACTCTGTCGAGTAAGGGTGAGTTGCAGTTTAAAATAGTTTCTGACCTGTTGGGTACTCGATCGAGTAACGCGGATACTCGATCGAGTAAGGGGGCACTCGATCGAGTACCTTAGCTACTCGATCGAGTAGCCGGTTTGCGGGGGATGATTTCTCGGGTTTTGTTAATAATGCGATTTGAGTATATATTACTTCCGTCATTGTTCTTTAAACACTTTTTAAAACCTAATTACTGTGAAAAGAGAAATCAAACTACGTCATTCGCTTTAATCGCATTGTTGGCAAATCCCGGAGCTTGGAAGGTCGGATTTTACCTTTCTTGATACCTTTGTGATCCTTGTGTCGAGGGTAAGACCTACGTACCGTTTTTATAATGTTTCCTTAAAGTTGGTTAAACCCTAATATGGGGATTTGGGGGTTTTGTTGTTTTGTATGATTGGTAGTGATTATATGTTTGTATGTTAGGAGGAGGATTCGTAGAGGAAGCGTTTTGATATCAGCTGTGAGATCGTCTGATTGTGTTGTGCTTTCCAGGTAGGGTTTCCTTACTCAGTATTAGTCCCATAATGCATTGTTGATGTTGTGTAATTGCTGATTATTATCGTATTGGTTTTATGACGGTTGTTGATTGATTGTTGTTGATGGTTGTGATTGTTTGTCTCTGGTTCTCGAGATGCGTTCTCGGCTGAGTGGGGTCACTTGCGGGAGTGACTTCACGCCCTAGCTTCGCCCTTGGAACCCGCCACGGAAGGGGATGTGCACATTAATGGGACAGGGTTATCGCTCGGTATGATGAGCGGGGATTTGGTGAATGCACGGTGTGATCCCCCCATGGCGGGGTCCGGTGGACGATCGGAGACGGAGATTGATTGGTGTGGGTGATTGTGTGTGACTGTTTGAGCTGTGTTGTTTACTGTACTGTTGGTTATATAAATTGTGTGATTAGTACTGACCCCGTTTAATGTTTTAAAAACTGTGGTGATCCATTCGGGGGTGGTGAGCAGTTATTGAGTAGGTATGATATGACGCGTATGGGATAGCTGGGATGAGTCATCACATGGCAATTAGAAGTCTTTTTCGTGTCGACGGTGTTTTGTAGCTTTGATAGTTTTAGCAGTAGACCGTCTGAGAACCTTGTATTTCAGTTTATCCGTTTTGGTTTTGATCATGTAATCACTTAAACTATGTTTACTTTTAAAGTACGTTTATTTATTGTCTTATGATTATCATTGTCTCGGGTAACCGAGATGGTAGCACTTTCATGCCTTAAGTGGTCCTAGTAAGGCACTTGGAGTATGGGGGTGTTACACAACTAATCTAATTACATGAGACTAATTACAACATCCACCATAAAACATGTGACAACCACAATATTGAAACCGAGTAGGATTAACCTACCTTTAAGCATTCTTCACAAGCAAATCCGAAACCACCAAGCATCCATATCATAAGACCGTCTCATCCTACATAATATCATAACAACTATCACAAAATATCCTACAACAACTAATACTATGCTAATTAACCCTTCATTATTACCCACTAATTACTCCTAATACTAATTAAAACACTAATTAACAACACCCATTAAAAAACTCCCCGAATTCAAGGGTTTAGTCTTAAAACGAATTATCCAAATTAAAGGGAAAAAGGTAGTATGAGACTCACCAAGTGACAAGGAACAAGAATATGTGAATGAATTTTCCAAAATCTTCACCCATAGTCGTATATCTAGGATATTGAGAAGGATTGTAGAGAGAGGTATGAGGGTTTTAGAGAGAAGAAAATAGGGTTTGGAAATGGGAGAAATCTGAAAAATAGGGTATATATATGTCAAGGTCCATTAAAAGAAAATCCCACGAGTGAAAACTCAGCGGTTCCCGCAGCACTCAATCAAGTGCTCGGTTCACTCGGTCGAGTGAACCTCCACTCGATCGAGTGGCCTACGAATCAGGGTTTTTAACAACTTTGCAGGCTCACTCGGTCCCTTACTCGGTCGAGTGGGTTCAACTCGGTCGAGTACTCGGTTTACTCGACTGAGTACAAGTCTTATAACTATGGGGTATTACAGATAGACTGACTGCAAATACAGACAGTGAAGTGAGTATCAAACTTATTTCAAGGAGATCAAGTGATGGAAGAACTTACAATCTTCCAACAGGTTCGAAGCTACTGGCTTTAATTGAGGGAGATATTGGTCTACATATGGAGAAACGAGATATAGTCTATCATAAGAATTTCCAATTTTTAGAATAATTTGCGTATGTTAAAGTAGATTCTCAAATTCTTTTTCTTTATTCGATTTGTAAAGTATTTTATGTTTGCAAAGTGTATTTACAATAGTATATTACGTTTTTTCAGCGTAAACCATTGCATTTGAACACGTCTTTGAAACATGTGTAAACATTAATCATGTAGATCACGGATTTACAACTGTTATAATTATAATAGAAATGCAAATTAAAATATTCATCAAAAAACATTCATACTGACCTAAATACATACCCGTGCAATTTGCACGGGTTTAAAACTAGTGTTAGTTATTGGTTAAAACTGGTTTGTAATGTGAGACAGTCCTTTTACTTCTTTTTTTGGGTAATAAATGAGTTTAGTTAATACCGATGTTGACGGTGGTCACTCAGGCTTGACCTAACCGGCCCATCATACCTATATTTTTAATTTTCTGTTTTGACGGCCTTGGGCATGCAGGCCCCAACTTTCTCGGCCCTGAACCAGCCCGGAGGTCTCATGGGTTGAAGCGGGTGCAAAAATATGGGTTGCCTGGACGGCACATGCGGTTGGCAAGGTCTTGCGTCTGGTGAGATATTAATGATTGTGTATTATAGGTGTAGCATTGGAGCGTATTAAGTAAAATCATGAGCATCTCTAGTAAACGAACCACGTAATTACTAATTAGGTGTATCATACCATAATTGGAATGACAAACTTCGACTCTCATAATCTCGAAGAATGCTCACTTCCAACTAACAACTCTTATGATTTCATTTGCATGTTTGTACAGAATGCTCACTTCAACTAACAATTCTTATGATTTCATTTGCATGATTGTACGATGGGAGACTTAAATTATGTAATTCTTTACGTCTGATAAAAATACTCAATAAGAATAAAAACGTTTCGAGTTAGCAGGGGAAGAAAAGCTAGTGGCAAAATTTGATTACGCTTTACTTGTATCCAGGATGCACATGAAGTCGAGAATAGTAAAAGCAAGAGGCAAAATCTCATTTCAGGATACAAATGTAAATATTACAGAACAATAGCAGTATTATTGTCCCAGGCAAGGCAAACATTGCCGATATCATAGGTACTATATTATGTCACCAGGCACGATTTCTGACAGATGGTTCTTTATACATGGCAAATGACAATATTAAGAAGGGTTTGGTTGGGGGTCTATCAGAAAGGGGAAGGAAAACTAAGTTATTGTTTCCCTTTGTTAATGTTTGTTTGACACAAACAAAGAGATGAAATTCTCTTCCTTACCCCTCAATCCTTCTAATTCCTTACCCCCAACCCCCCAAGGTATGAGGTTTCATTAGCCTTGTTAGTTGTTACTCTTCAACCACCTTATTCACTTACCAACACACTTGCGACTACCGCTACCACCAAAGCACCACCAGGATGCCAACGCTACCACCACCACCACCACCACCATCACCATCACCACCACATCTACCCCACCTAAACCACGAGTGTCTACTCATCGCCGCCACGGACTCCCCGTCATCCCGATCACCTGGAATCGTCACTACCACCAGCACCTACTATCACCTCCGTCGCGCCGATGATACCATCAGTCCACCGTTAGTAAAAACCAAAAGCTTAAAAAATACATTCAAATCCCTCCTCATCATGCTAATTCGATACAAATGATAACGGATCAGTAAGAAACACATGGAGATCTAAATCACGTGATATTGAATCTATAATTCCAACTTCACAAGCACATCTGATTTAGTTGTAATTAAATTAAGTTTGCTTCACACACATGCATAAACTTCATGTAAAATAGACGATAAGTATCCAAATTACCGAATAACGAATGACAAATTCCAAATGGTGGTGTTTATGGGGCTGGGGATTCAAAATAAGATGATGTTTATGGGTGTGCGGTCGGTAGGACGCTTGACAACTGGGTAAAGTCGCCGAGTGCGGCCGCTGTGTGCGGGAGTAGGAGGTGGTTATGGGTGTTTGAAAGGGTGGTTGGTGATGGGGACTAATGGGTGGCAGTTTGGGCACAAAAATAATCTGGGTTGTTCCTTTGCCTTTATTAATAGAGTAACCAAACAAGAATGTAACTTTTGGGTAATCCCATTCATTTCCCCCTGTTTCTCTTTCCTTAATCCATTCCCTTTCCCTTTGATGAACCAAACGCCCCCTAAGTTTTAAGAGGGCCGGTATTCACTGGCTTCTGGAAGACCCGAGGCAAAGGCGTCCCATCTCCAGCGTCATTTCCAGTTCTCCATG
Source organism: Silene latifolia (assembly GCF_048544455.1). Classification (NCBI taxonomy): domain Eukaryota; kingdom Viridiplantae; phylum Streptophyta; class Magnoliopsida; order Caryophyllales; family Caryophyllaceae; genus Silene; species Silene latifolia. The sequence continues at coordinate 378,706,579 of NC_133538.1, read as the reverse complement.
ACCGATCCTTCTTTCTCTGTGGCTTTCTATGAAGCTTGTGGGGCGCTTTAAGAGGCTGTTTCTTTGGGTAGGCCTTCTCTGCAGCTAGTCCATTGGCAAGATCGAAAGAGTCAAGGTCTTTCATAACGTCCTGGATTAGATCGGATCCAATTTCTATTTCATTACCCGATAATGAATCTTCAATGTCAGATGAGTCGTATTCATCAATATTGGACAGGTTGGATGAAAGAAGAGCTTCATTACTCCCAATCGTGTTATCATTCAACATCCCAGGTGGCAACTCATAATGGATCAACTTCCCATCAATGTAATCCTTCAAAATCTGACGGGCAGCCCGAGTCTCGTTGGGTAGTCCACTTGAGGCAGTATATCCACGAGAAGCACAATAAGCTCTCAGAAGCTCGGATGCCAATGGAGGACGGGATTGGGGTTCATAGGGCTTTGGTTTTGGCAGACTGATTTTATAAACTTGTTCAATTACCGGCCTTGGAACCTTATCGGCAACAACCTGGACAGCATCTCTCTGGTTGGTCATTCTATCAATCGGCAAAACCCCACACGCAATCATCTCATGTCTCGAGCTGGTGAAGGATGGAAAAACAAGTCCAGGGCAATCACATAGAGTAAGCTTGTCAGATATTATTAGGGTTTGGAAATGTTTGGTCTTTCCTGGAGTCGATGTTACACCTGCACATTTCAGACCAACCAAAGCATTTATTGTTGAGCTCTTTCCGACATTAGGGTAACCCACAAATCCCACTGTCACACTGGCTGAATTTGTCCCTGCATTTCCGACATTCGACCCTGATTTCCTCAACCTTGTTATCTCCTCGGCTTCAAACTGTAAGCGGGCTAGCAACTCATCCCTACCATAAACTTTTGTATCAATGTCCTCAGTTTCTTGCAAAGTGTCTTCATTATCCAATGAGGGAAGGTTCTTCCCCTCAAGAGTAGCAGTGGCAGCTTTAGCCGACCAGAATAAAAAGAGGATGTCATTATCATTGAAGTATTTGGCCCATTTTAACCTGTACATGATCAGAGAGTAAAATTCCTGATGGAACTTAACCTTATTTCAAGACGAGATACGTTTCAAAAAATTATTTCCTTGGTATGCAGCACTGTTAAACTTAGGAGGGAAAGCTTTGCTGCGCTTGATGTCCTGCCGAGCTCAAATCCAGATGAAACCAAAATGAAAGATAAACCCAAAGAATATGAGAAGGAAAGAACCTGATTGCATGCGGTAAAAGGTCTGCCTTATTGATAAGCAATATTGTCCTTTTGTGCTCGTCAACCTCTTTTACATACACCTAAAGCCAAGAAGAAAATATGACGCAACACAATGTGCGATATGCGATGTTAGACATGTGCAAAAGTGTGTAAAGTTTGTTGTTAATTCTGAATTTGAAAGAAACGAGTAAATATAGGTAATAAAGCTATAATGGGGACGATACCTCGAGATCGGGGCAACGATAGAACAAAGGGTCTCTCGCGTCAACGACCATTACAAGCTGAAAACAATGAGAGATGCACATTCAGATAAGGTATACATAAAGCAACTGTCGAAGAAAAGATATACGGATATACGGAGTATACCATAATGATTTACCTTAAAAACAAAGCACCAGCTTTTTGTATTTATAAGGTAAAGCAAGGCATTTGTTGTCAACAATTCTCACTCATCTATCACTACTACAAGATGGAACCAGTTTACCGATAAGATTATACAAGGGCCACTCGTGCAAATTGATTATCATTCCGTGACTTTTTGGGAAAAACCATGAAGCCGTCTTTGGTGGAGCTTCTCAACCACATTGACCTACTCATTGCTCTATGTTCTGAGGGGAAATCAATAACATTCCAATTTTACACATCACCCATAATGTCAAACTACTCCTGGGACATTTTCCTCGAGTACTTCCTAATTCGTACACCTAAGGCCTTGTTTGGATAGGAGAAAAGGAGGGAAAGGGAGGGGAGGGGAAAGAAGGGAAGGGGAGAGAGAATGGAAGAGATGATTTTCCATCCAAATCTTGCCTATGTTGGCGGTGAAATAATTTGCCTTGTAGGAGGGAAATGGAGGGATTCATTTTCCTTCCCCTCCAAATCCTTCTACCTTCATTTTGCTAACCAAACAATGGATTTCTCATCCTTCGAATTCCCTCCAAATCTCTCCCACTCCATTTCCCTCCACCCTCATTTGCTATCCAAACAAGGGATTTTAAATCCTCTACTCTCCCTCCCATTCTTTTCCCTCCAAATCACTCAATCCAAACACACCCAAAAGTCTAGTATGGCAATCATATCCCGAAGCACCCCCATAAAGATAAAAATAAAAATAATACAAAGATACTCTATTCGGGAAGTTTCTACTAAAATTTATTTATCTTGAATCACGTTTCCCACTTAGCAGGCTAGCACAAAGAAAATATCTCTCATGTACTTACCAGATCACTACGTTCAACCACTCGCCAAAGCTGCCTCCATATATCCAAATTCTTTTCAAATGGAGTGAGAACAAGCTTTTCATTCTCCTCAAGCCTACAGCAAAAAAGAAGTCCATCAAAATAAGATATTAATAGTGTCTATATGTTCGAAAATTCACCCTCCGTATTATAACACTTAATCTCATTAAAAATTAAGACATCAATCTACAGAAACTGATAATAACTCAACATCTCTTCTATCTCACAAAGTATAAAGCAGGCTATCAATACCTAGAACAATGTGGGATATTCACATGCTAAGATAGTTTCTGTCTTGGAACAGTTAAACTTACTTGGCAAGGCCTCTACGCCACAATAAAAAGGATTGTGTTTCATTGACATCAAGCTCATCTACTGTCATTCCAGCATTCCATGACGGCCTACAGGGAAAAAAAAAAAATTTATTGTTGATGAACTATGTAGTTTAAACAAAAGAAAGATTAATTACAAGTAAACATGTGCATGCCTTCGAGGCACGCGAAGGCTGCCAGTATGTAGTGCTTCCTCCTTTTTCTGCAGGTTCCTCCTATCTTCAGGTGTCAAGGCACTGGTGCTTGAGCTTGAGTCACTGTAAGAGCAATACATGATATGTTAAGTACATACAAACTGAAGAGAATAGCGGCTCCTCGTATAATTTAGCAATAGGAGATGGCTGAAGATATATAACACACATATGTAATCACTGTTCCAATATTCGTTAACGAGTTGATAGTTACATAATTTTCATAGTGATACTTTTCACAACTATTAACCAAACTAGTAGTGATTGCCTCAAGGGAGAGTAGCAATTTCACTTGAGAATACACGCTTCTCACATTTGACTGAGATCAGCTTAAATCCTCATATATTTCTCATTTACTATAGGGTTAATGAGTAGGTCTAACATGTAAGACTACATCATATAAGTTTTGTGAACTTACCACGACCTCAAAACGATCTTAACCATCTGAAAACAACACTTCCACAGAAAGTTCAATCTACTCTCTCCTCCGTCTGTACATTCTAACTCCGTCCAGAGTCGCGACCTATTAATTCATCAAACCTCACTTGAATCCAAAAGCAAATACAATCAAAGTATCAACCAACAGACTTCCATGACTTCCCTTACTTCCCTTATGCTCTGCAACACCTCTCCCCTCCATCTAAACAATGCCAAAACCTCCAAACTTCCAAGGGTAAATCATGTTTTTGTGCATGGACAAATAACAACCCTAAATGTCTAAGCTTACTACTTACAGGAAATCATTAAAACGGTGAATGCTCCCACTCAACCAATAAAAACATCCCAAAAGACCCGACGATTCAATCTTTATTGTGACTATGAAACAAAGAACAAACCCAGTGGGTTTTCTAATAAGCTCTATCCAACCTCAATAACTCCATTAAACCACACTAAATAACAATTAAACTTCATCAAACCAACACAAAAGCCTACAGATACAATCTTCATAAAATTCAGCAAACACCCTTCCAAATAAGCCTTATCTCACGCAAACAACTCACTAGTACATATCACCGAACAATTCAAGCTTCATCAAACCAACAACCAAATCCTAAAGATGCAATCTTTACAAAATTCAGCTAACAACTTTTCTAATAAGCTTTATCCAACCTAAATAACTTCATTAACGCACGCTAACTAACAATTAAACTTCATCAAGCTAGAGTCCTCAAGCTACAATCTTTATAAAATTCAGCTAACACCCTTTCAAGCAAGCTGTATCCAACCTCAATAACTCCACCAATACTATCTCATACTCCCTCCGTCCCGGTCATTTGTTGTCCTATTCTATTTTGAGGTGTCTAGGTCAATTGTTGTCCTTTCTATTTTAGGAATGCATTTGGTGAGTAATTTGATCTTTCACACTCAATTTGATCCACTTGTCATCTAATAATTGGCCTTCTCCTCTTCCTTGGTCTTTGTGCCAAAACCAAAGGACAACAATTGATCGGGACGGAGGGAGTATAAGTTTTTGAAAACATGTAAGACTATCTCATATAAGTTTTTGAAAACATTTCATGTGACGTCTTAGGTTACCACGACCTCAAAATGATCTTAACCAGCTGAAAACAACACTTCTACGGAAAGTTCAATCTACTCTCTCCCTCTATGTCTGTACATTTCCTAACTCCATCCACAGTCCCGACCGATTAATTCATCAAACCTCACTTGTTTCCAAAAACAAATACAATCAAAGTAGCAACCAACGCACTTCCCTTCTGCTCTGCAACACCCCTCCCCTCCATCTAATCGATGCGAAAACCTCCAAACTTCCAAGGATAAATCATGTTTTTGCACATGAACAATTAACAACTCTAAAGGTCTAAGCTTACTACTTACATGAAATCATAAAACAGAGAAAGCTCCCACTCAACCAATAAGGACATCCCAAAATACCCCCAGATTCAATCTTTATTACATGACTGTAAAACAAAGAGCAACCAGTGGTTCTACTCTTCACTAATTGAATTTGTAAGACACAATGGAAAAGCCAAAAATCTCATTCCCCAATTTCGGCTAACACCTTTTCGTACAACCTTTATTCAATCTCAATAACTCCATTAACACACACTAACTACCAATTAAACTTCATCAAACCAACAACAAATTGCTAAAGATAACATCTTTATAAAATTCAGCTAACCCCCTTTCAAATAAGCTTTATTGAACCTCAATAACTCCACTAATACACATTAACTAACAATCAAACTTCATTCATCAAACCAGCAACATAAACCCTAAATAAGCTTTATCGAACCTCAATAACTCCACTAATACACATTAACTAACAATCAAACTTCATTCATCAAACCAGCAACATAAACCCTAAATAAGCTTTATCGAACCTCAATAACTCCACTAATACACATTAACTAACAATCAAACTTCATTCATCAAACCAGTAACATAAACCCTAAAGATACAACCCTAAAGATACAATCTTTATAACATACCTAAACAAACAACACCACCAAAGCCACAAACTTCACTAATTCCACACATTTCTTGCCAACCAACAAACTAAACACTAACACTTGTCTAATGCGGCGTTACATAAGTATACCGTAAAAAGGGCTCTTTGATAACTACTTTTACACTAACAACTCCACTAACACACATTAACTAACAATCAAGCATCAACAAACCATCAACAAAAACCCTAAAGATACAATCTTTATCAAATTCCTACACAAACACCCTCCCCCCTCTCCAAGCCACACACATTTCTTGATATAAACCTAAAAACAGAACACAAATACTTGTGTACAACGGCCTTACTCAAGTATACTACAAAATGGGTTCTCACAATAAGTACTTTTACACTAACATGGTCACGAGTTCCTTGCAATTTGAACCCGTAAAACTGCCTCACACAAGACTAATCAAGAAAAACAAAAACGAAACCCAACATCAACATATGCTCATCATCAGGAAGGATATTAGGGACCCGTAAAACCACCTTACACAAGTATACCATAAAACAGGTTCTTCAATAACTACTTTTACACTAACACCGGCATCATTTCCTTATAATTTAAACCCTGCATAAAACCGCCTCACCCAAGACTAATCGAAACAAAAGCAAAAACACCCCATTTCATCAAAACCTAATACATACTCATCAAGAAGGATATTAGGAACCCGTAAAACCACCTTACACATATATACTACAACAAGGGTTCTTCCATAGCTACTTTTACATTAACACAGGCACAAATTCCTTCTAATTACAACCCTGCATAAAACCGTCTTACACGAGACTAGTCGAAAGAAACAAAAACACCCCATTTCATAAAAACCTAATACATACTCATCAAAAAGGAAATTAGGGACCTGTAAAACCGCCTTACACAAGTATACTACAAAACGGGTTCTTCAATAACTACTACTAATTTAACTACTGCATAAAACCGCCTTTCACAAGACTAATCGATAAAAAAAAACACATACTCATCAAGAAAGATATTAGGAACAGGATTATCAGCAGAAAAGTTACGATCAGCTTCATCAGCTTGTTCAAGAACAGCATCAATATCAGAAACTTCAGTAATAGAAGTTAAAACTTTATTATTATGAGTTTTATAAAAACGACCCTTTTCTTTATTTTGTTGAAGCATATGATTATGTTGCTTTACTAGGGCTCTTCCTAACCCTGTTTTTTCCCCTTTTCCCATTTCGAAAACCTAATTTTTTCAATTTCTTGCAATTTTAATTGAAATTAATTGAAAGAATGAATTAGAGTTATGATTTTTATGGTAAAGTTTTGATTTTTGATGGGTTTTTTTATGGTTAGACTTGGAGGCGCCTGTTTTTGATGATGAGTTTATTTTTTATTTTTTGTAGACAAGTGTTTTTGAGGTTGAGGCTGAGACTTGAGAGGCTCAGAAGAAAGAACAAGGTCTAGAAAGTGTCACGTATGCGCTGAGTTCACCTGAAATGTTAAGCTTCAAGAATAAATAATAAGAACAGACGATTAAGGGGGTGTTTGGTTAGGGTATTTGTTCTATAAGATAAGACTGATCTTACCATAAGACCAGCCCAATAAACATTAGGCCCAAACTCCCCCTCGTCTCTCTCACGCTTTCAAGTTTTTTCACTCAATAGTCCCCTCCTAGTCTCTTACTACCTCCCGCAGTCCCGCCATGGTCGATTACAATTCACAAGCCAACACCACCGCTATAGGTCACCGGATTGATTTATTCAATTATCATCGGTAACGATCAGGTTCTCCCATAAATGTCGATTCTACCCCGATGAGAGCACCTCCACACATGTATTCGCCAAAAAACTGTGGGTTTATAATTGTATCTGCTATGTTGTCAAATTAAAACTACTTGTCATCAAACATAAACTTCATACTTATAAAACATGAAACAAGGAGTCTTAAAAATTGAAGTTAACTAATTAAAACTACCCTTTATCAAACTAAAATCCTACCTTACAAAAATAGTGCAGATGTATGAGCTTCCAAGTTACAACTTAGTGCAAATTTCAAAATAAAATTGTAAGGTATGAAGTGAAAACTCTTGGTTACTAAACTAAATTCATGAGCCACATAAGTATACCCCAAATTTGGGTAAAATCAAAATCCATATGTTTGAACTTATTGATCAGAGTTATCAACATAAAACCTTGACTATTCAAGATCTGACGGATTGCATCTCGGAGTCTTGAGATATGAAGGTTCCGAGATCGGATTTTCAACGGAGTGATGGACTATTGGACTCGACCGGCTTGTTGGTGGTTGACATTCTTATTTTTGCCTAAATAATTGGTGGAAGGAGAGGCATGGTGTCGTGATTGAAAAGATGGTGGAATAAGTGGTAGCAGAGATAGTGGGGGTAGGGACCATAGTGGCGGCAATGGAAGTGGTTTAAAGAGCTTTGGTTTTGTTTCTGCAAATTTGGAAAGAGATGAAGGTTTTTGATTATATTTTTGATTTTTATTGGGCTACTTGTGTTAATGGGCCCGTTCTATAGTATAGGACGGCCCTATACGAGAGTTGCTGTAGATTTTATCTATTCAAGCGTTTGATTGGTTTGCCGTGTGTTTGATTGGCCTGTCGAGTTCTAATTCCAGCCCAATCCCTTGAAATCTCATACCCTAGTTTCAACCCATGATTCTAACTTCATTCAATCATATACAAACCCTATAGTTGTAGAAACTAGAAAGCAGGGTAAAGAAAATTTTTAAAAAAAAAAAATGTACAAATTTGTACGTGCTATCTCCTACTCCAATCTCCATTGATATCTTCTTCAACATCCATTGTCAGAAACGTAAACTTACAAATTTCTTTTTTTTTTCTTATTTGATTAATTAGAATCTGGGTAGTTAGCTTGTTGTGCTCTTCAATTATGATGCTTTTTTTTTCTCCTTTTTTAATAATTTTGTTCTTTACACACATAAACATAGTATGATTTAGTCATGATTTGTTCATATAATGGAATGATTTGAAATCCATTTGAAAAATAAAATTGATTTGAAAAAAATTGGTGTGAACCAAACAATCTGATTGACATTTAGAACCCATTACTAGATCAAACCAAACAAACACTAAAAGGTATGGGGTTCTAACTCCATACCTTACTAGTATTAGAATCCATTCCATTTTGTTCTAATTTTTCGAACCAAACGCCCCCTAAGGGCATTAGAAATAGACGTTCGTCATGACTCTCATAAGGTTTGTACGATGACATGTCCATCATTTTAGAGGTTTGTCTACAAACCTTCTATTGTTAGTGATGAGTGTCGAGGTTCATGGATGAGAAATGTTACAAATTAGTATGAAGGTTTGTCGAGAGAGAATGTGAGAGGAGAAAAATTTAGTGGGTCATGATATGAACCTTGAAGAGGTTTATTTGTTGTTGGTAGGAGGTTTGTATGTAAATGAGTTTATATATTAGCTTATATGGCATGAGAACAGACCTCTTAGAAATTCATTTATTACTAATGCCCAAATTTCTTTTTAACTATTAGTTTTTTTTTTACAGTTAAGAGACTCAACTATATATGTTTCTAGTTAAGGATCTATGAGCTAAACAGCGTTAACAATCTGACTCTTCTCTATTATTCTTTGTTGTTAAAAGTTGCATCACCTTTTTTTTCAACTACTCCCATGTTTCTAATTTCTCTCTGCCCATTTTAGCCTTTTACATTTCAACGTTATTTTACTGCATATTTGTAAAAAAAAAAAAAACCACCCAAAAACATAATTGTTACCGAATACGTTTTTTTTTTATTTTTTTATTTTTTTTTTTTAGACAAGTGTGAATACGGGGTATGTTTTTGTTTTTGAAATAAGACTTGGGAGTATGTTGTATTCTTATCTCTTTGTTTTACCTTACCTCATTCTAACAATGCATATCGTACCAAGAAGGCTCAACGAACATGAACCAAATTACATCGTAAGAAATCTAAATGCTTAAAAATTCAAAGCAGTGGGACATTGCCTCAAGCTCGGAATTGACTTCCATAGTTCTATGTTCATGTTAATCTCGATTCCCGGCCATTACTTGAACATATAGTACATGAGTAAACCTCACATAACTGCAGAACAAAACTCGGTCCTTACAAAAATCATAAAGCCATACAAAACACAATAATCAATTCACTCATAACAGGTACTAAATCCGCCTTATAAGGCATCAATAATCAAAACCGTTGCATAAACTTCAAAATTCTTCGGTGGTGGATAAACTTAAAAGACATCGACTTCATCCCCATTAACATAAAGTTTATTGGTTGGCTGTTAATTGAAGTTGAGCTCTGAATTTTTCTAGGGTGTCTCTTTTGTTTTTCTTCTTTTAATTAATTAGGACTTGATCTAGAATAATGGAAGGAAGTGGTTATGTAGGAGAAAAAAGGCGAATGAAATTTGTCATGAATTCATAGATAATGGAACCATGAGCATGTTTTTGTTTAATTTTTGCAGCAACATGAAGAGGGTGACATATGAAGAAAGCAGATTATTTTTCTAAAAAAAAAACTTAACGGATTATTGACAGAATCAACTACTCAGGTCCTTAACTGGAAACATATATAGTTAAGTCCCTTAACTATAAAAAAAACTGATAGTTAAGGTCCTTATCTTGGTGTTAACTCCACCAGTATTGGTAAAACAAGCCCATTTGAATAAAAGTGATTTGTTAGTTATCAATAATAATACGGAATTATTTTTTTACATACGGACTTTACTCTTTCACATACACTTTTTCATTAGTTTTCCATAACATACCATTTTCCCCAACAAAGATAAATTACCTTGTCCCTAAAATCGAATCTAACTAGCTTTCATGCCCGTGTGTTGCACGGATACTAATATAAGTTGTAATTGTAATGTCTTGCATCACTTATTTCGAGGGAAGGTGGAGACATGATGAAGATATAAGTAGTGAGATCTATTTTCATCTCAAATACAAACAAAAAAAAAAAAAAAAAATCCCAAAAACATAGGATAAATTTGAAATAGACTTATCATATTCCAATTTTCATATTTCCATCCCTTTTTCCTCCCTCCATCTTGTTCCTTATCTTTTCCTTTATATTTTTATTTTTGCAAACAAGGTGTAAGTAAGTTACATGACTTAAAAGAGATCAATATCAACCAATTCAATATAAACTACTTATAGTCATCAAAACCCTCTTTTATCATTCCCCATTTCTCTCATTTTCTTCCTTACTCGCTTTTCCCTTTCCAATATTGGTTTTTTCCCTCGTTATATAAAACGTACAAAAGTTATGCGTTTATATACACGATACTTTAGAGACATTTAGCCTATATTTATAGTATGTTTATGTTTTTCATTTCCTCATAGTACTTCCTCCAAATAAAATTTATCTATTTACCTTTTCAAATATTGCTCACCATATCAACTATTTTTCCACTTGCATTCACCCTTCCCACTTTCCACCAAACTAAACAACCTAAACCCATCGTAACAAACCCCATCCCTGTCCTTGAACAATTTCGCCTATCAATATCTGCTTATATTCTCTAAATTGCACTCTAAAGCGTCAGAGACTAACCCACCGCTCGAGAAACTTACCTCCCTCCCCAGAAGCCCAACATACCCCTACTCCTACCCCTAAAAAAATACATTAATTACCCTATCATATTCATGTCATGCCCAGTGCGCATAATGAATAAGACAATATTAAGTTGTATATGTTGAAATTATATTGATCTTAGATTAAAGTTCTGAAAATATAATCATCAAAACTCTGCTTTGTCATTCCTTATTTGTCTTTTTTTTTTCTTACTCCCTTTTCCCTCTCCAGTATTGTTGTATTTTTTTCTGTTATATAAAACATACATGTTATATACTTATACATGGTTTCGTTTTTATATATATATATATATATATATATATATATATATATATATATATATATATATATATATATATATATATATATATATATATATAGAGAGAGAGAGAGAGAGAGAGAAGGGTTCTAGTAAAGCCCTCATATGATATGAGTCCTAAGTCTTTATAAGGGCCTTTGGATGGAAGGGATGGAGGGATGAGATTACATCTCATTGAAGGGTCACAATTCTCCCTCCCTAATCCTTGTATAACTCCTTCTAATCTTGTATAACTCATTCCTCATTCTAATTTCCCTACTCACTTCCTCATTATTCATTCTCTCACACTTCTCTCATCCCCTCATTCTCTCCCATTCTTTCAAAAAAAAAACCAAACCAAAATAAACTAAAACAAAAAAAAACCAAAAAAAAAAAACAAAACCAACACAACCCTTCCACCACCACCACGACCCACCCCACAACCCACCCCACAACCCACGAACCAAACCCGCCTCCTCACCACCCACCCACCGAACTCGCCTCGCAAACCCCCACCGACAACACCGACAACAAGAAGAACAACACCCCCATCAACAACACCGACATCAGCAGCAACACCAGCCCCACCGCCGTCCTTCCTCCTCCATCCTCCCTCCCGCCGTCCTTCCTTCCTCCCTCCCTCCCCAACGCCAGCCCCACCGACATCAGCAGCAACACCAACACCGACATCGCCACCCTCCTCCCTCCCGCCGTCCTTCCTTCCTCCTCCTCCCGCCGTCACCCCCGCACCTCCTGCCGCCAATCCTCCCTCCACCGACCTTCCTCCTCCTCCCGCCGTCCTTCCTTCCTTCCTCCTCCTTCCATTTTTTTTGGGTTTTGTTTTTTGTTTTTGTTTTTGTTTTGTTTTTGTACCACACCTGCGTTTTTGTTTTTTGTTTTGTTCTTTGTTTTTTGTTTTGTTTTTGTTTTTGTTCTTTGTTCTTTGTTTTTTGTTTTGTTTTTGTTTTTTGTTTTTGTTTTTATTTTTTATTTTTTTATTTGGTTGTTATTGTTATTTGATTTTTTGGACTAAAGTTACACATCTTGTCTATTAAAGTTATACACACGATATTTAAATTTTTAGATCTGACTTTTTTTTTTCAATTATTGTTATTGTGTTGTATTTCCTTAATTTTTTATCTTTGTTGTTTTTAATTATTGTATTGTATTTCCTTGGTTTTTTTGGTTTTTGTTATTTGGTTTATTTTTTTGTTATTTGGTTATTTGGTTTTGTTATTGTTTTTCTTAGATATTCGTGTTTTTTGTTAGATTAACGGGTTTTTGTTATCATGGATTACAATTATTTTCGATTCTTTTTTCGTTTCTTTTTGTTGGTTTTTATAAAAGTTACAATATTTACGACTTAAATTATACCCTAAAAATATTAAAGTTTTACTATTTACGACTAAAGTTATACCCTTAAAACATTAAAGTTATACTATTTACGACTAAAGTTATACCCTTTTTACATTAAAGTTACACTATTAAAATCTAAAGTTATACATTGTATATATTGAAGTTATACAACCATTCAAGTTTGTTTTGTTTGGTTTGGTTTTGGTTTTTTGTTAGTTTTTTTTTTTTGTTATTTGATTTTTTTTTGTTATTTGGTTTTTTTTTTTTACTTATTGGTTAATTTTGTATTATTGTTATTGAAGTTTTTTTTATTGTACTTTTTTGACTTATTAGTTTTTTTTTTTTGTTCACAATTTATAATGTGTAACTTCACTCGCAATATGTGTAACTTTAATATCATCTTCTTATGAGATTGTTTCAAATCTGATTTTATAGTCCTAAAGTTATACAATTTTGAACTAAAGTTATACAAATTTGGACTAAAGTTATACAAAAAATGACTAAAGTTATACTCTTATGGAATAAAGTTATACAATTTTGGACTAAAATTACACAAATTTGCACTAAAGTTATACAATTTTGGACTAAAGTTATATAAATTTGGACTAAAATTATACAAAAAATGACTGAAGTTATACTCTTGTGGAATAAAGTTATACAATTTTGGACTAAAATTACACAAATTTGGACTAAAGTTATACAAAAAAGGACTAGAGTTATATATAAATTGACTAAAGTTATATAAAAATGGACTAAAGTTGTACAAAAATGGACTAAAGTTATACAAAAATGGACTAAAGTTATACAAATATGGACTAAAGTTATACAAATTTGCACTAAAGTTATACAATTTTGGACTAAAGTTATATAAATTTGGACTAAAATTATACAAAAAATGACTGAAGTTATACTCTTGTGGAATAAAGTTATACAATTTTGGACTAAAATTACACAAATTTAGACTAAATTTATACAAATAAGGACTAAAGTTATAAAAAAAACTGACTAAAGTTATACAAATAAGGACTAAAATTATACAAAAACTGACTAAAGTTATACAAAAATGGGCTAAAGTTATACAAAAATGGATTAAAGTTATACAAAAATGGACTAAAGTTATACAAAAATGGACTAAAGTTATATAAATATTTGTATAATTTTAGTCCTTATTTGTATAACTTTAGTCAGTTTTTTTATAACTTTAGTCAATTTTTTGTATAACTTTAGTCCATTTTTGTATAACTTTATTCCACAAGAGTATAACTTCAGTCATTTTTTGTATAATTTTAGTCCAAATTTATATAACTTTAGTCCAAAATTGTATAACTTTAGTGCAAATTTGTATAACTTTAGTCCATTTTTGTATAATTTTAGTCCAAATTTATACTCAGTAAGAACTTTCTGAGTATGCCTAAGTGTAAAGGAGGCTTAGGGATTAGAAATGTGGAGTGCTTAAATAAGGCTCTTTTGGCAAAGCATGGATGAAGACTTATCTCAGGAGACAAGTCATATTTTGGTAAGGTCTTCCGTAAGAAAATTTTCGGAAAAGATGAGGTAAAGGAAGGAGCTTATCCATTATCCAGGAATAATGGGTCTTGGGGGGTGCGTAGTATCAAGTATGGGTTGGAACTTATTATGGATAAGATAGGGTGGAAACCAGGAGTCGAGTCGAATCTTAACATTTGGAATGAAAATTGGGTTAATGGGCATAGACCTGAACCACGGGATTGTATCCTGGAACCTCGGTTCTTTCATTTGGGGGACCTACGGGTAAAGGATTTACTTTCCCCGGGTGGAAACTGGAACGCTCATCTGGTTAATTTCTTGTTTAATGAGGACTGTGCAAGGCAAATCCTAGCAACTCCTTTTTGTCGCTCCAGGATAAAGGATGAGGTTTTTTGGCCGCTCACTGATGATGGGTCATATACTGTTAAAAGTGGGTATGGTATCGTTTTTGAGGAGTATATGGAAGATAAAGGAACCTGGAAAGACAGGTCAAGGATAAATGAGAAAGGAAAATATTTCTGTAAGTCGAAACTCTGGAAGCTCCCGGGCCCATCCATGTGGAAGATCCTGCTATGGAGGATCATCACCAACATGCTTCCAATAGGTAAGGAGTTTGAAAGACGGAAGATTGGGGAGACTTTTAGGTGTGGTATGTGTGCTGGTAGTGAGGATTACCTGGAGACGTCGGAACATCTCTTCAGGGATTGTCATATCTCCGCTAGGATATGGGCAGGATCAGAGCTGGGTATTAGAGGAGAGAGTGCTTTGGGGCTGAACATTGGCGATTGGATTATAAATTGGGTTCGTTTCTTGTTAAACCTTGAGGAGGGGGAGGAAAGGGTTCTCAAGTTCATGGCTACACTTTGGCAAATCTGGCTGTTAAGAAATAATGTTATGTTTAATGGGGTGAAGGTTGATCCCTTGACCCTCTTTAGAACCCTTGCTTTGAGTGTTCAGGATTGCCTGAAAGGACTAAATCTTGAGGAGGAAAGATGGGAAAAGATGCAGAACAACCAGGTGTTGGGGTCTATGCCTAGGAGGAAGGACGCTAAGGAGCTACAGGCAGGACGCCCGTTCTTCGTGATTGGGAAGCAGGGCCAGTGTAGGGGTACCAGAGTAAAGGTTGATGCAAGCTGGGAAATAAATCTCGAAGAAGCTTGTGGTTGGGTGGCTTATGATAGATGGGGGGTGGAGATCCATAGAGGAAAAAGGAAGTGGAAAGCGGAGTCCGCGCTACAGGCGGAAGCTCTAGGATTATGGGAGGTCTGTGCTTGGGCGAGAGATAGCACTTCAGCAGATCCCGACTCCACCACCCGTCATGTGTATCTAAAGATGACCTTTTCTATAGCGCTATTAGCTGTTCATAATTGCATTAATTCATTGTTATATTAATGATATGTAGTGAAAAGAATTGAAAATCTGGGATGATTCAACTATATTATCCATGATCAAGCTCCATGGACATTTTACATATTAGTTTTAAAATCCTGGAACTTAGTTGATATATATAAAATTATTTAAGGATATGGTGGTGGAAATTTTAAGACACCAGGGATAGAATACAAACTCACTTTCATTGTAAATGGGAAATGAATTATACGAGTTTGAAGTATTTTAAAGACCACCTTTTTCACAATATTCTTAATCCTTGAAGCAAAGTGATAATGTTGTACAAGCTTAACCTCATTACATTAGTCATCAACTGAAATACTACCGCTTACTCATTTCAACGAAATCAATAGACAAAAATAAGAGATACATTATACTCTAAAATGATGTTGCTGATCTTAATACTACTGTTGGGAGTAGGTGTATTTTACTATGGTGCAGCAATTTCGGCCAAAGAACTGAAAGTACTCTGCGATTGCATAATCAACGAGGCACAACAAAATTTGAATTCCACATGGAGCATTTCTAAGAAGTATCTTGTGGTAAGTCAGTCCATCCACTTCTCGAGTCTTGGCCACATGCACACCACATCTAGCAGCAATCCCCTCTGCAATGACTTGACCGGATACGCCAACTGAGATTTGGATTAATAGAAAGTCAGTAAAGTGTTGTATTAACTATTAAGCCAGTCTGTCAAGCCCATAGCACTTTCAACTTTCACAGAACCAATAATGGTGGAATCATGATTCACATAAGCTTTCTTTCCCTTTCATAATCATTTTCAGACTTGAGTACTTGATTGATACATGACCAATAAATCAACTTCAAATCATTGTCAACAGTCTAGAAAGCTTTTCTCCTCACGACAGGAAAAGAATGATAACCATCATCCATTCAGAGAGAGATTAGTAGGATATGAGTAACAAATCAATGTTATCATTTACAGACATTGTAATGATTAATTAAGATAATATTGTACATGACAATGACTTAATAACTAGCATAACAACAACGACGATGTTATCAACATTCCTCCGTGGACCTCTCAGAGAACATCCAAAACAACGCTTCAAAGGCTCAAGAGCAGGGGTGGAGATGTATGCAGCCTTTTAACAGCACTAGCAATGTCGTTAAGAAGATTAAGCAAGTATTCGTACATGAAACGGCTCAAAAGTTATCGCGTGTCTTCAAAATAAACCTTCTAAACTCTAACTAATTTATGGCTACATAGTTATGAGGGTTACTTTTATTTTAACTCTGAATGTTGCTTTCAGTCTCATACGCTATTATTCAAAAGATCGACATACCACGGTAAATTCTAAGGCAGTCCAAAGGCAGAAACCAGTCTTTGCCAATGCAGCAAGGGAGTCATAGTCTTGTACTCATGTGAATAAGATATAATCAATATAGTTATCATAATCACAATAAAAAAATCAGTAGGTGGGAGTTAAGTTTAGGCGTTGAATGATAATGAAAAAGACAGGAATTCGTTACGAAGTGCCGTCACATCATGCAGGCAACATGTGGATAGGGGTCATTCAGGATGTTGATATTACATAGTACGACATAATCAACACTGGATTGTAGTAGATTTAACTGTTTTAACACATCTTTTTCCCCTCCATAATTACGAATAGATTGATGGATAAACATGTGTGGACAGCGGGGGTGCCCACGGGGGCGCTTGGGAGGAAAGAGGAACAAGCGTTTGCATTTTTGTTGGAGTCGCCACCAATTTTTATGGGAAATTGGAACCGTTCGAATACCTCGTGCCATGTCAAGACACAAAGTAAAGACATGAACACTAAGCAATCGTTACCCTTAGCATTCTATGTCTAGAATGACTCTCGTGGATGCCAATGAACACGGGTGTTCGCAGATATCTGGAGTAAGGGGTGAGGGTACGTATAAGGAAGCTCTTTGGATCGAACACCTAATCCCGCCCGCCTCGATAGCGGCCTCTACTAATGATTAGGGAAGTTATTCGTACTTGATATATCGTCGGTTATATGCATGCAATGCAACATCCAAGTTTCGATCCTAACATGTGAGAATTAGACTAAGTCGGTTGACACGTAATTAGCAAACAATTAGGTCGAATTAGGGATTTAATGCTCAATTACATGTGAAAACATTCAAGCAATAAAAGAAATACAATAATTATAAATTACAATAACGAAAATTACATTAATTACAAAGTATTAGGCGATTTATGTCGAAAATACCTTTAAAACGGACAATTTGAGAAAAAGGAATAAAAGAATAAAATTACGAATAGATCAGAAGGTGATAATACGGATAATAGTTAATTAAACGTAAGCTAATTAAACTAGGTCAAGCAACAACGGAGATCGTGATGAATTCAACTCGAATAAAGCAGCAGAGAGTGCGTCCTTTGGAATAAAGGCATGAGACAGCTGCGTCTGTTCATTTCGACCGAATTCATTTGTGAAGTTTAATGCGTGTTGTTAATATCAATTTGCAAATTTAATGATCGATTAAATTATTTACTCGGATGAAAGTGATTAATAGGTTATTTACATGTGATTAATGGGTCATAAAACAATAAAACATGGATGAGACGGATGCAAACGAATTAATTACATGAACGAATGATTGATTAGTGACATGAGTGAATGAAACAGACTAAACATGATGAATTAACGACAAATTAATGACGAACGTGATGAACAAACGATGAATAACAAGTGCAAATATGTCAACGATTTAATTCCAGAGACTCAATATTGATTGAATCGAACCTCTAAAACCCGAATTGAGTTTAATGACGAAAACCCGCAAATATTGGTTATAAGGGATTTAAGTCGGGTTTAACAATAAATTATACGAACTAATGATGATGATTAATGATATACATGCGAAATTATTAAACTATTGAGGCGAAGAATTAACAAACAAACGAAAACAAATAACAATTGAACGAATTACAGAGGATGAACGAAGAAGAAAGGAAGCGAGGCTGCGGCGGCCCCTCACGAAGAGGCGCGGCAGAGATCTGCGCTCCTTCAAGAGGCGCGGCGATTCTTTGCGTCCTTTCTCGACGGTTATCTACTGGAAATCCGTAAAAAGAGGTTTTAAAGACGGTTTTAGAAATCAGCTTTAAGAGGTATTTTCGACATAAACCTTACAATAATGATACAATAATTAAAATACAATAAATAAAAAGAGAGATTATACACCTCGGACTTACATGTTTGTGAAACTTAAACGAGAAGGACTAAGTTATCGATTAGCGATGCTCGACTCGAACTATAATGCAAATATGAAAGTGCCCTCGTAAGAGGAAAACGATTAGATTAATTATGTTGATTGATGTGGAGTTGGTCAAATTGGTCGGTCATGCAAACGAGGCTGGTACTCAGAAGGATCCGAGCTTACGTGGTCGAATGTTCAAGCACGTAGACGCCAAAAAGTAAGAACAAAGGTCTAGAATGCAAAGAGAGAAGAGAAGGGCGGACACTCGCGTGAGAAATATGAGGAGCGAAGGCTCCTATTTATACTAATCACGTGAAGGAATTATGGTAAGACTAGGATACGGAAGGAAAGATCCGGAAATAACCGACTTAGGTTAAAACACGGAAACTTGGACAAAAAGAAAGCCCTGGGAAAAGGCGCAAAGAAAGTCTTTGCGTCCCTTGGAAGAGGCGCAAAGACTTGTCGCGTCCTTTCCCCGGTAGGTTCCTCGCGCGTAGAAAACGCGTTTGACAGCCTGTCGTATTTTAGGCATAACTTTCTCTACAAGACTCGGATTAAGGTGATTTCGGTGGCGTTGGAAAGCTAAGAAAGAGATCTAGAACTTTCTGTGAAATAGGCCCGACCCAAAAAACTCGTTATCACCTCGAAAAGTGGGCCTAAAGGTCGGGTTATCATTTTAACTAAATGAAATGCACATTTTGTAAAGTAAACTTTAAGTTTAGCCCAAAGAAGTGACATGGGACTCAAAATGGGATATAATCTCAACATTTTATGACATCCTAACCTTAGGTAGACAAGCACATTGCTTTGACTCGGGATTTGACGGTTTTTAAGAAATGAAGACGGTTTTAGGCCCAGACTCCAAATGTACTCTAATTACTGCCAAAATGACCGTAATGACACCTAGATGACGGCCAAGAGGTAGACATAAGTGTTTGAGCGACCACTTGACGATAAACTTACGAACTGTCACAAATCGTTCCGCGTACCAAACATGCGGCCCAATCATCACCGGGTGGTTTGCGAGGGGTGTAGAAACGAGGTGTCTACAACATGGCAAAAGATATGCAATAGAGAAAGCACTTAGCAAGTGCAAACCAACACAGTTAAGAGGCTGTGGCCACTCGATTTACAGTTACTAGAGCCAAAGCCACAGATACAATAGTATAGTGACTATAGTATGATGTTACAAAGTATCAACCACCTCACTTTTTCACCGATTGTTAAGCATATTATCACAGCGGCGATTGAATTAGAGTTGTTCGCCTGTTCATGAGCAGAACGACCCATTGGACCAACCCCTCTTTCTAGCTAAATACTGATTATGGAAAATTCATTTTCGGAAATTTTAAATTTACATAGGCTCGTCGCTAACTACCCCTGAAAGTCTGTAGGCCAAATAGTTCCGTTAGTCAGCTTTTGATTCCCTGTAAATTGAATGTAAGAGGTCCATCTACCAAGTCAGTGAGACTAAAATCACAAGAACTAAAACTGTAAATTTTGATTCCTGCATTTTTCGCATTTATTTGTAGGCCAAAAAAAATTTGTTGGATTATTTTTTACTGGTAATGTACTTGCCAAAGAAGCTTCTTCAGTGAGACTAAAATCACTAGTATTCGGTAACTTTTTAAAGTTAAAGTTTTCAGCTTTCGAGTTTCGACATCTTATACTAAAACCCAAATCACAGATAATAACCAGCAGCTATACAGTCAAGGTTATACAATAAATAACAATAATTATGTAGATGTTGGACATACCACACCGCCACACTGGTAACTTAGACAAGGCTCTGATATCAGATATATGGGATTCAATGGCCCGAAAATCCCAGAGTGTATCAAGGGACTAACTTCCTCGAGCTCAAAATTGCTAGTAGCGCTTAGATATTCTTGGCGTGTCTGCTTTCGATCATGAAAGAGCCTCAGGATGATTGCTACAGTCTCTCCAATGGCTTTGCTAGTCACCTCTGCAGGCAAATTAATAAAATGTATGACGATGTTGAAATGTCAGTCTTTAAAATTTTCGATTACATATACAACAAATACATATGTTACTACCACATACACAGCGTATTACTGCCAGATACATATGATATTACTACTAGATGCACAAATCGATTTGTGTATCTAGTAGTAATACCACGTCTATCCGGGATGCTATTTTGTGTATCCACGTTCTAAAGATCAACTACGACTACCCACCAGCACCACCTACCGCTAGCAAAACCACCACCATCATCCCTAAACTCATGAACTTTAGATAATGATACTATACTGCTAGTTGAGGAAAGTCAGGCAGAGGAAAATCTTGTGACCATCATAAATACTAAGGGAAAAAAAGTAGTTAGTAAATATGACATCCTCAGAGTTCAATGCTTCTTTCTTTCAATCTTTTGACACACCAACATTAATGCAATGCTCACCAATGTGAACCTATCTGCAGTGTCACTCGTGCAAAATCCATTCAGGTATGTAGCTAAGTATTAGATTTATGGTACGGATTATCTAACTAAAAGCACATGTAAATATATAATGACAACTAAAAGCACTTGAGTCACTAAAAGAGCATAGAAGGAGAAAATACCTATTGAAACTTATATGCTTTAACATTCAAGCATCATACATCTATAGGAGAATAATAAAGTCAAATTGTATTATCTTTGTCACTTGTGGTGACCGTGAAAAGTCACATAGTTAGAAAGTTTTCGGTACTTGGATTGGAGACTTGGAGGGCTATAAAACATGCTCCTATCTATCCTTCATCGCCCCATAATATAACCCAAAATATACTGATAATGTTTTAGCTTAAGTCGAGGCCGCCATTATCAGAAAAATGTTAAGACAAAGTACATCATATAGAAAATACTCCGTACCATAAATCTAATAGTTAGCCTTTAGATTGATAGATACACTCCTTTACCTTACTAGATACACTCCTTTAGATTGCTAGATACACATCTTTAGATTACTAGATACACATCTCAGGCAAGCTAGATACACTCGTTTACCTTGCCAGATACACATCTCCGGCAAGCTAGATACACTCCTTTACCTTGCTAAATACACATCTCAAGATTGCTAGATACCCCCTGCTATCTAAGCCCCTTGCATTTTCATTCAACCATGGCCAAAATGTCAATTTAATAGTCAACTTCCTCCGTAATTTCCATTATATATTAACCCGATTCACCATTTCAGCCACCAAAATGTGCGCTCCAAATAATGGTAAATCAGCTACAAACAGAATATCATAATGCTTGCCAAACACAAATAACTTGGTTGCTAGCCATAGGAGCGACAAAAGAATGGTAAATCAAAAGCACCAATCTTGATAAAAATTACAATTTATTACCTCAGAATAAGTTCTACATCAGAAAAAAGAATTATATGATTCCGCATTTCCGGCGCACGACATTCATCAAGCAAACCCACTTACCCACAGCAAAAGAAAAAACCAGAAACTCATCCATACTGATATGTCAATGGGTTGAGCAAACCAACTTGATTTTTCAAAGAAAGAACTTCATTGATCGAATCGCAAAAATCACAAACAAACACAACCCATTACAAAAACTAGTGAAACCCAGATTTTAATTACAACGACAAAGATTTCAGGGGACAAACTTGTAATGCAATCAGGCGAATTAGAAAAGATTATAAATTTTAATTAACAGTTTCAACTTTTCATTGTCTAGGAGGACTGAATGCCCCTACTAGCCCCCTGGTTCTACAACTGATTACAAATCATTGACATCAGAAAGAGAGCCCATTACAAGGACTAATTTGAACCAACAATTTTATTTAGAGCGAAAAAAATTTCCGGGGACGTACTAGTATGCAATTATCAACACCATAAAGAAACAACAAAAAGATAGTAAATTTAACTAAAAGTTTCAATTTTTTCATTGTTTCGAAGGGTGGGCGCCTCGCTAACTCCCGGTTCATGGTGATTACTCCCATCGTCCCAATCACGTGTTTACTTTTTTTTATTCTCTTTGAAGCGTGTTTTCAAATGTAAACAAATGATTGTGACGGAGTGAGTATAAATCATCAACATCATAGCGAAACAACCCATTACAAATATTTTAGACGGCGAACTAGCTATGCAATAAGGTGAACTAGAAAAAAATCGTAATTTTTAACTAAAAGTTTCAATTTTTTCATTATCTGACAGGACGAGCGCCACTACTATCCCGTAGTTCGGCTTCTGCTGATTACAAATTATCAACACGAAAACAAAACAACCCATTAACCAAAACAAGGTTCCCAAATGGAGTGATTATAAGTACGATTAAGAACCCGAATGAACCAACCATTGTTTAAAACTAGGTTAAAAGGAACTGTACATGAGATGGGCAAATTCTATTTTGATATGAAAAAAAGGTGTAAAACCTAACTCTCAAAGTAAGATCACATGTAGTCTGTCCAGAATTATAAGTGGACAGTACAAAAGACGACTTATGGAACTAGGAATCGAAATTTTGATAACCACTAAATCAAATACGAACCCAGGATGATAAAATTACCATGTGAAACTTTGAAGTAATGATAGGTTTTCAAGCCAACTATATCAGGCTGCTCCCATCACTACAACAAGTTTCTAGCAGCTAATCAAATAAGTTATTGAAGTAATCACACGACTACTCAAAACCTCGAAACAAAATATTTAAGGAAATCTGTAAATGTTTCCACCATGGCGTCAAATCTCCTGTAAACTTCAGCAATAAATCAACAGCCCCAAGTAGATACATTTTTTCATAGTTACGCGCAAACATTTAAAATTAAAAGTAGACAAGCAGAATAAAACAGAGGATGTCATTCAAATAGGTTGAATAGAAATGACCAAATTCCATAAGAACAAAGGAAAGAAAAGCATTTCCAAGGAAAAAAAAAACATTTGATTTTGTAAAATTTGTAATTAGCCAAGTTTAGATCACAATAGGTTTGAGACGAGACAACTTTTAAACTTGAACACAATAGGTACCACTATGCCGCGAGCACTCAAAGACTCCGCCACCAGCAATCAAGAGAGAGGTTTAACAAGCAAGATTGTAAATCTCCTTCGATTTGTGAGAAACCAATACGACTTTTTACGAATAATCTTAGTAGTCCTAGTACAAATAATGAACAACATGACTGCTATGAATCAGTAGTCAAATGGAGTGATTATAACAAAAGATTAAATAATAATAATAATAATAGAGACCTTGTTGAGAACCCAAATAGAGTGAAGTTTGAACAAATATAATTATTAATCTTTTGCATTGAGACGTGTCTAATTCCCAAACTATGTGTCAAACAATAAATGCCTAGGTTAGCAGCAAGAGTAAGCATGCATGCCATGCAATTGTCTGACTAAGATTAATTATGTGAAATAATTCGACAAGTAGAAGTTGTGAAGGAAGGTCAATTTTGACAACACAATGATCACTCCAGAACTTGTGAAGAGCTACACTAGACAACGCCTCTTCAAATTGGGGCTTTATCAAGGCTGTTTAACCAGCTCTTAGGAAAAAATCAAAATCAAGATCTAACAGTGGGATAATCAGCATCTCTCTTACACAGGGAGCTCTCATAAACCCTTGTTTCGAAGAGGGTTGCACTAGCACTTGGGTCTTTGCACTACCAACAAGGGCACTCTCATATTTAATTATTCATAATATCACTAATTAATGCTAGATACACCTCTTTAAGTTACTAGATACATTCCTTTAAATTGCTAGATACACCTCTTTTAGTTACTAGATATATCCCTTTAAGTTGATAGATACACCTCTTTGTTACTAGATTGTGGACAGCGGGGGTGCCCACGGGGGCGCTTGGGAGGAAAGAGGAACAAGCGTTTGCATTTTTGTTGGAGTCGCCACCAATTTTTATGGGAAATTGGAACCGTTCGAATACCTCGTGCCATGTCAAGACACAAAGTAAAGACATGAACACTAAGCAATCGTTCCCCTTAGCATTCTATGTCTAGAATGACTCTCGTGGATGCCAATGAACACGGGTGCTCACGGAGATCTGGAGTAAGGGGTGAGGGTACGTATTAGGAAGCTCTTTTGATCGAACACTTAATCTCGCCCGCCTCGATAGCGGCCTCTACTAATGATTAGGGAAGTTATTCGTACTTGATATATCGTCGGCTATATGCATGCAATGCAACATCCAAGTTTTGATCCTAGCATGTGAAGATTAGGCTAAGTCGGTTAACACGTAATTTGCAAACAATTAGATCGAAGTAGGATTTAATGCTCAATTACATGTGAAAACATTCAAGCAATAAAAGAAATACAATAATTATAAATTACAATAACGAAAATTACATTAATTACAAAGGATTAGGCGATTTATGTCGAAAATACCTTTAAAACGGATAATTTGAGAAAAAGGAATAAAAGAATAAAATTACGAATAGATCAGAAGGTGATAATACGGATAATAGTTAATTAAACGTAAGCTAATTAAACTAGGTTAAGCAACAACGGAGATCAGGGACAGAATTCAACCTTTAACAAGGCGCATCGTAGTGCGTCCTTTGGAATAAACAGACGCCGCGTCTTTCGACGACGAATCATTTGTGAAGCCTAATGCGTGTTGTTAATATCAATTTGCAAATTTAATGATCGATTAAATTATTTACTCGGATGAAAGTGATTAATAGGTTATTTACATGTGATTAATGGGTCATAAAACAATAAAACATGGATGAGACGGATGCAAACAAATTAATTACATGAACGAATGATTGATTAGTGACATGAGTGAATGAAACAGACTAAACATGATGAATTAACGACAAATTAATGACGAACGTGATGAACAAACGATGAATAACAAGTGCAAAATGTCAACGACTTAATTCAGAGACTCAATATTGATTGAATCGAACCTCTAAAACCCGAATTGAGTTTAATGACGAAAACCCGCAAATATTGGTTATAAGGGATTTAAGTCGGGTTTAACAATAAATTATACGAACTAATGATGATGATTAATGATATACATGCGAAATTATTAAACTATTGAGGCGAAGAATTAACAAACAAACGAAAACAAATAACAATTGAACGAATTACAGAGGATGAACGAAGAAGAAAGGAAGCAGGAACTGCGGCAGCCTCACGAAGAGGCGCAGACATCTGCGCTCCTTCAAGAGGCGCAGCGATTCTTTGCGTCCTTTCTCGACGGTTATCTACTGGAAATCCGTAAAAAGAGGTTTTAAAGACGGTTTTAGAAATCAGCTTTAAGAGGTATTTTCGACATAAACCTTACAATAATGATACAATAATTAAAATACAATAAATAAAAAGAGAGATTATACACCCTCAGACTTACATGTTTGACGAAACGAGAAGGACTAAGTTATCGATTAGCGATGCTCGACTCGAACTATAATGCAAATATGAAAGTGCCCTCGTAAGAGGAAAACGATTAGATTAATTATGTTGATTGATGTGGAGTTGGTCAAATTGGTCGGTCATGCAAACGAGGCTGGTACTCAGAAGGATCCGAGCTTACGTGGTCGAATGTTCAAGCACGTAGACGCCAAAAAGTAAGAACAAAGGTCTAGAATGCAAAGAGAGAAGAGAAGGGCGGACACTCGCGTGAGAAATATGAGGAGCGAAGGCTCCTATTTATACTAATCACGTGAAGGAATTATGGTAAGACTAGGATACGGAAGGAAAGATCCGGAAATAACCGACTTAGGTTAAAACACGGAAACTTGGACAAAAAGAAAGCCCTGGGAAAAGCGCGCAGGGTGCTGCGTCCCTTGGAAAGAGGCGCAAAGACTTGCTGCGTCCTTTCCTGGGTAGGTTCCTCTGCGCGTAGAAAACGCGTTTGACAGCCTGTCGTATTTTAGGCATAACTTTCTCTACAAGACTCGGAATAAGGTGATTTCGGTGGCGTTGGAAAGCTAATTTAACTAAATGAAATGCACATTTTGTAATTTAAACCTTAAGTTTAGCCTAATGAAGTGACATGAGACTCAAAATGAGATATAATCTCAACATTTTATGACATCCTAACCTTAGGTAGACAAGCCCATTGCTTTGACTTGGGATTTGACGGTTTTTAGGAAATGAAGACGGTTTTAGGCCCAGACTCCAAATGTACTCTAATTACTGCCAAAACGACCGTATCGGCACGTAGATGAAAATTAAGAGGTAGATATAAATGTTTGAGCAGTATTCTCAAAATTCCTAACTATCTCCCTGTAACGGTCTCGAGAAGGACTTAGAGTGTGTGATGTGAAAGGCTAAGTGAGGGTGCTAGCTGACCAACTTCATTGATGCCTTGATTCTATATAGACTTCAGCAGTATTCTGTATAGCATTTGATTCCAGGCTTGTTCTTGATTCAAACTCGGATTCTTGGTCTATAATATATCTCGGCTTTTGCTCAGATTCTTGACTCAGGTTTTTTGAGGATGATTTTGACTTTGGACATTGACATTGACTTGCTTGAGCCTCGTTCTTATTTTGACTCTTTTGTCTTGGATTACGGGCATAATTGTGGCCTTAGATATCGATCTTGGGTTCTCTTGATTGAGCCTTTGTCTTTGATCGTGACTCGTATCGTCTTGGACTTGCTTGCTACCATGGATTTGGGTCAGAATAGTACCTTTGGTGTGAATATAGGGTTGGTCTTTAGTAACACGGGTTGTTTATTGTGGGGAATGGGCTTGCCTTCCGTCATAGATTGTTAACAAAGGAGACGGTCTGAATTCGTCCTAGAATCTCTTGAGATAGGCTCGTCCTAAACTGGGGTATATTGTGGTTTCTATTGCCAGACATGGAATAGGTAAGAAAAGAACACGGAGTTTCGGATCCTCTACAACTTGGAATGGAACATCATTTAAGTGCACTCACATCGACTTGGAACGTGTGTTGTTGTTATCATTTTAAAAAATGTCTCAAATTAATTCTTGTTGTCACAGGAAAAGGGTAGAGGGGGAGATATGATAGAATATGTGGATTGAAAAGTGTGCTTTTATTGAAATGGATAATAAATGTATTTAACATAGATATGAGAAGACACGTGACTCATGGGACAACCCCCAGGTTGTCACTAGGAATGAAAATGGACACGAAGAAAGACACTATGACAAAATTATGGGATAGAAAGCCTAAGACTCGGACTCGGTCTTGGACTTTGACTCAATTTTCAGATCTAGACTCGTAATCATCGGCCCACGCTTGAACGTTTACTCTTCCAGCAACTGGCTTCGGCATCTGGTTTTGAGCATTCACCCATTTGAGCACCCCGTCCTCATTATTGGGAACACTGGAAGGATAATAGTCAAGAAGAGTTTCTTGATAAGTGGTATATCCATGAGGATTGCCTAAGCTACCTTGTGGATTAAAGGTTGAGAGGGACAACCTCCCGCTTTCGATCATATCCTGAATGACGTTTTTTAATTTGTAACATTTCTCTGTATCATGCCCTTTGCCTCTATAGTACTCGCATTATGAGTTCTCTTCCCAGAACTTGGATTTCCTTTCTGGTTCGGGTGTAGGTCCTATAGGCTTCAACATTCGTTGTTCCATGAGTCTCTGAAGGGCATCGGCATATCTAATAACAATGTTGGTAAATTTCCTAGGAGACGTGCCCTTCTTTTCGGTAGCCTTTGTAAATGACCTTGGAGAGTTGTTAGGAATAGATCGTTCACTAGTTACTTTCTCCTTAAGACTATCAAATTGAGGGTTCGTCTGGACACTTTTCATCTTGAGAGGTTGGCCATCAAGCTTCTTACTCATTTCAGCAAACTGGTTCTCTATGTTGGAAAGCCGAGAGTTTTGGCTATCAATGGCTCCCTCTATTTTGGAAAATTTATTGTTGAAGGCTGTTAGGGATAATAATTGATTTTTATCATAGGCAACGTGGCACCACTTTACTGGAAAAAAGGGAGACAATCAAGGGCGACGTGGCACACGGTGGTTGGTAAAGAGAAGGAGATATGGATTGCTGAGGTGGCAAGCTATGGGCCATAAGATTAAGAAAGGGAACAAACACATATTGAAACAAAAGTATCACACGTACAACAAGGGAGGAATCTTTTGAAGTCAACTAACCACCACCTATTCTTTAGGGATTTGACCAAGTATCCAGGAGCGGCGAGGAACGGTTAGACAATTCTAAATTCGATTCTCGGCGCTATAAAAGCGAGGGCAAAGCAACGTACAAGGGGCATTCTATATATCATCGAGCAACACTTGTCTCTAAAAATCCATCAACAATTGGCGATAATTACTTAGCAACATAAAAATTGTATTTCCTTACTTGGGCATTTTTTACATCGATTATAGTGCAAAGTTGGCGGGATTCCGACTCCCCCCGCGGTTGTTCCCACACCGGGTTTTCCGCGTCACCAAAAATATCTCGTGTCATCCTTGTTGTTTATCTTTTCCTTCCTTACTTCATCGCATATTCGCTCTTTAAATTAGTCGTAATCCAATATTAATCTAGTAGATCAATCACTATCACTCACAAATTACATAAATAACTCGGTAAATTTTTACCAAAACAGTTTGGCGCCCACCGTGGGGCATAGTGATCATTTTCTATAGCCAAGCCTCAAGAAAACCGAACAGACCATCACAATGTCCGGAACGGCAGTAATCCTTCCAAGCAGCCAGTAGTATGTCGCCCTATCTTCCGCAGCAGGAGTTACTTCGCATCTGCAGGATCGATGCATCCAAGATCCACCAAATGATCCTCGCCAAAGATGTCGACAAGAGCCATGCCCCGGCCTCTTTAAACCACCGCAGATTCCAAAGGCAACAGTGCATCCGGTCGATCCAAATCCAGCAGGAGAGCAGCCCCAACAGAGGAGGCGAAGATGATCCAAGCCCGACCCAGGAAAGTTCAGCGCAGGTTCTCCGGCGAGAGGGTCCCCACCACTCGATCCGCGGTGATGATTCAGGGATGGACATCTGCGTCGGGCCGTTGAAGATCCGAGGAAAGACAACCAGAACATGATGGCTCAAATCGTGATTGGCATCCAGTCCAAACCAAAGATCGCACAGAGGCTCCACCGTAACCAACGGTGGAGGACCGGGTCGACCAATCTCGTCGTAACTAGTTACCAGGTGGATCTTGCGGGGGTAGCACCAAATGAACCAATCGAGCCAAGAGAATTGGGATGTCTGTCATTTGATAATCCATCCATCTGCAGCGGACAACGGTAACGCTTTATTTAGCACCCTTCTCGGATCCGACCTTCCACCCTTTTCGGTACCCCGCACAACAGAGACACCAGGATGGCGATCGGACTGTCCCCAACGCAGAATTCCATCCCGCAACCAGTTCACCAAATGGAGCCTCGGATCGGAGGATTACAAAGCAGACACCAGGATGGCACTGGATCCATAATCGACAACACCAAGAACCAATCACCCAAAGACAGGCCAACTTCCCGGAGCACCGGGGCTAGGAGGTACACCCGCCTGGTTCCTTCCCGCACTGTTTCTAACTCTCTTGCAGAAGTAGGTAACTCACTGGAGCAAAGAATACCAGGAGCCGAGGGAGCTAATGTACGGGATACGGGCGAGTCGTCCGGCCGGAGAAAGCAAACCAAAGATAGCTACGCAGACTCACCTTCGTGGATGATATAGCTCTAATCGGTGTTCCTAAAGGATGTGTGCCAGCTATGACACTCTATGACGGGACCACAAATCCACTTGACCATATCAACCACTACAAGCAGAAAATGATGGTGATAACCGCAACTGGATCTCTAAAGGAAGCTTGCATGTGCAAAGGTTTCGGATCAACATGTCAAGAGACCCTGCAGTGGTTCGTCGGCTACGAACAAAAGCATATTCACCTTCGCCGACCTAGTCAATGCCTTCAACCAGATTCGTTCAAACACAGTTATAAAGCCGAGAGAAGCGGACGGCCGACCTCACCGAAGCTAGTGCAAGGATTTGAGAATCCACCGCGATTACTTGAATCGGTTCAACAAAGAGAAGGTGTCAATTCCGAGGTGTGATATAGCAACCGCTATACAAGCCTTCCGCCTAGGGCTGCACCAGGATTCACAGCTATACAAGGAATTAACCATGCATCCATGCACTACCTTTGAGGAGGTGCAATCGAAGGCGATTCTTTGTCATGAGGTGGAAGAAGACTCTGCACTGTAAGAGGCACTTATGATTGGACCCAGTATCCGTAAAGGCTCCAGTAGAGAAGAAGAGCGAAAGATCCAAACCCTACAGCAGGAACGTGAATAAAGTTTCTGGAAATTCAGAAGGAAAGCCCGAAGCAAATCTGCCTCCGAAGGTAAGTGAGTATGGTTTCACTACCAATCTTGCAGGACTATTCAAAGCCTTGAAGGAGCTGGGACACAGAGTCAGATGGCCAAAACTTCCAGAAGGAAACCCCAGCAGCAGAGACACATGCAAAAAGTGTGAGTTCCACGGCAGCAACACTCACAACACCGATGAATG
Source organism: Silene latifolia (assembly GCF_048544455.1). Classification (NCBI taxonomy): domain Eukaryota; kingdom Viridiplantae; phylum Streptophyta; class Magnoliopsida; order Caryophyllales; family Caryophyllaceae; genus Silene; species Silene latifolia. The sequence goes on along the minus strand of NC_133538.1, from coordinate 378,675,339 downwards.
CCACTCCCTCAGAAAGGAAGTCAAATTCCACTATGACCAAGGAAACCTGGATCATCTCCTACCCAGAAACACAACAAGAGTAAATTCAGCGGATTAGGTTCTGCCCTCCCCTCCTCCTCATTGTTCTAGAACTGTGAATGTCATTACAGGTGGATCGGAGCTGTGTGGGTTGACCTACTCAGCAGCTAAGAGGCACGCAACCAGGGCTAAGGGAGACAGACCAGAGAGCTCCTGCAGGTTAACCACCGAACTGCACCCGTCAGTCACCTTCGACGAAACAGACGCAGAATCTACTCCTGAACAGCACCACGATGCTCTAATCATCACGCTTCCCATAGGAAATTGCAAGGTGAAAAAGATCCTGGTGGATACCGGAAGCTCCGTCAACTTGATCATGATGGAAACACTCAAAGGAATGGGATTCACCGAGAAAGATCTAGCAAAGAAGGCAATTCCCTTGGTTGGTTTCATTTGTGCGAAACAAAGCACTCCCTAGGAGAAATCATCATCCCAACCTACGCCGGGGGTGTAAACAAACAGGTAAGGTATCTGGTTATTGATGGGCCCTCTACTTACAATGTAATCCTTGGCAGGCCCTGGATCCACGAGATGAAAGCAATTCCCTCAACGTATCACCAATGCTCGAAGTTTCCAACACCTTGGGGGTGCAAGAAATACGTGGGGACCAGGAAGAAGCTAAGGATTGCTACAAGGTGGCTCTGAAGCCGACAACAAAGTTCGCCCGCATAGCAATTCAGAGCCGAGCGCATCCGGGACGAGTACATTGAGCCTCGGCGAGCGGAACTAGACGAAGTCATCTGGACTCTTTGCATCCGCAACAACTGTTCTCATTGGATCGAGTGTAGAGGTAAGATTCGTGAAGAACTCGTTCGATTGTTGAGAACTAACATAGATTGCTTTGCTTGGTCACATGATGATATGATAGGGATAGACCCAAGTGTGATAACTCACAAGCTAAGTGTGGATCCAAGCTATAAACCGTGCGTGAGAAGAGAAGAAAATTTGCTTCTGAAAGAAACCAGGTCATAAATCAAGAAGTAGATAACCTGCTTGCTGCAGAAAAGATTCGTGAAGTAAAATACCCAGAGTGGTTGTCTAATGTGGTAGTGGTCCCAAAGAAGAATGGTAAGTGGAGGGTCTGCGTCGATTTCACGGACCTAAACAAAGCTTGCCCAAAGAATCCGTTCCCTCTACCACACATAGACGCCATGGTGGACGCTCTGCGAGCCACGAGATGCGACATTCTGGATGCCTGGAGCGGATATAACCAGATAAAGATGCACCCAAAGTGACCAAGAAAAGACAGCGTTCTCGATCCAGAGAGGTATCTATTGTTATAATGTCATGCCTTTTGACTGAAAAATGCGGGATCAACCTATCGAGGCTGGTAAACATGATGTTTAAAGAACAAATAGGCCAAACTATGGAAGTATATATAGACGATATGGTCGTCAAATCGGCGAGCTTCACGACACCACCAAAGACTGGCAGAAACTTTCAATACCCTCGGGAAATACCAAATAAAGTGAATCCCACGAAGTGCACCTTCGGAGTATCCGGTGGAAAGTTCCTAGGGTACATGGTGACCCGAGAGGGGGATAGAGGCCAAAGACCGAGCAAATAAGAGCAATTCTGCATTTGGAATCACCACGAAACCAAAAAGACGTCCAATACCGATCGGAAGAGTGGCGACCTTAAGCATGATTCATATCCAGATCCTCGGACGGATGCGAGCTATTCTATGATATACTCGAGAAAAAGCCAAAGATTTGAATGGACGGACGACCACGAGAAAGCATTTCAGGAGCTAAAGCGCTATCTCAAAGACCCCACCTCTCTCCCGTCGAAACCGAGCCAGGAGAACCACTTTTCCTATATCATCGATCACGAAGCGCGATCGGTGCGGTGCTAGTACGAGAGCGGGGAAGGATCACAAAGATCCGGTATACTACATCGGTAAGTCTCCGCTTCCGGCGGAGACCAGTACACATCACTAGAAAAACTTGTCCTTGCACTAATTCTTGCATCCTATAAAGCTGCGTCCCTACTTCGAGTCTCATACTATTTCGTGATAACTAATTACCCTCTTAAAACTATCATGAGAAAACCAGAATTGTCAGGACGAATGGCTAAATGGTCCGTGCATTTGAGCGGGTACGATTTGAAGTTTGAACCCCGTACGGCCATAAAGTCCGTGCTCGGCGGACTTTGTGTCGACTTACGGCCAAAGACTCCGGACCCAGGCCGAACAGGGACATCCGAATACGGAAGAAGACAAAGGAGAACAAGTATGGGAGTTACATGTGGACGGAGCCTCAAACGCCAAAGGAGCGGGGAGTAGGGCTGGTCCTCAAATCACCCTGGGGAGACCACATAGTCGGGCCGTACGATGTGAATTCAAAGCCACAAACAACGAAGCGGAATATGAGGCACTAATCCTGGGGTCCAAGGTCGGCTCTGGATCGAAAATCGACACCTTCGGGTTTGTAGTGATTCTAAGCTTATAGTTAACCATGTTAATGATCGCTATGAAGCCGAGACCCCAGGATGATGGCCTATCTAGATATAGCAAAGGAGCTGAAAGTTAGGTTTGTCACATTCAACATCAAGCAAATCCCCGGGGAGCGAATGCGAAGCGACGCACTAGCCACCCCGGGGCAACCTTCAAGACAGAACTATCTCCACGATACCAATTGTCCACGTCTTTGGAGCCAAGAACGCTAAAATCTCGGCAGGAAGCGAGAAAAAGTGTCTTTGCACCAAGTGATGAAGAAAATTTTCGATGGAGGAAACCCTACCTAGGCGGTTGCGAGAATGACGTCCTACCGGCGAGATAAAAAGGAGGTAAGGGGCTTTAAAATTAGAGCATCCAGATTCCTACTAATCGATAATGTTCTTTTCGGGAAATCCCTCTTGGACCCTACCTCGGATGCCCGGATCGGGAAGAGTCTCAGTGTTTTGCATGCTCTCCACAATGGAGAATGTGGAAACCATGCGGGGCGGAGCTTTGTCCAACAAGGCATCGAGGGGGATACACGGCCCACAATGCGCAAAGATGCCATGGAATTCGCAAAAAGATGCGACGCTTGCCAGAGGCACGCCCACGTTAGTCACCAGCCAGCAGAGCCTCTGCACCAGGTTATCTCACCGTGGCCTTTCATGAAGTGGGGGATGGATATCGTGGGACCACTACCCAGAGCACCAGGAAACAAAGTCTACATGCTCGCCATGACGGATTACTTTTCCAAATGGATAGAAGCAGAATCATTCTCCCAAATTCGTAAAACCCAGGTGATATCTTTCATTAAACGCAATATCATATGCAGGTTTGGCATTCCATCTGAAATTATATGTGATAATGGGTCCCAATTCATTGGAAATAAGACGGAAGCTTTTTGTGCTAGGTGGAACATCTCGTTGCAGAAATCTACTCCCAGGAACCCCCAGTCCAACGGACAAGCTGAATCCAGCAATAAGATTATCATTGAAAACTTGAAAAAGAAACTAGAGGAGATTGGGGGCAAATGGGCAGAAGAGCTACCCTCGGTTCTCGGGGTGATAGAACCACACCAAAGGTTGCAACGGGGCAAACCCCCTTTAGCCTGGTGTTCGGAGCAGAAGCAGTCATCCCATCTGAAGTCAGGGTCCCAACCCACAGATATGGATGCATCACAGAAGATCGGAACCAGGTGGAAATGGCAAGCAGCCTGGACACGATAGATGAACTCAGAACCAGCGCCCAGATCAGGATGGCTTCCTACCGACAGACTGTGGCTAAAAGCTACAACAAGAACGTAAAAGTAAGAACTCTGCAGGTAGGAGATCTGGTCCTGAGGAAAGTCTTCCAGAATACCAAGAACCAGCAAGCAGGGAAATTCGCCTACAATTGGGAGGGACCATACCAAGTAGAAAGCACAGTTGGAAATGGAGCCTACCGACTCATGACTATGGAGGGGCAAATGGTTCCCAGATCCTGGAATATCACCCACTTGAAAAAATATTTTACTTAAGTCACCAGCATGGTCAAACAACTGGGTACTCAGCCTACCAGATACAGCCCAGCCAGGTTTTAGATATTGCCTTACATATTTTCTAGCTTTGAATATTTTTCTATCTCTAAGTATCTTTATATCTACAAATCCTCTCTGGCCCTAAAGGCATTTTCCTTCTTCTAAAATATTTTTCTATTTTCAAATATTTCTCTGGGTCCAGATATTTCCGATTGAATATTTTTACGGCTTCAAAACGTTATTTTTGAAATTCAACATTCCTGGTTCTAATAGCCTTGCTTGTATTTTAATTCCAACAAGTTTTAAATTGTAAAACCACCTTGAATAATTTAAATTTTTTCGAGTAAGCCAAGGAAATAAAATGCAAACTAATCTGGCAGAGCCTGTATTCATTGCAGAAGGCGTGTGTCTGGTGGCTAAGCACGTACAACCGGGACAACCGACCTCCCGCGATGCATTAGCACCCACGCAAGCCTGGCTCCTCCGGACGAGTGGGCATACTAGACCCTTAGCCAAAGCAATCTAACAAGCGATGGCCAAACAAACGACGTGCATGCACAAATCAAAGCACCAGAAACGGTACGACACAAAGAAATAACCAGTAGAAAATACTTAAGTCGCAAAAGCAAAGTACGTCTGGCATCAGAACCAGACCCAAATACATAAACTGTTCAAAATAAAGATGTTATGCCCCGTAGGGCCAAAAACTAACCAAACCTAGCAAAGTCTTTCAGGTGCAAAGGAAAACTAATCTACGTCAATATGCTCCACAACTTCAGAAGCAGCTGCCTGAGCATCAGGAGCAGGAGAATTCACCTCTTCCTCAAAGACTGGTCGTCAGCAAGAAGAATGACCAGGCTCCACCAAGCCGCCCAATATATCCGATTCGGCCGTCCGGAAAGGTAGCAGCGAGTCTCCCTCATCGCCTCCTAAATCCCGGGCCGAATGCTCCCCCTTCCGGAACGTCTTTATACGGTGATCTTTATTTCCGGAGCAAAGATAGGACGGAGAGCATCCACTAGAGTCCTTTTCAACTCCCCGCACATCGAAACCTTCTCCTCCCGAATCTGGGCAAAGCACGAGCCCTCGCATCGAAGCACGTTTCTCCACCTCCGAGATACGCCTCTCGCCTCAAGCACGCCTTTCAAAGATCAACGACCTTCTCTTTAGCATCGTGACCTCCTTCTCAAAGATCATGACTTTCTTCTCAAGACAGAAATCCCCCTCAAGAAGAGAAAGACATTCGCAAACTCGCTTCCGAGTGGCCTCCTCCAACAAAGCAAACTGGGACTTGTTTAGATCACCTGAGTCTTGACCTATCCTCATTGGCTTCTTTTGCCGCCTTCCAGGAGTTTCGCATTTTTCGCTACCGGAGAGGCACCTTCTCCCGCAGACACGGGGCCATCCGAAAGGACTGATGGACCGTAACCCAAAAAAAAAAAAAAAAAAAAAAAAAAGTATATATATAAAGCGGCCAATGATCGTTTACCTCAAAAGAATGCTCGTGAGCACGATCCACCAAGTCGAGGCAAAGGATTGCTATCCAGCGAGACCTAGGAGTGGAAGAAGCATCGGCTCATTAAGTCCAAGCTACTCGTAGACTTAGCCTTACCAAAATTGTCCGGAAGTGTAAAAACAATAACCCCGGAGCGATTTGGAACGTAGTAGCCCCAGAAGCGGGAGCGCTCTAGAAGCGTATAGCCCTGAAGCGGTGAGCGGCTCTAGAAGCAGAAGTAGCCCCAGAAGCAAGAGCAGCTCCAGAAGCAGGAATAGCTCCAGAAGCAGGGATGGTTTCAGACGTTGGAATCGCACCAGACGCAGGCATAGGCGCGTAACCAGAACGACTTTGGAAACCGGAGCATCTCCGTATGACAACCCGTGCCCAGGTAATGAAGGCCTCACAGCCAGAGGTGTAGCTTCAATAGGAGTCTGCTCCTTAGCCCGGTCCACAGCAGCAGATCTCCTTTTGGGACGAGGTCCAGAACCGGGGGCAGGAGTAGACTTTCTCTTCTCAGCAGGCTTGGGGGCAGCCGTAACCTGCTCTTTCACTCTCTAAGCCAAAACATCATGCAGTGAAATTCTAGATTTTGCAGAACTTGGAAGCAGCAAAGATTAAGTCAGAACCAGATATATGAAAAATCCGGAAACAGAACCAAGTAAAAAAGGGAAGAACAACGTACTAGTCGACATTGAATCTTTTTCAAGAATTTGTTTTCTTCACCCACAGCATAATCCCGAATCCGCATTGGGAAAGGTCCTATTTTCTGGAGGTGGACTGAATAGCTTGGAAAGAGATGCGGTTCTGTCAGGAGACAAAGGCAAGGGGCACAAACCTGCACAAAAAACCAAGTAAGGAAATATGAGCATCAAAGAAAAATACGCAGAAATAAGGGCATGCAAGTACCGTCTGTTGATCGCCAGACACTGACAATGTAGTCAGTCGGAGCAGGAAGAGTGTCAATTTTCACAAAAATAAAGCGGGAAAACCACTTGCTGTCATCCGACTTCACGGGGAAGATGATGCAATTCTTTTCCCCGTCTCGAACCCGAATGGTCACTTGACCCCGAGCAAGGGACCTGACCGAGAACAAGTGTGCAAGGTCCGGGAGACCAATCTCATAACCAAAACGGTTATTCATAGCATCAATCGCAAGCAAGGTCCGCCAAGTGTATGGGGCCACTTGGCAAATAGCCAACTGATTCAAGTTCAGATACTCTTGAACCAAAGAAGGGAAAGGAAATCGCAGACCCAGACGAAAGGCGTATTCATACAAGCAAATCCACCCTTCCCTCACTGAGTCGGCCTTCTGGCCAGGAGTCGGAATGTGGAACACCACATCATCAGAGAAACCAAAGGTTTTCTTGATGTGATCAAAGTCCTCGGAGGTGAAGTCGGAATCACAAGAATGTTTGGCGGAAAGGACGCCGCCGGAGAGGAAAGCATCGGACAGCGTTACCGGATCCGAGGCCGAGGTCGAAGAAGCCGATCTTTGTGACATAGTATGCAAAGAAATGAAAAGAAAGTGAAGATGAAGACGAAGTACCTGTGAAAAAAGCAACCGGCAGAAGGGATGAAAAGTGATTGATGGTGATAGGAAGTGAGAGGTAATAATGAAGGGAGTTGGGGAATATAAAAAGGGGGAGGATACCGAGGGAGTGGCGTGAGAGGAAGAGTTTGAGGGCAAGTGGGGAGTTAATTGGCGGTTGGGAAGCATTAAGTAGGGGAAGTTATAGAAACCAAGGCAACTTCTAAAGCTTCGTCAGTTCCCCGCATCACTGAAATTCCGCCTAAAAACATTTGAGACGTAAATTTGGGGCAATTGTTAGGGATAAAAATTGATTTTTATCATACGCAACGTGGCACCACTTTCTTGGAAAAAAGGAGACAATCAAGGGCGACGTGGCACACGGCGGTTGGTAAAGAGAAGGAGAGATGGATTGCTGAGGTGGCAAGCTATGGGCCATAAGATTAAGAAAGGGAACAAACACATATTGAAACAAAAGTATCACACGTACAACAAGGGAGGAATCTTTTGAAGTCAACTAACCACCACCTATTCTTTAGGGATTTGACCAAGTATCCAGGAGCGAGGTGGAACAGTTAGACAATTCTAAATTTCGATTCGGGCAGCTATAAAAGCGAGGGCAAAGCAACGTACAAGGGGCATTCTATATATCATCGAGCAACACTTGTCTCTAAAAATCCATCAACAATTGGCGATAATTACTTAGCAACATAAAAATTGTATTTCCTTACTTGGGCATTTTTTACATCGATTATAGTGCAAAGTTGGCGGGATTCCGACTCCCCCCGCGGTTGTTCCCACACCGGGTTTTCCGCGTCACCAAAAATCTCTCGTGTCATCCTTTTTGTTTATCTTTTCCTTCCTTACTTCATCGCATATTCGCTCTTTAAATTAGTCGTAATCCAATATTAATCGGCCGTAGATCAATCACTATCACTCACAAATTACATAAATAACTCGGTAAATTTTTACCAAAATAAAGGCCATGGAAAGCATGAGCATTCCATTTTGGATATCTTCGTCTTCGAGGACATTGATCTCTTCGTCCTCATGATGATTGAGGAGATGATAACAATCCAGGAATGATTCTTCATCATGTTTATTGATATTAGACCCAAGAGGGTCGATCTTCTTGGATTTCTTGGCGGAAGGTGGCTTAGGAAGCTTGCCCTCTTCAATCATATCTTCGATGGTGTGTTTCAAGAGAAAACACTCTTCAATATCATGGCCTCTACCTTGGTGATATAGGCAATATTTGTTGCCCTTCCAGAGGTTCACCTGTTTCTCCAAAGGTGGATCCGGAGTCGGCCCTATTGGATGTAGCATGCCTTGGGCAGAAAGTCTCTTCAAAGCATCGGCATAAGACATGCCTTAATTGGTAAGCACCCTTTGATGCCTCCTAGGTTTCCTTTCAGCTGTTTTCGGCTTTCTAGGATGATGGTTATTGCAAGAGGTAAGCTTTGGATGACCTAGACTAGAGGTTTCCCTAGTTGGCATATTCTTTTCCACCATTCCATTCTCGAGGGTGAGGACGCGAATGCTCAAATTTTCCACTGTAGCTTGAACTCCTAGGATCAGGGCATAAACATCTTGGAGAGACACGGTGATTGTGGCTTGATCTGCTTCGTGACTTTGCTGATTGACAGAACTTGCTGGATTCCTACTTGACAGAAATGACGCGCATTACAACTCGATTTGACATGGGATCACGCATACCAAGGCAACAAGCAAAGGAAAGTACAAGATGACAAATCTAGACTTGACTTGTGAATTCGTGAAATGTCGTGAGCGACTTCTCGTGTTTGAATTTACGGTGCTTGGCTTTAATTTTAGACTCGAGTGTTGACTTTGACGGAGTGACCTTCATATGATTGACCTTATTGACGGGATTGATGACACATGTTAATTCTAATTTGTGTTGTTTAAGACAGACTTGACTCGAGGTTCGGGTATGTGTGTCCCGAACGTGTCATAAGGAGAACGGATTTTGGAATGACTCGATGTGTTACCCTCGAGTGTGTGAGTCGAGGTGTGGAAAATGCTTAGATCCTAACTGAATTGGGGTAGGAGGTCCAAAATGACGGCGTGACGCCTTAGGACTTGACTCGAATTTGAAAAGACCCAAAAAGTAGGAAAAGATGGGTTTATAACTTGACAGAGTTCGGACTAGGACATAGTCGGTTTGAACTTTGACTCTAACTTAGCCCAATTGAATTTACATATTCGCATTTACATGATTTGAAAATCTTTTGATTAAAACATGTTTTTGTTTTTTTGTTTTTGTTTTTTTTTTTTCGGACTTTGTTTTTTTTTTTTTTTTACTTTTTTTGTTTTTTACACGGATTTTGAAATGGGTTTGAGGCCCGAAGTTTGACTCGACAAATGGACAGAGTTTCGGCTTTGTTTTGTGCTATTTTGAAAATGTTTACATTTTGAAAGAGGTTTTATTTTACAAAATCCGTCATGGTTTTGTTTACAAAATGATGATCACATATAATACAAGCATATATACAAGCATTATAACGGGATGCTGAGTGCATTTAAAAGGGTTTTGGTTTAAAGGGTGGGTTGCCATACCGAACCATCAAACCCGAAGTCTGTGGAGAGGCTCGTACCAAACAAGAGTAAGGCCGATTCCTAGTCCATTTCCTCAAGTAGTGAAAGCCCTTGATACAAACAAGAGTAAGTACCATGGTATGGATGACGTCAATCGCTATCCATCCTTAGGCCCAAATAAGAATTAAGACCGTTTAGATGGGACGATTGGTCGAATGGGTTGGGTTGGGCCTAGGAAGGCCGAATGAAACGATCTAGGACGACCGAGTTATGAAAACCGACAATTGTCTTGTACAAACTATTCCCTAACCTTGTTCAAGTTTCACCCTTTTGGCTACACGTAAGTGTATTATCCCCAGCGGAGTCGCCAAACTGTGGACAGTGGAGGTGCCCACGGGGGCGCTTGGGAGGAAAGAGGAACAAGCGTTTGCATTTTTGTTGGAGTCGCCACCAATTTTTATGGGAAATTGGAACCGTTCGAATACCTCGTGCCATGTCAAGACACAAAGTAAAGACATGAACACTAAGCAATCGTTACCCTTAGCATTCTATGTCTAGAATGACCCTCGTGGATGCCAATGAACACGGGTGTTCGCAGATATCTGGAGTAAGGGGTGAGGGTACGTATTAGGAAGCTCTTTTGATCGAACACCTAATCCCGCCCGCCTCGATAGCGGCCTCTACTAATGATTAGGGAAGTTATTCGTACTTGATATATCGTCGGTTATATGCATGTGTTTTAGCAGGATTTTCCCTGAATGGGTCCGGCTTGATTGAAGAATAAGATGGGTATCTAGCTCTATATGTTTGGAGTATTTATAAATGAATTACAAAGAAAGACTATGTAAAAAGAATAATGCTTATGCTATTTGAATAAACTGAATACAAGTTTGGTAATTGGATGATCGTAAAATAATAAGTAGTGAAGTAATCTTATATTGATGAATCATGAATGAATTTACAAATGCTAGATTACAATATTTATAGTCATAATCATGAACGTTGTATTGATCTCCAACGTTCTTCTCTTTTGTCGGGGTTGTTGCCGGATTAATAGGGCACATTCCCTATTAATTGATTGATCGGTTCTTCGCCAACCGATTCTTAGCCTTTTCCCCTTTTGCACGTCTAAGTTCATGGATGATATAGTCCCGTAATTAGTCTTGGTCTTCCTTGAGAATAGGACACGGTTATTTGACTTATACAACTGTATTTCTTGTTTATCTTCTTAATCCAGCCTGCTTTAATACTCGCAAGCTATTCTATCGACCATCAGGCTTCTCTTCCAGGATTTAGTAGCTGCTTGCCATAATATTCTTCAACAGCTAAATAATAGTTAGATTTGTCCGGTCTTCGTTTTCTTCAATCACCTTGTAAGGTCGAGGCGAGGTTATGGTCGCCAGGTTAATCTGGGCCTAACAATTGCCCCTTGACATTTTACCGTCTTTGGATCGGCCGGGGTGAGATGTCAATTTTACCGGGTTGAATAATAAAGAGACTTATACTTAATCAATGACTCTTAGACTCCTAGTTACCGTTGAACACTATAACGGCTAGGTGATGTCGCTTGAGAGTTTTGCAATCCCTAGGGTTTTCATACCGTTATAGATCTTCTATAAATACGGTATTTAGGGCGAGGTTATTTTTCACCAAATTTCCTCCACTTTCTTTGCTAAGTATTCTTCTGAAATTCTCCTCTATTTCCCGGGAACCTTGTTCGCTAATTTATACTTTCTCAATAATTTCAATTTTATCACAATAAATCGAACATTCAGAGATATGGGAGCCAAGAAACGTCCTGCATCCCATAAAGCTGCTGCTGCTGTTGAGCCTGAACCCATAGACATCCAAGAGGAAGAGGTGAGGGAAATTGATCCTCCGCTCGTCTTTGTGGCTTTCAAGTATCGAGGATTCATTTTCTTGCTCTTCAATCTCGGATTCTTCCTTCCCGAGGAAAACTTACTAAAAACAAACTATGACAAGATTCTAAGGAAGAAGAAAATAATTCTGAATCAACCGAGGTATGGATCCCGAGTCTTGTCCGTCAGGGCTAATGGGTATCACTGGCTGGTTCGTATTTTTGAATGGGCGTTCAAAGCGTACATGTAAGTTACCTTTTACTCCCTTAATGATTGACACCATTCGTGCTATAGAGGTGTCACCTTTTCAGATTATGCCAATGGTTTGGAAACTTGTCCATTCTATTGAAAATTTATGTGCTAAACATAATCTTGTAATTACTATCAATGATATCAAGGCAGTATATCATATGAAAAATCCTGTTGATGGTCGCTTTAATTTGAGAATAAAATCGAAAATGTCTCCATTAATTACTAACCTGGACTCTGGAGATGATAAAAATTGGGCAAAGACTTTCCTGTTTGTCCGGACTGAGACTTTGGGATCAGGCTTTGATTATCTGAGATATCCTCCCTTGGAGAGTGGTAGGTTCCTTGTACTTTTTATTTTGCAATATATATTACATGGAATTAATGGATTTTGATTCTTACCTGTGTAACTTTGACGGTTTTTGCAGCTCCTGATTGGAGTTGTGATCCTCTTGATGAGGAGGCTGTTTCCAGGATAGAGGCTTTCCTTGCTATTCCTGAGGAGGAGAGGACCTGGCCAGCTAGTTTGGGCAGGGAGTTGTTGCCCCGGTATATGAAGACCAAGCTGACTGGGGTCAGAGTACCCAAAGGCAAGCCTAGTTCTACTGCTCTTTCCTGTACGTCTTTTGTATGCTTTTATGTTGGCCATTATCTTCCTGTCGTTCTTTGCTTGATACTCACGTATATTTTTTATATATTCGTATTTAGGTCTTTCGCTAGGCTGGCCAGACTTTTTCGCAAAGGATTTGAAGGTGGGGTGGCTAGGATTCTTTGAATAGTCCAAGAGCCGGGAGGCTAGTGGGAGTGACAAAACGCTTGATATCCTGGTTTCGAGGTTCGACCTCCTCAAGATCCTCCGGGTAATGTCACCGGAGATTGTCCAGGCTCGAGAAAAGAAAGAGGGAAGATGTTATCCTGGAAGAGGAGGAAGGAGAGAAACAGCCTATCCCGGCTCGGCCACTCGGGAGTATAAGGCAAGTGCCTCGCTAGGATTGATGACATGGATGATGCCCGGCACGGATATATGAGTTTTTCGCAAAGATGAGTGACCGGCTATTGTCCGCTAGTACCCTTGAGTCGTCTACCAGGGTGGTTTCTATTCGGACTTCTCTTGTAACAAGGGTCTTGAACTTGCTTCCCAGGCTAGGGAGGTTAGTTGTAAAGGGATATTTTTAATTGTTTATGTGCTTTTTGTTTTGCCTTGTATTTGGCTGATTGATTTTGTATGTATGTAGGGGTTGGATGCGGGGAAGCTCGCTTGTCGGCTTAGGGACGCCTGGCTAGGGTTTCTAGTTTGGAGGAAAAACTGGATAAACTTAATCGTGACTGCACACGTCCGGGGGTAATGAAGTGGTACTTCAATCTCGAGTTGGGGACGGCTAGGAGTCAACCAGGGTCGCTATAGTTTGTTAGGTGGTGCGAAAAATGCCGAGAAGGTTGTCGGTGGAGTTGGAGGCCGAGAAGCAGGCAATGCAGGATCAGTTGAGAAAGAATGAGGAGCTTGCTGCTGAAAAGGAATTGGTGGAGGCGAGGTTGGCTGATGCTGCTCAATACTTCTTCGGGAAAGGCCGGGTTGATGCTATGAGAGATCGAGAACCGACCAGGGCTAATTGGAGTCCAGGACAAGGATGAGATAGCTTTGGACGCTCAGTATCCGATTTGGCTTGAAGTATGGGTCAAGAAGAAGAAGTGGATTCTCCTCCTTCCAAGGCAAAGTCGGGTGATCAGGAAATGGTGGATGGTTGTGAGTCGATTCATTGGCTCAAAAAATAACTTAGTTTTGTTTTTCTTTTTGGTTTTGGTCTATCCAGGGGGAATGTCCCTGGAATGAATATTTAGAAACATTTTTGGCCCATCCGGGGAATGTCCCTGGAATGGATGGTGTGTGGTAAGGCCAATTATTTTGGATGAATAAATATTTGGTCAGATTTTCCTCTTGTGTTTTGAAAAGGTGATGTTGATTTGTCTCGGATCGGCGATTATTCGGATCGTGCAAGTTATTATTGGATCCGGCGATTATTCGATTGGATCGGCCGATTATTATCTTTGGATCGGCGATTTAATGTGTTATGGGTGGGGTTGTTGCACATGCTGGAGGGCTTATGTCCCTTGCTGTCTGGAGGGCTTATGACCCATTTATGTCATCTGATCCAGGAATAGATTTTCCAGGTTTGTATGTTGAGCTCGGTATTATAAGGCTGTTTTGCAACTGAATTTTGGATATCGGTTGGGTATTAGTTAAATGTTGGTGGGGTAGCCCACAATCTTTAAGATTTGTTTTAAATAAAATGCAGTATGTAAAAACAAGTATTGAAGATTCTACTTGGTAGAGATATGGGAACATAGATCGATTACTTTGCACGCAATTTTGAAGAAATCATATATTGCATTTATTCACGTAATGGCAAGTATCATACATGTAATTTCATATCAAGCTAGGCAGGAAATGTGAACACGAAAATTATACCTGAACCGGGAGATTTATTTTATATGTGAAATAATTTTAGGTGTGCAATGTTCCAAGCTCTTGGGATCATCTCGCCTTCCAGGGTTTGTAATCTGTAGGCTCCCTGGCCGACTATTGAGTCAATTAGGTAGGGACCTTCCCAGGTTGGGGCCAATTTGCCAGCATTCTTTTCTTTTGTGTTTTGGAAGACTTTCCCGAGGACAAGGTCTCCTACCCTGAATACCCTGGCTTTGTGGGTCTTGTTATAGCTTTTCGCAACTCTTTCCGATATCGCTAATCGATCTTTGTTTGCATCTCTTAGCTCTTCCGTTAGGTCAGTGTCCTCCATTAGAGGTATATTGCTTGTTATTGTATTCAGGCCGCATCCGGGCGATGGAACGTCCACCTCACTGGGATTCTTTGCTTCACATCCATAGACCAAGGAGTAGGGGGTTTGGCCTGTGGATGTTTTAGGTGTGGTTCTGTTAGCCCAAAGGACCAGGGGGAGTTCTTGACCCATCCGCCTTTCCTTTTTCCAGCTTTTTCTTTATGCGGTGATTACCACCTTATTCTTTGGATTCTGGCTTGACCGTTGGCTTTTGGATATCCTGGTGTGGATGTCACCAGATTGATGTTCCATTGAGCACGGATAAGGTCTTGTTCTTTTTCCCACAAATTGCGTGCCATTATCACATACTATTTCAGAGGGGATGCCATATCTACATATGATGTTGTGTTTAATGAATGCTATGACATTCTTCTCCTTGACTTGCACCGTATGATTCGGCTTCTATCCATTTGGAGAAGTAATCAGTCATTGCTAGCATGAAAACCTTTTGTCCGGGTGCTTGAGGTAGTTTTCCTACTATATCCATGCCCCACTTCATAAATGGCCATGGTGCGGATATGGAATGTAGTTCCTCAGATGGCTGATGGATATATGGTCCGTGAATCTGACAAGCTTTGCATTTAGAGCTAAAATCCAGGCAATCGGCTCTCAAGGTAGGCCAATAATAACCTGTTTCCGAGTACTTTGCTTGCCAGGCTTCTTCCACCTTTGTGATTTCCAAAGTATCCTTCATGGATTTCGATAATATCCGCTCGACTTCCTGTGGTTCCAGGCATCCGAGGTACGGCCGACTGCGATTTCTTAAAAAGCATGTTGTCAATAATAATATATGAAGCGACTTTTATTTTTAGTGCTCGGCATCTTGCTTATTTAAGGGAAGGATTCCCTGTTGTAGCCTTGATCATAGTAAGGTTTTGTCCAAGAATTAGCAATGTAGATTGGGAAACTCTCATCTTGTTTATTTATTGCAGGTTCTAATAAATGCACGATGGGTATTTTGTCGAAGTCAAGGGGACTAAAGTTGGATCCTAGGCCGGCTAGAGCATCGGCCTGGGTATTCAAATCCCTGGGAATTTGGTCAATATTAAAATTTCGAAATTTACCTTTTAAAATTTGGACAACGTCCAGATAAAGCATCATTTTGGGGTCTTTTGCAAAGATATATCCCATTTACTTGGTTGGAGATAAGAAGGGAATCGAGACGTACCTTTAGGTTTTGCACACCAAGGTCAATACATACCTTTAATCCGGCTATCAGGGCTTCATATTCTGCCTCATTGTTGGTAGCCTCAAATGCACAGCTTATAGCCTGTACTATCTTATCCCCTTGTGGCGATTTTAGTACTAACCCTTGATCATGTGCCCTCATGTTGGCTGCACCATCGACGAATAGGGTCCATTCTAGGTCTGTTTGGTCGTGGTGGGTTTATTCACTTCTTTTATTAGGTCGGGTTCTAGGGTCGGACTAAAATCAGCCACAAAATCAGCTAATGCTTGTGACTTAATTCCTGTCCTTGGTTCAAATATTATATTGTATGTGCTTATTTGGGATCGACCATTTGCACATTCGTCCAGGACAATTCCGGTTTCCTAAGTACGGACTTGATAGGAAGATTGGTTCGACTATTATAGGGTGGCTTTCAAAATATGGTCTTAATTTTGTGCAACTCATAATTAAAGCTAAAACATATTTTTCTAGTGGGCCATACCTGATCTCTGCATCCAGTAGACTTTTACTTACATAATAGACAGTGGTCTTTGTTGTCCGTCTCTTCTTTGACCAGGACTGCCGACAAAGATTCTGTGGTAGCAGGTATATTTGTCGGGGTTCATCTTTTTGGTTTTGCCAGCAAGGGGGAGAGGATAGATATATTTTCGGTCTTCAAAGGCGCTGATGATCGTGGGTCCATTGAAAGTCCTTGTTCTTCCTTAGCAGGTTATAAAATGATTTGCATCTTTCTGATGATCTTGAAATGAATCATTGTGGTGCTATTCTTCGATCGACTTTTGTATGTCTTTGATTGTCTTTGGTGGTTCTAGCTCCAGGATAGCTTTGATCCTGTTGGGGCTGGCTTCTATTCCTCTTTTTGTCACCATGTAGCCAGGAATTTGCCCGCCGAGACTCGAAGTGGCATTTTTGTGGGTTGAGCTTCATATTGAATTTTTCCAATATTTGAAAGGCTACTTCCAGGTCTTTGACGTGGTCTTCTGCCTTTTTTGATTTGACTACCATGTCATCTATGTAGACTTCCATGGTGTCTCCTATCTGATCTTTGAACATCATGTTGACTAGCCTTTGGTAGGTTGCACCTGCATTTTTTAATCCAAAGGGCATAGCAGTATAACAATATATACCTCTTTCGGTGATGAAAGTCGTGCTTTCTGGTCTTGGGTGCATTTTTATCGATTGAATCGCTGGAGGCATCCATGAATGTCAACATTTCGTGGCTGCAGTGGCATCTACCATTGCATCGATGTGTGGTAGTGGAAATGGATCTTTTGGGCAAGCTTTGTTTAAGTCGGTGTAATCTACACAGACTCTCAATTTGCCATTTTTCTTTTGGACGACTACCACGTTTGCA
Organism: Silene latifolia; assembly: GCF_048544455.1. Lineage (NCBI taxonomy): Eukaryota > Viridiplantae > Streptophyta > Magnoliopsida > Caryophyllales > Caryophyllaceae > Silene > Silene latifolia. The sequence goes on along the minus strand of NC_133538.1, from coordinate 378,658,241 downwards.
AGCCGGTCGGGTTACATTACTTCCTTGATCATCCCCATGTCCAAGAACTTGTCAACTTCTTGGTTGATGATTTCATGCCTCTCTGCTGCAAATTTTCTTCTCTTTTCTTGTACAGGCTTAAAGGATTTGTCAATGTTTAACTTATGAGTAATAACATCATCTATACGGTCATATCAAAATGTGACCAAGCAAAACAAGACATTTTAGTTTTAAGAAAGCTGACCAGATTCGGTCTGATTGAATCGGGTGCATCTGACCCTACGAGTACTTTCCTGTCAGGGAATTCTGGGTCTAATATGACCTCTCCTGTTTCCATCTGTGATTGTGCTACAAATTCTTCCCTGACAGGTGACTTTAATTGCTATGCAAGGGACTTACCTGACTTTGAGGGTTTCAAAGCCCGAGTGTAACATTCGAGTGTCCTCTGTTCTCCCCCGATGGTGGTTATCCCCATTTCGTTGGAATTTTCACGCATTGATGGTATGTTGATGGGATTACTTTGACATTGTGGATCCATGGTCTGCCCAGGATTACATTATACGAGGATAGGCAATCCATTACTCCAAATCTCTCATATGAAGCCACTCCTTCCACATAGGTAGGCAAGCTGATTTCTCCCAAGGTGTTCTTTGTTTCTCCACTGAATCCAACCAGGACGCTGGATTTCTTGATGATCTTCCCTTCGTCTATCTTCATAGCTTTAAGGACGTCAAGCATCACCAGGTTGATTGAACTGCCTCCGTCTATCAGGATTCTTGACACCTTTGCCGTGCCGATTTGCATGGTGATTACAGTGTCATGGTGTAGATCGATATTCCTTGAGATCCGAGTCATCAAAGGTAATAGCAGGCAATGACTTGGGCACGGGAGGAGGCCGGAGTCTGGACTCCCTGGATATTCTTTTGGCGGGCCGGTGGTGGGACCATGATTTACGATCCTCCATTTATGAATTTGACTTCATAGATGGGGGAGGAGGAGGAGGAGGGTCTCTTTGCTTCGAGTCTCTCTTGTTTTGTCCTTCATCTTTGTTCTTTGGCTGCTGGATTATGTCTTTCAAGTAGCCTTTCTTTAGAAGATATGCCACCTGTTTCCTGAGTTGGATGCATTCTTCTGTGGTGTGTCCGATGTCCTGATGGAAGTCACACCATCTGGTTGGATCTTTCCTGGGGTTATCAGATTTCTTTGGCCATCTAAATGTATCTCCCAGGTTTTCAGCGTTTGATTAATCCTGCGCAGTATTAATAGAGAAGTTATATTCGGGAATAGTTGGGAGGTTAGAAAGGTTACCTTTATGTTCTTATGCCATATTGACTTCAGATCATTCAGGCCTGGAATAGGGTGCCGATCCGGGATTGCTTCCTTTTCGGTAGGAACTTTTCCTGTTAGTGTGTCCATAGTCTTGCTTTCCTCCGGATGAGTTCGTTCTGAAGTTGAGGTCTTCTTCCAATCTGACATGCTCTAAAGCGATGGATTGAACAGTGGCAAAGGTTGGACATGCTTTCTTGGTCAGATCTGCATAGATGTCACTGTCAAGCAGGACTCCTTGCTCGAATGCTTCTCTGCATTGTTTCTTCATCGCATCCGGGAATGGCCACCTTTTCTTTGAAAAATCGCCAGGAATTCTTTGAGAGATTCTTGGGAAGTTGCTTTACCCTGAATAGGTTCTGGGTCTCTTGGCCATATCTCTGCTACTTGCGAATTGTTGATTGAAGGCATTGATCAGTTCTGCAAAATTCTTGATACCTCCATTTGGGAGATTGATGAACCATTGTAATTTGCTCGGTCGGGTTGTACCAAAGCCTTTGCACATGCAGACTTGCCCGAGTTCACTGGGTATTGAGGCAACCAACATTTTTTGTTTGAATATGGCAACATGATTTTGTGAATCGGAGGTTCCATCATAAGTTCTCATGGATGGAACAAAGTAAATTTCTTGGGAAGATCAATCTTTGCAATTTCATCTGCAAAGGGTGAATCAGCAAAGTTGTCAACTTCTACTTGCCCACAGTGTCCGGCACTCCGGGTATATTTTCTATTTTGTTGTGGAGTTTTTGGATTTCCTGAAGCATAGCCATCATTATTGTTGCTTGATTTTGTTTGTCTCATCATTGGGAATGGTGGAGTCTTAGGATAATGTATCCTTCTCAGGGGTTCCAAAATTAGAGAAGTCTATGTTTTTGATAATGGATGAGAATGGGGTTCTGGTTCAAATCGGTCCTGGAACCCGAAGCCTGATTTTCAATTTCTTTTTCAGGCTAGACTCAGATTCCTTCACTATTGATTTGCTTCACTGTTTGCCTTCTCTTGGATTGTTTCCAATTCTTTGATCTTGGCCAGGGCAGCCGCTAATTGTTGTTCTGCGGTGAGTTCCACCATTTTTGTGTGTGAATATTAAATGAAAGATGATAAGGAGAATTTTATTGGTTGAAGAACTAGATGCCCCACGGTGGGCGCCAATTGTTTTAGCAGGATTTTCCCTGAATGGGTCCGGCTTGATTGAAGAATAAGATGGGTATCTAGCTCTATATGTTTGGAGTATTTATAAATGAATTACAAAGAAAGACTATGTAAAAAGAATAATGCTTATGCTATTTGAATAAACTGAATACAAGTTTGGTAATTGGATGATCATAAAATAATAAGTAGTGAAGTAATCTTATATTGATGAATCATGAATGAATTTACAAATGCTAGATTACAATATTTATAGTCATAATCATGAACGTTGTATTGATCTCCAACGTTCTTCTCTTTTGTCGGGGTTGTTGCCGGATTAATAGGGCACATTCCCTATTAATTCGGTTGACTGGTTCTTCGCCAACTGATTCTTAGCCTTTTCCCCTTTTGCACGTCTAAGTTCATGGATGATATAGTCCCGTAATTAGTCTTGGTCTTCCTTGAGAATAGGACACGGTTATTTGACTTATACAATCGTATTTCTTGTTTATCTTCTTAATCCGGCTGCTTTAATAATAACCGCAAGCTATTCTATCCGACCATCAGGCTTCTCTTCTAGGATTTAGTAGCCTGCTTGCCATAATATTCTTCAACAGCTAAATAATAGTTAGATTTGTCCGGTCTTCGTTTTCTTCAATCAGCCTTGTAAGGTCAGGCCAGGTTATGGTCAGGCCAGGTTAATCTGGGCCTAACAGCATGCAATGCAACATCCAAGTTTCGATCCTAACATGTGAGAATTAGACTAAGTCGGTTGACACGTAATTAGCAAACAATTAGGTCGAATTAGGGATTTAATGCTCAATTACATGTGAAAACATTCAAGCAATAAAAGAAATACAATAATTATAAATTACAATAAACATATACACCACAAAAAAGATGGTTTTAGAGATAGAGAGAGAAAGTCCTAAAAAAGAGTGATTTTGTTTTCAACGCATAAACCCTAAAAAAAAAAAAATTGTTGAAATCATGACGGTAATCAAATCTTCATCGATTTCTTCAACAAAAAATACTCAAGCATCTAGTAGTAATAAGTTTTCGTGTCTTTCTCATAATTTGGATGAATTTCCAGTTCTATCTCACCCAAAAGGTCCTACTTCTGCGGATGTTATTCGGGAAAAATCGGTTCATGAAGTGGTAGGGATTCCACCTCTGAACTTGGACGTATTGGTTGAAGACATTCCGTATGAGGAGGAAGGATATGTACCAGTTCTGGAAGTGATTGCGGAGGAGCCGTCTGTTATTCCAGAGGATGCTGCGCCTGGTTTACTTCAGTTCACGGCAGCTGAGGTCAAAGTGGAGCTTGACTACTGGAAACATTCGGTTTATTGTTTTATTTTGGGTGCAAATCCTCCATGGGACATTGTTGAAGGCTTTATTAGGCGACTGTGGATCAACCATCAGGTAGACATGCTCTCTTTCTTACCTAATGGTGTTTTTCTGGTGCGCTTTAAGTCTAGGGCTGCTAGAGAGGCTGTGTTAAAGCAGGGTCATTTCTTGTTTGATAACAAGCCCCTTATAGTTAGACCTTGGTCTCCTGAGATTGAACTAGTTAAGCATGAGGTCAAGTCTGTCCCGGTCTGGATTCGTCTACTTAATCTTCCACTTAAGTTCTGGGGAAAAGGGATTGCCCATATTTCTGGACTTGTAGGGAAATTTATTAAGTGTGACATAGCAACTGAAGAGAGAACTAGGCTTGGCTATGCTAGGGCTATGATTGAGATGAATCTGGGTGACCCTTTACACGATAAGGTGTCTTTTTGGATGAGAATGGTGTTCTAGTTGAAATAGTGGTGGAATATGAGTGGAAACCTATTGTTTGCTTGAAATGCAAGGGTGTTGGTCATAGTACTGAAGATTGCAGGAAAAAGAACCAAAAGCCTAAATCTGCAGTGCCTGCTAAACAACCAGCTCCTGCAAAGCAACCAGTGGTTAACAAAGTTTGGAGACCTAAAGCTGCTACTGGTGGTCAGAGACAGAAGAGTCATGTGAATGTTGCTCAGACTCCAGTAGCTACTGTTCCAGTTGATGTACCTCTGACTACTCCTGTGGTTTGGCATAAGGATGGGACCTATACAATGGGTTTTACCCCTGCTAGGCCCATAGTGAGGATGACCAGGCAAGAGAATTCTGATGGGGGGTATAGTGTTCATAAATTTGGTCAACAAACTTTTCTAGAAGCTTTGAACAAATCTGGTTCACCCAAGGAAGGTATTGGGACAAGTGGTAGTGCTCCTCACCAGGTGGTGGGGGATGCATAATCTTGGTTTTTGGAATATAAGGGGGCTAAATAAACCTACAAAGCAGAGAGTTGTTAAATCTTTTATACTTAAGCATAATGTGGGTTTGTTTGGTCTCCTTGAGACAAAGGTTAAGGCCTTATCTCAGAATAGTATCAGTGGTATTGTTATTGATGGATGGAGTTTAACCACTAATAATAGTTGTCACAAAGGGGGTAGAGTATGGGTTTTATGGAATCCTAGTATTTTTCAAGTGGATATTGTCAATTACTCTGCACAATGTATTAATATGAAGGTTGTGGAGATTGCTTCTAATAAGCTCTTCTACTTGTCAATGGTCTATGTTTTTAATGATTTACAAGCAAGAGAGTCTCTTTGGGAGCAGCTCATTAATTTTGCCTCTGTTGTTGATGGAGCTTGGGCAGTGTGTGGAGATTTTAATTGTGTCCTCTCACACTCTGAAAGGTTAGGAGGCAGTAGTACTGATGCTGAAATTGATGCTTTCCAGGGTTGTCTTACTAGTTGTGGTCTTGTGGACTCACCTGCTATGGGATCCTTTTTCACCTGGAATAATAAGCAAGAGGTGAATGCAAGGGTGTATAGTAGGCTTGATCGTTTTTTGATTAATTCTGATTGGAGTTGCTCTATGTCAGATAATTATGCTCATTTTCTTCCTGAAGGAAATTTTGATCACACTCCCTGCATTCTTAAAAAGGCAGATGACTTCTTGCTACCAATAGGCCTTTCAAATATTTTCAGATGTGGGGGAAATCTCCTCTTTTTCTTCCTAGGATGGCTGTTTGGTGGGATGTTGAATTCACTGGTACCAAAATGTATGTGTTAATTAAGAAGCTTAAAAATCTTAAGCAGCACCTCAAGCAGTTTAATAAAGATCAGTTCCAAAATATTGAGCAGTGTGCTGCTATTGCTTTGAAGAATCTGGAGTTTATTCAATCCAAAATTGCTCTTGATCCTACTAATGTTGATTGGTTGGTGAAGGAAGCTCCAGCTGCTAAGGAGTTTTCTGAATTGCAGCAAGCCTGCCATCTTTTTCTTAGCCAAAAAGCCAAAGCTGCTTGGTTAAAAGATGGAGATCAAAACACTAAGTATTTCCATGGTGTCATAAGGAGTAAATTCATGAGGAATCAAGTGCTTGCCATCAAAGACCTACATGGAGTTGAGCATACTGATCCTATTAGGATTCAGAATGCCTTTTTGGAGTTTTATATTAACTTCCTAGGCACTGAGACTGTTACTGAAAAGGTTAATGCTCGAATTATTCAGACTGGTAGGACTTGTACTGAGGAGCAAGCTACTGGTTTACTTCTTCCTGTAACCAAGAAAGAAATTAAAGATGCCATTTTCTCCATTCCAGATCACAAGGCCCCTGGGCCAGATGGCTTCTCTAGTTCCTTCTATAAAGATGCCTGGAGTATCATTGGGGATGAGGTGTGTGTGCGGTCATCATAGATTTTTTCCAAAAGGGAAATTGCTCAAGCAAACCAATGCTACTGTTCTTACTCTCATTCCTAAATGTAAGATGCCTACTCAAGTCACTCAGTTTCGTCCCATTGCTTGTTGCAATGTTGTTTACAAGTGTATCTCTAAGCTTATTTGCAACAGACTTTCTACTGTGTTGCCTGAGTTGGTTAGTGTGAATAAAGGGGGGTTTGTGAAAGGAAGGAGCATCATTGAAAACATCTTAGTCTGTCAGGATTTAGTAAGATTGTATAATAGACAGGCATGCTCCCCCAGGTGTATGTTCAAAATTGATCTAATGAAAGCATATGACTCTGTTAGTTGGACTTTCTTAGATGAGTTGCTGGAAGCCTTCAGGTTCCCTAAGCACTTCAGGGGACTGATCATGGAGTGTGTTGGGAGTGCTTCATATTCTATTACCTTAAATGGTGACACTTTTGGCTTCTTCAAAGGCAAGAAGGGTTTGAGACAGGGTGACCCCATGTCACCTCTTCTATTTACCTTGTGTATGGAATATCTGAGCAGGATTTTAACCTGCGCCACTGGAAAATTAAAGTTTCATTATCATCCTCTTTGTAAACAGTTGAAGCTTTCTCATCTGATGTTTGCAGATGATTTACTAATGTTCTGTAAGGGAGATGCTGCTTCAATGATGGTCTTACTTAGAGCTTTTTCTTCCTTTTCCTTGGCATCTGGTTTGAAAATGAACTCTACCAAGTCTGAAGTCTATTTTAATGGGGTTCCTGCTACTTTGAGGAAGGACATTCTTTCCATCTCTGGGTTTATTGAAGGGCAGCTCCCATTCAAGTACTTGGGAGTGCCAATTACTGCAGGGAGACTGAAGAAAAATGATTGTGCTGTGTTGATAGATAAAATAGTAGAGAGGATTAGAAGTTTGGGGGCAAAGAAGCTTTCTTATGCTGGAAGGTTGACCTTGGTGGAATCTGTGTTGGTTACTATGCATAGGTACTGGGCCTCTATATTTGTCTTGCCAAAGGGTGTGTTGAGTAGAGTGGATGCCATCTACAGAAATTTCCTTTGGGAAGGTCATGCTGAGTATAATAGTGTTCCTAGAGTGGCCTGGCATAAGGTTTGTGTCCCAAAAATAGAAGGTGGATTGGGTCTGAAAGATAGTCACGTTTGGAATGTAGCAACTATAGGTAAGCTTGTTTGGTGGTTGGTCGTTAAACCGGACAAGTTGTGGGTCGATGGGTACACCATATCTACATAAAAAATGGGGACTGGGCTGCAGCATTCTCCTTCCTCCGATGCAAGTTGGCATTGGAATAAGATCTGTAAGGTCAGGGATCTCATTAAGGATGGGTTTGTATCTAATGATTGGAGTATTGGAAATGGGGAGTATACTATCAAGAGTTGCTACAACTGGATTAGACAACCTAGACCAGAGGTGCCCTGGTTTAGGTCAGTTTGGCACTCACTAGTCTTGCCTAAGCATGCATTTGTGGCCTGGCTAGTGAGTAGTAATGCGTTCTTGTTGAAGGACAAGTGTATCAATTAGCGATTGCTTTCGATGATCTTTCTTTGTGTGTGTCATCTTGAGAGGGAGACTCATACTCATCTATTTCAGAATGTAACTTCACTCGAGGTTAGTCCAGTCTGTCTTGGATGGGTTATGTTCTCCTCTTGGACAGCAAGATTGGATTCAGAACATAGCTAGGAGGAGATGGAGCAGGTTGAGGAAGGTTGTTACTAATCACGCCATTCTAGCCTGTTGGTATGTGACATGGATGCGAGAGAAATGAGGCACGCCTGAATGGTAGAGTAGCCAGGCCGAATACTTGGTCGCTCACATCAAGAGTGTCTTAAGAAGTCGTGTTAGTAATTGTAAGCCAAGTTTGGTCTCTCCAGGGGACGAAATTTGGTTGAATAAGTGCACTTAATGTAATATTAGCATCTAACAAATTGTACGAGTTGGAAAATGGACTATGTGTATCTTGCTTTGATATTAATGGAAAGCTTACATTTTAGCAAAAAATAAAAAAAAAAATAAAAAAAAAAATTACAATAACGAAAATTACATTAATTACAAAGGATTAGGCGATTTATGTCGAAAATACCTTTAAAACGGATAATTTGAGAAAAAGGAATAAAAGAATAAAATTACGAATAGATCAGAAGGTGATAATACGGATAATAGTTAATTAAACGTAAGCTAATTAAACTAGGTCAAGCAACAACGGAGATCAGGGACAGAATTCAACCGAATAAAGCGCAGCAGAAAGCTGCGTCCTTTGAATAGGCCGCAGACGCCGTTGCGTCATTCGACCGAACTCCCGTGAAGCGGAATGCGTGTTGTTAATATCAATTTGCAAATTTAATGATCGATTAAATAAATTATTTACTCGGATGACAGTGATTAATAGGTTATTTACATGTGATTAATGGGTCATAAAACAATAAAACTTGGATGAGACGGATGCAAACGAATTAATTACATGAACGAATGATTGATTAGTGACATGAGTGAATGAAACAGACTAAACATGATGAATTAACGACAAATTAATGACGAACGTGATGAACAAACGATGAATAACAAGTGCAAATATGTCAACGACGAATTCCAGAGACTCAATATTGATTGAATCGAACCTCTAAAACCCGAATTGAGTTTAATGACGAAAACCCGCAAATATTGGTTATAAGGGATTTAAGTCGGGTTTAACAATAAATTATACGAACTAATGATGATGATTAATGATATACATGCGAAATTATTAAACTATTGAGGCGAAGAATTAACAAACAAACGAAAACAAATAACAATTGAATGAATTACAGAGGATGAACGAAGAAGAAAGGAAGCAGGAACTGCGGCAGCCTCACGAAGAGGCGCAGCAGATACTGTGCTCCTTCGAAGAGGCGCAGCAGTTGCTGCGTCCTTTCTCGACGGTTATCTACTGGAAATCCGTAAAAAGAGGATTTAAAGACGGTTTTAGAAATCAGCTTTAAGAGGTATTTTCGACATAAACCTTACAATAATGATACAATAATTAAAATACAATAAATAAAAAGAGAGATTATACACCCTCAGACTTACATGTTTGACGAAACGAGAAGGACTAAGTTATCGATTAGCGATGCTCGACTCGAACTATAATGCAAATATGAAAGTGCCCTCGTAAGAGGAAAACGATTAGATTAATTATGTTGATTGATGTGGAGTTGGTCAAATTGGTCGGTCATGCAAACGAGGCTGGTACTCAGAAGGATCCGAGCTTACGTGGTCGAATGTTCAAGCACGTAGACGCCAAAAAGTAAGAACAAAGGTCTAGAATGCAAAGAGAGAAGAGAAGGGCGGACACTCGCGTGAGAAATATGAGGAGCGAAGGCTCCTATTTATACTAATCACGTGAAGGAATTATGGTAAGACTAGGATACGGAAGGAAAGATCCGGAAATAACCGACTTAGGTTAAAACACGGAAACTTGGACAAAAAGAAAGCACAGGAAAAGGCGCAGATGGGTGCTGCGTCCCTTGGAAGAGGCGCAGACACTTGCTGCGTCCTTTCCCGGGTAGGTTCCTCTGCGCGTAGAAAACGCGTTTGACAGCCTGTCGTATTTTAGGCATAACTTTCTCTACAAGACTCCGAATAAGGTGATTTCGGTGGCGTTGGAAAGCTAATAGAAAGATCTAGAACTCTATGTGAAATAGGCCTGACCCAACAAAGTTGTTATCACCTCGAAAAGTGGGCCTAAAGGTCGGGTTATCATTTTAACTAAATGAAATGCACATTTTGTAATTTAAACCTTAAGTTTAGCCTAATGAAGTGACATGAGACTCAAAATGAGATATAATCTCAACATTTTATGACATCCTAACCTTAGGTAGACAAGCCCATTGCTTTGACTCGGGATTTGACGGTTTTTAGGAAATGAAGACGGTTTTAGGCCCTGACTCCAAATGTACTCTAATTACTGCCAAAACGACCGTATCGGCACGTAGATGACAATTAAGAGGTAGATATAAATGTTTGAGCGATCACTTGACGATAGACTTACGAACTGTCACAAATCATTCCGCGTACCAAACATGCGGCCCAATCATCACCGGGTGGTTTGCGGGAGGTGCAGAAATGAGGTGTCTACATAGATACATACCTCTAGGCTTTAGCTAGCTAGATACACTCTTTTAAGTTACTAGATACATACCTTTAAGGTGCTAGATACACTTCTTTCAGTTACTAGATACATACCGTTCAAGTTGCTTGAGAAACTTCTTTAACTTATTAGATACATACCATTAGCTAGCTAGATACATTTTTTTATGTTTCTAGATACACACTCAATGGCCAGCAAATATCAAACCGAATAGATATAAACCCAATAACATCGTTGCCGGCGTGAAAATAGAATATGAGAACAATCCCCATGGGTAGAATGAAAATGAAGCATAGAGCTGTAAAAGCAAATTCTTACAAACGAAGAAAGTATAAACCCAATAACATCGTTGCCGGCGTCAATTTCGACGACCCAATAATTAACCACCCACAAACAACACATCATTGGACTCAAATTTGACAGAGGAAGACATTTCACGAGTCAAAATGTTCCGACTAGTCCATTTTTACAATATTTTTTTCGAATTTCCAACTCTTTTTTAGTAGATCTATAATTAAAATCACAATTTTTTAGGAGTTAAAAATAACTAACTTACCGGAGAGGGGAGATTGCGTAAATGATAGAACGAAGAGACATTAAAAACAAGAATGCAGAAGATGAAAAACAAGACTGTCAGCGTAAAATTTGCGTCTGAGTGATCGGCGTCGGAGTCCCGTCAAGTAGGTCGATCGCCATAGGAGGGTGATGGTCTGGCAAAGTGGAGGGAGCTAGGGTAGTTGGTGGTGGAAGGGGATGAAACAAAATGGGAGAGACTAATGTCAGTTGGGTTGCTTTGTGTAAGTTAGAAAGCTTGTAATGTCGGGGTAGTTCGTACAGGATCCCGCCCCTATATATATATATATATATATATATATATATATATATATATATATATATATATATATATATATATATAGAAATAGGATCTCGTGCGAATTAAAAGTTCGGTGCGAACTTACGAACTAATTAGTGACTGTTAAATTGGAGAAATCAACGACTAATATTGATGCCCTCTTTTTTTAGTCAAATCCTCCTACGCACCAAATTACATAAACTCCCTGCCATCCTTATCCACAAATCACAACCTGTCAATCGTCGGGCCCACCATGCCAGTTAGCCACCGTGCCGTCGGAGGTTCGACCCGATCTCGTCGACGCCGGCGTGAAACGTTCTGTTATCCCCTCCCTTCTCCAACCTAACTTTCAATCTACTCTCACCTCACACTTCTCACCTACTGTCATGCCGTCAAACAACGATTCCGGTGAGCTTCTACAAGTCGCATCACCTCTGGCGACTACCAAGGCCAGTCAATCGGGTTGGTGGTTTGAGTGTCGTAGTGGGGTTGGCGAGTTGGCGAAAGTCGGGTGTAGCGGATTTCATGTCGTCGCCAATGTATAGGGGATGGATAAAGGTCGAGTTTTGGGTGATCTTCCGTATGCTGGATGTGGGTGCGTCGTTGGTTGTGGTGTGTGGTGGGTGGCGACTGTTGGATTACTGGATATGGTGGGTCTGGGTTGCCGCCAGCGAATATTTGTGGTAATTGATGAACATAGGTTGGATTGATGGTGTTTAGAGAGCGTCGTTGCCATGGTCCTTGTGAAGGCATTGGCGAAATTGGTAGTGGTTCAGTTGGGTGGTGGAGAGTAGGTGAGTGGTGGTGGGCAGTAGTGGTCCAGGTTGTGGTGGATACGTCAACTATGACTCCGGGTACACACATGAATATTGTTAGATACACACATCGAGTTGTGTATCTAGGGTACTCAAATGTGTATCTGAAAGGAGTAACATGTGTATCCGGATAGTACGCACTGTCACTTCCGTACAAATAAAACTCATGACACTATTCACGATGTACCAAATAATGTCAATGCCATGAAAGAATAATTACGCTGGCATTCTTTTCTTTATTATTTACAGTAGTATTTCGTATTTCGGAAGCTTGAAGGCCTCCGAAGAATGAGTCGTATTGGTGGTCGTCGAGTGAGGGGTCGAGAGTGTGATGGTGCCCATGGGGATGATAGTGGATGACGGCCAAGGTGAGTGGTGAGCAGTGGAGGCTTAGGGGTGGCTGTGGTTTCTGGATACACACTATACTACCCCATGTACACAAGTATAGGGCTATAGATACACAAATTGACTTATGTATCTGGGCGTACTAAGTCGTGTATCTGACTTCACTAATTTATGTATCCGGGTGTATTAATTTGTGTATCCGACTAGTCACCACACTTTTACTGTTCCGATATTATAATTTCATGATAACTTCAGATACTACAATGCAATGATGTTCAATTCTATGAGAAATATTTACTTTGAAATAAAATGTACTATGTATAATTTTTATGTTCAATTGCAAAACTTGTTGTGAGGGGCGCGAGAAGAAACTATGTGAATTAGTCAAATGTTAGACGAGACGAATCTGATTAATATATGTCGATTCCAACAAAGTTGAGGTACAAAACAACGCGTCTCATTTAAAAAATTAAAAATGTTTGGTAAGTTGCTCATGTATAAAACACTAGCATAGTAGTATTATAGAAGACAAGAATCACTTTAGGAATTCAGTAAAACTAGTCTAGAGATATAAGTTAATAGGCGTACTCTTGCTCCAATGTTTTTTATATTAATTTAAGTTTGGATAGATAAACTTCTAAGTTACTAATACATACCTTTAACTCATACATACCTTTAACTCGTTAGATACACTAAATTTATTAGATACATACCCTTAACTAGTTAGATACACTCCTATAAATTACTAGATACATACTCATAGCTAGCTAGATACATACCTTTATTTTGCTAGATACACTTCTTTAAGTTGCTACATACACTTCTTTATATTGCTAAATACATACCTTTATTTTGCTAGATACACTTCTTTAAGTTATTACATACACTTCTTTATATTGCTAAATACATACCTTTATTTTGCTAGATACACTTTTTTAAGTTATTACATACACTTCTTTATATTGCTAAATACATTACTTTAGCTAGATAAATATACTCCCTTATTATATTCTTTGTTAATCTTTCAACTTATATTGGTACATGCTGAACAAAGTCAACTTCCAATTTCCCATCCAAAAACATTCACTTCTTTCCTCAAAATTTCAAACGGGTAAAATCATAACCAAATTATATTGCTCCAAATTCCCGAATTTAACCCCCGATTCATTCCTAATCCCACCCATAGTCTTCTTAGCAGCAACCTCAACAATTACGCCACATTCATTTATCCATTCATTCGTTTAACACTATATAATCATCCTAATTCCATACATAATCTTCTTAGCAGCAACCTCAACTCTTCCAAATACGCGTCATCCATCCATTCATTCATTCGATTAACATTGATCATTCCTAATCCCCTCCACAATCTTCTTTGCAGCAAGCTCAATATCCGACTTTTCGATACTATCAAAGCAATGTGAGTTGATACTCCTTCCGTCATAATTAGCATTACGCAAGACAGTCTCACGTTAATATAAATGATACTAACCGATAAACAATAGATTACTCATGTACCTGTTAAGCCTCTACCTAAGTAAATAATTCGTCTTATTAATGTCTTATATTCTCCAAGTCAAAATAAGTAAACCGGTATGCTTTCTTATGCAAGTTGGACCATCTTTGCAAAGATCAAGAGCAGTTCAAAAGCCAAGCTTGGTCAATGATGTTTGACATCATTGACCAGCATTGATGTGCTTATCCGAATTCCAAACCTCGTAATCAACAAAAGACATACACTGCAGATGTTGACCGCATTAAAATGACAGCAAGTAAAGGGTATTTGACACAATAAATCACATAAGCATAAACATTTTGTTAAACTCAGATGCGAAATGGGGAGCATCGCTTTTTTATGAGTTTGTTCAAAGATAACAAAAAGAGCACATTACATATCGGTTCAATGTTTACTTGATGAATTGAACAATTTGTGTTTCTCCGAAACTGATGGGTCTTACTAACCAAGGACAAAGACCTAAAATAGAGCATAACAAGCCAAATAAACACCAATTTGTATGAACATACCTATTGAATTAGTAATTCGCGTCTAGCTCGGTAATTCATCGGTGCTAAGGTTTGATTGCTACCATAAGACAAGCTCTTAGATTACGAAAACTATTACAATATATGAAAGAAAACTTTAGCAATGTTCACCGATTTATGTAACGCAGGAACAAGTGAACAACGAGAAACGAGAATGCACATTTGGATCATATCCTTCCTCATAATCTTTCAAAGAAACATGACTGTCACACGGACCTCATAAGTGAAAACGAGTAAAAAAAGGAAACGATAAATCTTACGGTCTTAAATAGCTCAAAACTAAGCATCTGTCGGCTCATTTAGCTAGCAATCTAGCACGGTCATTTAGTGAAATAATCATGACATGGGTTCTAAACCCGTCATTATCTAAGCAGCCGATCTCATTTTTGCTATGGCACACGGATCACAACATTCGATTTTCGATTCACTCCCATTCTCACCCATGAAAGCCAAATAGACTCATTAGTACAAAAATATACTTCATATAGCCTCTGCTTAGCATATAACGTTAAAGTAAAATACATGGAGTGCAATTGCATATCAAATATTCAATCCCACAATCGATGCATGACAAAATGGCGTATAAAACAAACAAAACATCTGAAAATTTGTCGTCAGGAACATACTTAGAACATTAAAGCATAAAAACATAAATATTCAATCTACAGTCACACAATAAAGCCCACCGTCGTGCACTACTCGCATCCGAGCTCGATCACCGAATCGAGTAACAAGCCGAGCTTTATCCGACAAAGAACTGAAATCGAGCCACCGAGCCCCTGACCCGTGCTTCTCCTCTGCATTTGATTGAACCCTAAAAATGAACCTCATAACATCTGATAATTTCTTCGTCAATAGCTCAATTTCAATTTCGATTTCAAATTAATCGATTCAATCGTGATAATTAATGACCATCTTAAAATGTAATGATGATGGTAAGAAGAAAGAAAGAGATTGAGAGAGAGAGGAGGGAGACAAGAATGTACCCATTGTCGGCGATTGCGGCTCCGTGACGGCGGTCGTGACTATTTTTGGTGGATGGGATAAAGAGAGTTTAAATGGTGTTCGACCGGATCTCGCTGCCGGTATTGATGTGGAGATGGCGGTGACGACGTCTAGTCGAACTCCGTGGTCGCCGGAGAGTATGTTGTGTGGGTGATTTGGGTGAGCGAGGATATAGGGTGACATGGATGTGAAAGTGACGGGGTATAAGGAGAAGTCACGTTTGGATGTATTAGTTTGACTTTGCTTATTTAGTAAGTCTCACTATTTTAAGCTAGTTCGTAAGTTCGCACTCCGACCCCGCCCTATATATATATATATATATATATATATATATATATATATATATATATATATATATATATATATATATATATATATATATATATATATATGATACTTGAGAAACTTACCCCTTCAAATAATATAATACGTGTTTTTCTCCTTTTCTCATAATACGACCTTCAAATAAAATATACTTATTTACCTGTTCTAATATTACCTCACCATATCAACTTTTCACGTGCGTTCACCCTTCATATCCAACCAACCAACCTAACCCTTCCTACCCAACCCCATCTTTATCCACGAACAATTTTCTCTATCAATATCTGCTTATATTCCCTAAATTACACTCTTAAACGTTAGAGATTAACCCTACCCTCGAGAAACTCACCCTCTCCCCAAAAACCCGCCATACCCCTACCCTTACCTCTCACAAAAATACACACGCACAGTGAAGTCATCTTTCACCCTATAAGATTCATGTCCTACCCATAATGAATAAGACAATTTTAAATAGGTTTATATATATATATATATATATATATATATATATATATTTAATTGATTGATATTGATCTTAGATTAAATTTCAGAAATTATAATCATTAAAACTCTCTTTTGTCATTCCCTATTTGTCTCATTTAGTTAAAACCTCAAGAAAGAGATAATAGTAGTTATTGTGTGCAGCTGTATACAAAAGATAAAAAAAAAAAAGGTGATCATTTTATGGTAGACAATGATAGTTATATATATATATGTGTGTGTGTGTGTGTGTGTGTGTGTGTGTGTGTGTGTGTGTGTGTGTGTGTGTGTGTGTGTGTGTGTGTGTGTGTGTGTGTGTGTGTGTGTGTGTGTGTTAAAATGAGGTAATTTTATAATAATTTAGAAGTGGTAACTTTATAATAATGAAAAGTGTTTAATTTTTAACATAAAATAATAATTTTGTTAATAAAATGGGTATTAATTGAAAAAATTATAAATAATTAATTTATTTTAATAATAATAATAATAAGTGTATAATTTTCTAATTTTAATAGGAAAATTTTTAAATATTTAATTATTTTCTAATTTTAATAGAAAATTGTAAATAATTATTTTACTTAATAATAAGTATATAATTTTCTAATTATAATAGGAAAACATCAAAAAAAGCCTTTACTTAATAATAAGTGTATAATTTTCTAATTCTAGTAGGAGAACATCAAAAAAAAGCCTGAAATAGATATATACTAGATTTAATGCCCGGGCGATGCCCGGGCCAATTTGTAATATCCTATGATTATTATGTAATAATACTCTAAGGCCATGTTTTGGATTTAATTTTGTTGATCTTGGCATAGAGAAGTTATCATAGAAGCTTAACTTTTTTGTCTGAACTTATAGAAGAAGGCAGAGAATATAAATAATACAGTATCCAATTATATACTCACTCCATACCACACCAATGGTAATATTGACTTTTTCACATTTGTCGAGACACGTTTTGCAACGTAAATATCTTTTGTTACGCATTATTAAAAATTATAAAAATTTGATATTCTTATAGTACTCATGACGATAAATCAAACAAGATATCACATGACTATATTTTGTCTTATAGATTAAGAATAATATTGAAGATTCCCTACGACCATGAATAATGGCAAAACGGTCAATGTTACCATTGGTCTGATATGGAGGGAGTATAACATAGTAAATTAGTAACTGAAAAATGTTTATATAATTGAAACTATGTGCTACTTCATTGGTGTGATATTTCTACTTACAGCAACTCTCCTATAGGACCGTCCTATAACATAGGACGGGTCCAATAAGAGAGATGAGCCTAACAAGAGAATAAAATAAAAGAAATATATATATAAATCCCCTACCCCCCACCACTGCCATTTTAAGCCACGTACTTCATATTCTTTGAAATCCACATCCACACTACGTCATCTCCGTTGCCGCTCGCATCCTCACCACCACCTCCTCTACGGCCACAAAAACGTCGCTTCTTCATCCCCCATCACGGTTGATGTTCCCAACACCTTCTTTTAGCCCTTTTTGTTCTCCCCCTACATCAATCAATTAAAACTCAAAGCTCAAGATCCCGATAATCATTGCCAACGGCTCCTTGATGCCAACAATTGACAACTAGTTTCGTATTTGGTTTTATAGTTCAGTTTGTAAAGATGATACTTGTGCTTTTAAATGGAAAACTTTGTGTTTTATGTTGAAAATTATAGGTTGTGATTTATGCTCAATTCAATGTTTTTACTCCTCCATATAAATATTTTAATATCTTAATGTTTTAAGTTCAAAACTCACAATATTAATTTGAAAACTTCACATGATTAGATGAAAACTCAAGGCTTTTAATTTTGCTTTTTTATTAATAAAAAAATGAGTAATGTTTTATTTATGTTAAGTGAGATTTTAGTTTAATAACTACTAGTTTTTAACCCGCGCAAAATTGCGCGGGATTGCTTTTAAAACATTGTTATTATAAAAATCTTTAAATATATATGTCATGTTTGGCCCGTTTATAGCTATAGAGGGATATCCCGTCTATAATGAGAATTTGTGATGTTATAAATGACATGTTTATAATTTATATATTTAATTGATTATAGGGTGCTTGGATTTTTTTTTTAAAGAATAAAATAGACACATACATTTAAACCGCTAATTTATGATGTACCTCTTATTATTATTAATACGTCTTGCACTCTAGATGGATAACTCACTTCTTAAACATCATACTGTCATTTAAACTGTGTTGTTCAATGATCGTGTTTATATTATGTCACCAATCACCCATCTTATTTGTTGGCTCGAATCAACTATAATTATCAGAGTTGTGAATTGTTTATCTTTAATATTTTTATTTATTAGTAAATTGATAGTTAATGATATGTACAATTTTGATATATTTTTGTTAAACTAAATTGTTTATCTTTAATATTTTTATTTATTAGTAAATTGATAGTTGTATTTAGTATTTCATATTTAATAATGTTATTAATAAAAATGTGATTTTTATCAATTGTTGTAATATTATTTACTTTAACCAATTGTTGTAATTTGTTGTAATTATATTTAATTTTGTCAATTGTTGTAATTAAATTTTTGACTGTATATTATTTTGCATTGCATAATTTCATAATCGTACAAACTTTTTGTTTATAAAAACTAAGGTGAGCAAAGAATAAACAACATATGTGAAATAATGGGGTCCACCATTACTGTTTTTTTGGAAAAAAAAATTAAAAAATAAACTTATGTATGATGAGGTGGATGCATGAGGTTGCTTTAAATGTTTTGGTATTTATAAAGATAAGATTGAATTTTGTTTGAAAACTTTATGTTTTAAATTAAAAGTTTATGGGTTTGAGTTAAATAGTTGTGTAGAAGTGTATAGTCGGTTATGTACCGGCATCTGAGATTCTGAGATCGGAGTGGAGGTTGCTGTTGGTGGTATTTGAGGTCTTACTTGGCTAGTTGAGTAGTTGGCTGAGAGAAGTTACTTTTTTTGTTTGGAAAGATACAGAGATACGGGGATACCATCAATTGGGGTTGCATTTTTCAAGTTTTTGGGGCTTTTAGCTAATGGGGCGGTCTTATGCTATGAGACCGTCTTATTAAACAATTTGTGTTCTACTTATGATAAAGATTAATAAAGTCCCGATCAACTAACAACAACTCTATTGAAAAATTTTCAGCTTTATATAACATGAGCAAACATTCGTCTTATATTGTGTTTTGAAGTCCATGAACCTTGGTAGTAAAAGTCAAGTTGCTTGGAAGCTCACGTAAGACAAAACAAATAATTGGTACTGATACTTTATACACACGGACTCTTCTTAGAAAAAAATTAAATTATCGTCATTGGGTATTTTTATCTTTATCAACAAATAAGTAATCATTCTGTGAGACGGTCTCACATAGTAAACACGCCCCTTACATATAACATATTTATTCATTTCTTAAAGCAAGGAATAAATGAGTAATATCATGATGTGCTGACAATAATATCCAAAAGGGAGGTGCTAGGGCGACACCGGGTGTTACCGAATTTCGGTAACACCCTAATAAAAAAACGTATTTGCTAAATCCCGCACACCAGTTTACTAATTCCTACACACTTTGTCTCATTATTCCAATTATACCCTTCATCTAAAACAATTGAAAAAAGTTATCTCCCTTACTTTCCCTCTCAAAACTAAATAATTTGGTTAATAATTCGATAATTATGGATCTAATTTGCGCCTATCAAAAGTAATTTAGTTGTTTTATCAACAATTTTATGAATACACTGGTCTTTTAATCGATTGAATGGTTTTTTTTCAAAAAGGTTTATTTTCGATTAGGGTTTTATCAAAACTAGAACAAATGCTAAAAAGACATACAGTTAAAATGCAAATTGATAATTGATGATTCTGAATTCCTGGGAAAGGCTAATGTCATTAGAATGCAAATTTGTCCCATCTTGGAGATAGTCGTGCAAATCAAAGTTTATACAGTTTTAGCGCATCGATATTCATTAATTCGGCATTGTGTTTATCAGAGTACTAATTCCTAACAATACCAATTTCACAACCCTCCGGTACTCCCGACCACTCTGAGACGTCCACCAAACACTCTTGCATCGTCATCGTCGACCCGAACAGACCCAATCCCCAGTCACCCAACGACCCATTTCCCTTCCCCCGTTGACCCTTCCTCAACATCTAACGGCCGTCGACCCACCCATCGCCGTCGACTGTCATTTGTTGACGTCTCATTCCCCTCTCGTCCGTCGATCGTACTTTCTGGGATTTTTTATTTTTTTTGGTTTTTGAGTGTATCTCTGGGTGGGAGGTGAGAAATGGGAGGGTCAAAGTTGGTATAAGATGAAAAAATGTGCGGGATTAAGTAAAATTGTGTGTAGGATTTAGCATATCCCTAAAAAATAGGAAAAAAATTAAAAATTAAAAAAACAGTTTCGTATCGCAGTGATAAAACTGTAATTCAATCTATTACATTAATAAATTAATAAAAGATATTAGTTAAAACTAAACTATATTTAATACATTACTATACAAAAATACATATCATGCACAACACACATCTTCATCTTCCTCAAATCATATGTTTATACTAATTAACAAAAAAAAAAGCTACGTTTTTATTAATTAGCAGAAAAAAATAAATATGTAGCACAATTTAGAATTATTGAATGTTTTACTTTGATTTTGGTGAGCTAATTTACATCATTGTAAAACTTGATTTTTATAGTACGGAGTATTGATACACAGGGGCGGCAATGTTTTACATCATTGAAAAACTTAATTTACATCAATGTTTTACTTTTATAGTACGAAGTGATCTGATAAATGTCCATGGAGTATGTACTAACTAAATGCCTACAAAAGTGGCTTGATAACAACCGTAAAATTTTTTTAGTTATCCTTTTTAAAATAACTTTTAATTTAACGCAGTACACATTTTACTCATTGCAGTACACTGTTTACGATTATACCCCTCTCATTTCCTCTCCTCTTTCTCTTATTTCTCTCAAACTTTCTCCTCCTAATTACAACTTTCTTTAACTTCTCATCCATGACCGCCGCCATTAACCATGACCGTCGTCAACCATCCTTTATCACCGTCAACAACCGCCACGCGATAAACATACTGCGTAAATAGTGTTATAAAAGAAGAAGAAAAATACTAAGTTGTAAATAAATTTCAAAAATAAATGTACTACGAAACCGCATTCAAGCTTTGAAAGACAGGAAACGGGCATTCTAGATGATCCACCCCATTCATACTGCAAATTTGCAATTGCGTTTAGGTTTGCCACCCTGTTTGGTTTGTGTTGATATAAAAAATGAGACATATAAAAAGGGTAGATTGGGATTTAGGACTCAAATTTCTGCCGAATTGCCGTCATTCCTTCATTTCTAATTAGAACAAACCCAAAACTAATATCTATAATAAATCCTAAATTAAACAAAAAAAAACTCATCAAAATTGTAAGAAAGAGATGAATTTTATCAATTATAATGCAATTAGCGAATTAAACATATGTTTTAAAACCCAAATTATCATCCTTAATTGAAGATATTTGTTTATTTTGAGATGAGGTAGGGTAAGTTCCCTCTAGGGTTTTTCCTTGGGAGGGTTTGCGGTTCCTAGACGGTTTCTAGGTTTTTTTCGAAAATTCTGACAAAATTTCTCAAATTTTCTCAATTTAATCCAAAAAATTCCTAAATCTCTTTACCTTTATCTCTTTCGCTTTGCTTTTCGTGTGTGTGGGAGTTTTTGTGTTTGGACGCTGCATCCCCATGGATGAACCAAATACTTTGTCGCAGTTACAGACTATCCAAATGGAGAACGAGGATAGTAGAGACCAAACAACGGAGGATAACACGGTGGAATTGGAATGGGTTGCGAGGGAGGAGGATGAGACGGATGTGGCCAACCTGTGTGTGGTGGGCCGCCTTTGGACGGACCGTAATATTAATTTCAAAGCCCTAATCGACACGATGATAATGGCTTGGAAAACCAAGGGCGTGGTGGGAGAAGTGGTGGACAAGCAGAAAAAAATCATAACTTTTAAGTTTGATGACAAGGATGATAAGGCGCGTATTTTGGAGGAGCAGCCATGGCATTTCGAACGCCACATTCTCGTGCTAGCAGATCTACATGGAGACACCATCCCTACGGAGGTACCGCTTTATTTTTCTCCTATTTGGACACGTATTTACGATCTCCCGGTCATGGGAAGGCAAAATTTGGAGAATGCGTGTAATATTGGAAATGCCATTGGAACGTATATTACGGTCGATGACTCGGTGAATCCCATGATAAACAGGTCGATGCGTATTAGGGTCGTTATCGATGTACGTAAAGCTCTCGTTGACTCCATCTATATGAAACTTAAAGGTGGAAAAAAATGGCGTGTTCGAATTGCTTATGAGAGTCTACCTTTATTTTGTTACATCTGTGGGAGGGTGGGGCATGGCGAGAAGGACTGCGGTGAACGTAGGGGACCCATTGGTGATGGCAGAAAGTATGGCGAGTGGTTGAAAGCATCCCCATGGAGGATTTCCCAGGGTGGCGGCAAAAATAATGATAAGGGTGGGGGATGTGCTAGGAAACTGTTTAACGATGATGTAGATGGTGATGTGTTGGAGGAGCAGGAACTTGGTAGAATGGTGGAGATGCTGAGGAGTGTATCATTGACAAGAGCTTTTGGGACTGATAAGGACAAAATGGCGAATAGAGCTACGGAAGTACAGGAAGTCTCTGAAGTTGATAAGGGATTTGAATCTCGACTGCTGCCAGGCCACGGGTCTGGATGTAATTCTGTGTCAAAGGCGGGTGAACGGAGAATCATTAAAGTTAAGAGGGTGAGAGATGGTCAGGGAGGGCTGGTGAATGAGGGGCAAGCTGCGTCCTCTAGGACCATGCTTTTGAATATGGGGAAGAGGAAGAATGGGTGGGGGGAGGATGGTGATATGAATGTTGATATGGAGGTTGGACCGAAGAAAGCTCGGGTGTTGACTGCTAGTGACATTTCATCTTTTAAAGTAGCGGAGGTTGACGAGGATCAACCCCGCGAACAGCAATGAAAATCCTAAGCTGGAACTGTCAAGGGTTGGGCAATCCCTTGACGGTTGGTACCCTCCGCGACTGGTGTTGGAGGGATAGCCCAAACATTGTCTTCATTATGGAGACGATGATTAGTGCTAGGGATTTAGAGAAAGTTCGTAATAAGTGTGGTTACACGTCAGGTCTTTGTTTTAGTAGTAGTGGTCGATCGGGCGGTATGGGCCTTTGGTGGAAGGACCTTAACGTCCATCTCGTGTCTTATGATAAACATCATGTTGCTGTAAATATTATGGGGGAGGGAGGAGAAGTGTTATGGAAGGCAGTGGGGGTGTATGGTTGGCCGGAACAAGCGAATAAACACAAAACTTGGGATATGATGCGAGCTCTTTGTAATAGCAATAACGACATCCCTTGTATCTTTTTCGGGGACTTTAATGAAATTCTTAGTGATGATGAAAAGGAAGGAGGTGTGTCAAGGAGGGAGCGGCAGATGGATGGTTTTCGAATGGCCTTGGATGATTGTGCCCTTATTGATCTTGGTTTCCAAGGGAATAGGTTTACATGGCAGAGGGGTCAAGGCGATGGAACTTTTATTCGAGAAAGGCTAGATAGGGCAGTTGCTACGGTTGAATGGAATGCTTTATTCCCAAATGTAGAGGTCCGTCACTTCCCTATTTTTTCATCGGACCATTGTGCCATACTCATCCACGAGGTTGAGGCGAGAGTGGGGCGTAGGGGCAATAGAGGCTTCAAGTTCGAACCTTTTTGGATGGCGGATGCTGAATGTGGCGAGGTTGTTAAGGAGGCATGGGAGGAAGTAGTGGGGTGGAATGTGGTAGACAAGGTTGAAGCTTGCTCGAGGAGGCTGACGAGATGGGCCCGCTACAAATTTGGCAATGTCAAACCGAAAATTAGGGAGCTGGAAGCGGAGTTGGAAAGATGGCAACGTAGAGCACCTTCGGCGGACATGCTTGCACGGTGCCGGGCTATTGTGGAGGAATTAGAGGAGTATCGTATGCGTGAGGAGACTTACTGGTATTCTAGAGCGCGGAGGTGTAAGTTACGAGATGGAGATAAGAACACAAAGTATTTCCATCACAAAGCTACACAACGAAGGAAAAAGAATTTGATCCGGGGCCTAGAGGATGATGCGGGTGTGTGGCAAACTGATGAGGGTAAGATCTCGGATATTATTGGGTCTTATTTCTCTAATTTGTTTAAGTCGGATAATCCCACTGGGTGGGATGATACTCTATCGTGCGTTCAAAATGTTATTACCCCAGCTATGAATGAGGTCTTGGACGGTCTTTTAAGTGATGAGGAAATTAAGAGCGCTCTTTTTAATATGCATCCGAATAAAGCTCCTGGACCGGACGGTTTACACGCCTTGTTCTACCAAAAGTTTTGGGATATTGTAAGTGCGGACTTATGCTGCTATATACGAGATTGGTGGGAGGGGGGAGGTGATATGGGTGCCCTCAACAAAACTTTGGTAGTCCTTATTCCTAAATGCAATAACCCAACAAAAATGACGGAGTTTAGACCTATTAGTTTGTGTAATGTGGCTTACAAAATTATTTCTAAGACACTTGCTAATATACTTAAACTTTTTCTGAATGATGTTATCTCGGAAAATCAAAGTGCCTTTATCCCCGGAAGATTTATTACGGATAATGCTCTTATTGCTTTTGAAATTTTCCATGCTATGAAGAGAGGAGGGGAAGGGAGATGTGGGAATATTGCGTTGAAATTGGATATGAGCAAGGCTTATGACCGTGTAGAGTGGAGTTTTTTGAGTGAGGTTATGGGGCGGATGGGGTTCTCGGAGGGGTGGAGGACGAGAGTCATGAGATGTGTGTCCACTGTGACACAGTCTTTTATTATCAATGGGCGTCCGACGGGTTGCGTTACGTCAAGCAGAGGGTTGAGACAAGGAGACCCGATCTCTCCTTATCTTTTCCTCCTTTGTGCGGATGTTTTTTCGTGTCTGATCAAGAAGGCGGCGGAGACGGGTCAGGTTCATGGTATGCGAATATGTCGAGGTGCCCCTAATGTTTCGCATCTTTTCTTTGCTGATGATAGTATTCTTTTTGCTAGAGCCAATAGGGAGGAATGCTCAACTATTGCTAACATTATTAGCACGTATGAGAGAGCATCTGGTCAGAAAATTAATTACGATAAATCGGAAATTGTGTTTAGCAAAAAAGTCGTGAATCAGCGGAGGAATGATATAAAAAGTATTTTGGGGATGCGTGAAGTAGATAAACATGAGAAATACCTTGGTTTGCCTACCATTATTGGGAAGTCGAAGAAGATGATTTTTGCCAACCTGAAAGAGCGAATTTGGAAGAAGGTGAGGGGGTGGAAAGAACGGTTGTTATCCAAACCCGGGAAGGAGATTCTTATTAAGGCCGTAGCGCAGGCGATCCCCACATACATGATGAGCCTTTTTGCCATTCCGGATGGAATTATTGATGATTTACATTCGACTATGGCGCGTTTCTGGTGGGGCTCGACGGATACTCAAAGGCGTATGCATTGGATGAGATGGGACCGGTTGTGCCAACCAAAGAACTTAGGGGGCATGGGTTTTCGAGATTTACGGGTTTTTAACCAAGCTCTCCTTGCCAAGCAGGTGTGGAGGTTACTCATGACTCCGGAATCTCTAGCTTGTCGCGTTCTCAAGGCTCGATATTTTAAAAATGATTCATTACTGGAGGCACGACGGGGGTACGATCCTAGTTTTACTTGGCGGAGTTTATGGGGAGCCAAGTCGCTCCTGATGGAGGGGTTGAGATGGCGAGTTGGGAACGGAAATGAAGTGAGCTTATGGGATGATGCCTGGTTGCAGGGGGAAGGTATGGGAAGGGTACCGACTTTCAATTTGGAGGCCGACCCATCATTGAAAGTGGCGAGTATTATAGACCATGAACATGGCTGTTGGGACATTGCTGCAGCACGTGAGCTGTTAACTGATGACGATGTGGAGCGGGTTTTGGCTGTTCCAATAAGCAAGCGGCTTCCTCCGGATGAGATGTATTGGTGGCCATCCAAGGATGGTTGTTATACGGTCAAGTCGGGTTACTGGATGGGCAGACGGGGCAGTGTCAGGGCGGCCTGTTTTGGTGACGATGAGGACAGCTGCGAACTATGGCGGTTGATTTGGAAAACTAACGTTCCACCGAAACTCGCACACTTTATCTGGCGTGTATGTGCTAACACACTTGCGGTGAGGAAGAACCTTTATGCTCGACATTGTAGCCCGAATCCGAATTGCAGTTTTTGCGAGGGTGAAGAAGGCTCAAACCATGCTATTTTCTTTTGTGAATGGGCGAAACGGGTTTGGGAGGATAATGGCTGCTGGAGTATTGTTGAGGCCACTATTGATTTGTCTTGCAGGGATCGGTTTGGATGGGTGCTAAAGAATTTAGACGAGAATGACAGGGGACGTTTTCTTGCCATTGCTTGGGCGATTTGGACTATACGAAATCAGCGAATTTTTGATGAATCTCCCCCATCACCTGAGGTAGTGATCACAGGGTTGATAAAGATGGTGTCGGAGTACCGTGTCTATGCTCAAAGGGTTTTGGGTGGTGCTGCGAGGGGCCAGGAAAGACATGCGACCAGATGGTCTCCACCGGCGTCTGGTGTTGTCAAAATCAATACGGATGCGTATGTTCCTGGTAATGGTGTGGTTGGGCTGGGGGCGGTTGCGCGTGATGCGAATGGATGCATCAGATGGATTGGGAGTAGACGCGTAAGGGCGAGGTGGGATGTGGGAGTGGCGGAAGCTCAGGCTGCCATTTTCGGGCTTGAACTAGCACAGGAGAAAGGTGAGACTGCCCCTATGCTAGAATGTGATGCACTATCATTGATCAATGCGCTGAAGAATGGAGCGTCCTTTCGATCCGCTGTGGGACTATGTGTTGACGATATAAACTACCTTTGTAATCGTTTTCCTAATAGTAGTGTTTCTCATGTGAAGAGGGGAGGGAATGCTGTGGCTCACCTAGTGGCGAGATTATGTGAGTCGGTGGATGATACTATTGTAATGGTTTCGGACTTTCCGCATGCGATTTCTGCTATTGCAGAACTCGATTTAATTTAATATAATCCCTTTTCCTTTCAAAAAAAAAAAAGATGAGGTAGGGTTATCAATAGAGGGAGAAATATGTTCGATGATTTTTAGTCATGGGCAAGTAATGGAAAGTAGAATATAAAAAGTACTGTAATGAGTAAAATAAGTACTGCGAAAATAAATTACGTAAATTAATTGTAATATTTGAATTTTGACTTAATTACCCTTTATCATTTCACTTTTTAAATTTGCAAATACTTAAGCAATTTACCATTATACCCCGGGTTACTTAAATTGAGTAACACCCGGTGTCGCGAACTCATTTTCCTATCCGATAATAGTACGAAAACTATATATCGCAGATTATTACTTGGTCTTCTTCATTCACTGTTAATAAGCTCTTCATAAATGTTTGGGCTGACTTCCATAGAGGCGTGAGGATGACAATTAAGGTTTTCAAAGCCACCAAAAAAACAAGCCAGCCAGAAACATTAAAAAATGTGCACTAAACTGTTATGAATAATCAAAAGGAAATCCAATTAAAAATGTTAAAAAGACAAGCCAACCACCACCGTAGATACTAAACAAATACAAATAATCAAAAGGATATCCACTAATTTCATAATTAATACTACCCAGCAAATACTACAAAAAAAACTAAACTTTACCCGAAAAATTACAAGAAATGACATACCCAGAAACATCTGATCTTTTCATTTGTAACCCGATGACATCCGCCATTAACCACAGGACGGGATACACATTGACAAAATTGCCCAAAAATCACCAATAGGGTTCATCGACAAAATCACCAATAGGGTTCATACATCACAACGTTATACAAAACCAAGATTGGGAATGTACCTTCGACGGGATACACATCGACAAAATTGCCCAAAAATTTAGTCTTTAGCTTTGACGCACAGTCGTATGCAAAGTGCTCATTTTCACAATGCCCAGCACTCATAGGTGGATGATGACTCACCTAAATTAGGAAAAACAGATAATTAATCATCATTAATAAGCAACTAATCCCCTTAAACCTCTCTAAGGTCTGAGCAATGTTGAAGGCAGGGCAATAATAGGAAAAATGTGTAGACTCATTAGCTAGTACTTCCTCTAGTCAAATCCTAACAACACATTATTTCAAAATGCTTCACATAAAAGGTGGGACCATGGCATTCGGATTTGAAGGGAGGGAGTAACGATTGAAGTAAAAACAATCAACAATGAAGCTTAAGCTTTTGACATATCAAAACGGTGAAATGATAGTATCTCCAAAATGAGCCCTAAAGTTCGACAATAAACATACCTGCTCTGCCAAAAAGGAAATCCCATGATGATTTGCCATTTCATAAGTTTCACCAAGAATGGACTGAACGGCTTCCAAGTGTGTTGATACACATAGTACATAGAGATTGCCCACGATGCTGCAGAAAATGACAGGAATATTAGCCTTTCAGTTGGGTGATAAATGTATAAGACACAAACTCAAAGAAAAAGCGTGCTCGTCTTTTTGCTTTTATATTCAATTTTTAGTAGGTGAGATTCATGATAAAAATTGCTCAATTTGTTATTTGCTTTACTCCTGAAAACGTGCTTCAATATAATACAATGAATAGAAGAAAATGTCGAACAGTTCATCG
Organism: Silene latifolia; assembly: GCF_048544455.1. Taxonomy (NCBI): domain Eukaryota; kingdom Viridiplantae; phylum Streptophyta; class Magnoliopsida; order Caryophyllales; family Caryophyllaceae; genus Silene; species Silene latifolia. Next base: position 378,629,296 of record NC_133538.1, on the reverse strand, counting down.
GTTAGCCTTAATAAAGTTCTAGTTCTCTTTTTAACACTTTCGATATCATTCTGAAATCGAGCCAAACTTGGGTGAATCGATGGGCCTGTTGCGGGTGTTGCCTTACTTGCTATTACAAGATAAAGGCGGTTTCCACCATAAGGTCAGTGGTTGAGTAAGCTCACTTTTGCCCAAGCTAAAGCGAAAAAACATAATAGCTGTCTTATGATCAACTGAGTTGAAGTGATAGATGCTCAAGCAGGAGACTTAGGAGACTTGGGAGACAAAGCAAGCATCTAGAATCTAGATTATTACACAGTTCAGTTGCATAAGCTAAATTCATGTCCGCCAAAGCCCCTTATTAGAATATGTAGCTTTCACCTATTTCTATTAGCACAAGAACTTGGAGAAACACGCATAATCAAACAACAAGGCACTGCGGCATGCATATGCTTATGCTCTGTACTCTGTATGTAACCGAAAGAATAGACAAGTTCTAAAGTCCCCTTTTATCAACATCCAATAACACGTCTACACACACAAACTAATTTTTAATTCTCTCATCTATTTAAACTAAACTCACTCAAGTTCACTTCCAAACCTCACAACATTAATATCCTATGGTAGGAACCTTACTAAACACACGTTCAAAGGTTCCAGAGAATGCGGACATCAAAACCTCCCCAAACCGAAATTTCTGAAAGACCTCTATAGGTAACATTTCTAGGCATAAGGCTTTAAAATTACTAATTAGACCCCATAAACCTAACTAAAACATAATACACTAAATCAAATTAAATCAAATGCGAGATTAAATGCCACATTATGTTTTCGACAAAGCATCAAAAATGTTATGAGCCTCAGCTGTCACACCCACCCAATCCTCTCTGTATCCATCTCAGCTTGCCTGCAAGAACCCTGATGTAAAATAACTTGGACGAACTAGATTGAACAGTGCGACCGTCTGTCCAGGATAAAAAAGTGTAAATTTGACAGTTTGTTTGACTGTTCGTCTAAGTATTTTAGGATTAACGCAGCGGAATTTAACTGAAATTGTTGTAAGACGTAAAAAGTAACAAAGTAACCGGGATAGTATGGTGAATCTCGCTCTCCGCCTCGCAAGGTACGAACTCGAAACACTCAAATGATCAACCTCGCAAAGAAGATCTAAAAGCCAAAACTCGCAAGCTTTAAAACTCGATTGTTCTCACACAGGGAACGTTTTTTTATTAATCTCATAATCTGAAAAATAAGGTTACAATGAAGTCCTATTTATACTTCTACCTAGCTTGACTAATAAGGTATCTTTCCTAATCCTACTCGACGTCAGAAATCTGACTCGAGATCTAATTCCTTAGCTTTCTCCTCAAGCTATCTACTCCTTCCCTAAACTAACTAGAAAAGTTATTAAACTAATAATAATTAAAATACAATCAGATTTAGGGTATTCTAATTAAACTAGGATTAGGAAATAACAAGTTTTCCAAATATGACTAGAATTAGGATAAGCTAACCTTTCCTAATCTTATTCGAAATTAAATAAAATAAGCTAAAATTAACTCTACACGGTTTAGGAAACCGTATCTCCACAGCTCGGACTTAGAATTCGTGTTACTTGCATGCCAATTAATCCAGCTTCCTTGCTTGTTCACCAAGTAACTCGTGCTTCTCTTTTTGTCCGAGTATGCTCCTGCATTACACTCCCTTTCTTCAAAAAGAATCGACCCGATTCTTGGACCGCGACCTCCTGGATCAAATATGAACCTTACAAATCTGGACGCAAGTTCGTTCTTAAGAAATAACAATGCACTCGAATCATCTTTGAGCTCATCATCCTCGATGCAAACTTTAAGCTCATTCATCTTGTTTGATTTCAGACCCCTGTCGTGCCTTATTAGTTTGTGCCTTCCACCCCTCCTCCCTCCGTGCACATGCCTTGATAGACTACTACAAAACCCATTGACGAACAAGCAATGTAAACAAGACAGATCCCTCAAAGTTGCAGCATCCTTTTGTACTTGAAAATCAGCCAAATAATAAACTTGCCGAATTTGAAACTCATTAGAACTAATTGTACACTCGATTGGCTTCTCAAATAATTCGAATTCCTGGCTAGAAACAAACAAATTACAAGGCTCCTTGACCAAAGAAACAACCGTATCCCCATCACCATAAACATCAAATTTTGGAGGCCGATTGAAATCAATTGAAGCACCAACGTTGTAAACAGCACGTTCTCCACCCTTATGCAACAACGACTCATCATAATCATCAAAGAACGGAGGTAAATCCAGATTTAAGAAATAGTTACCTTTCATTTGAATTTCTTCGTGAAAGAATAAATCTTTGTGACCTTCCATCTCGATCATCCCCATAAGTCCGTCTTAATTTAAGGAAATCAAGAGCCGAAGCTCTGATACCAATTTGATGTAAAATAACTTGGACGAACTAGATTGAACAGTGTGACCGTCTGTTCAGCATGAAAAAGTGTAAATCTGACAGATTGTTTGACTGTTCGTCTAAGTATTTTAAGATTAACGCAGCGGAATTTAACTGAAATTGTTGTAAAACGTAAAAAGTAACAAAGTAATCGGGATAGTATGGTGAATCTCGCTCTCCGCCTCGCAAGGTACGAACTCGAAACACTCAAATGATCAACCTCGCAAAGAAGATCTAAAAGCCAAAACTCGCAAGCTTTAAACCTCGATTGTTCTCACACAGGGAACGTTTTTTTATTAATCTCATAATCTGAAAAATAAGGTTACAATGAAGTCCTATTTATACTTCTACCTAGCTTGACTAATAAGCTATCTTTCCTAATCCTACTCGATGTCAGAAATCTGACTCGAGATCTAATTCCTTAGCTTTCTCCTCAAGCTATCTACTCCTTCCCTAAACTAACTAGAAAAGTTATTAAACTAATAATAATTAAAATACAATCAGATTTAGGGTATTCTAATTAAACTAGGATTAGAAAATAACAAGTTTTCCTAATATGACTAGAATTAGGATAAGCTAACCTTTCCTAATCTTATTCGAAATTAAATAAAATAAGCTAAAATTAACTCTACACGGTTTAGGAAACCGTGTCTCCACAGCTCGGACTTAGAATTCGTGTTACTTGCATGCCAATTAATCCAGCTCCCTTGCTTGTTCACCAAGTAACTCGTGCTTCTTTTTTTGTCCGAGTATGCTCCTGCATCAAACCCATAACACCCACCAAATCAAATCCAACAAAACTCACACCATACCCAAAAAACAACAAATAAAAAATTCACAAATAAAAAACAACCAACAAAATTCACTCCAATTCTAGAGATTATAAATTCACCCCAATTCTGGTGTGAACCCAGATCATAATTTTATACAAGCCAGCTAAATAATTAGAATTACATAAAATAAATGACAATTAAACAAGAATTAGGATAACAGGTACACATACATAGTACCGTTGTGATGACAACAGCAGCTCGAGAAGAAGCTGAATCCATTAAAAATAATAAAAGAGGGTGAAAAATGAAAAGCAGTTGGTGAAAAAAAGTAGGAGGGGGATTCTGAGATAGTGAATTGAAAAAGAACCAATCGGGTGGAATCAATTATTTCCATTGCAGCAAAAACTGAACAATTTAGTATAAGACGACAATAATTAGGATCAAATTCAAAGTAGATAGATGACGAAATCAGTATGTGAAAAACCCTCGCCTGCATGTGTGGTTGCAATTTTTGACGGCTAATGAAGTTAGAAAATAAACGATTGAAATAATATTTCCAAAAGAAAGTAAGCTCAATCAAAAATTGAACAGGGGAATGAAACTGACCCGCAATCACTAACTCTGCACTGTCACTCACCACTTTCAGCCACCTCGGATGGCGTCACATGCAATCCCGGCCCCAAATAGCTAGCTACTACCACCAATCAATAACGATTACAAATTTACAATGTAAACCAAAATTAAAGTGAGCACATTATAAATAAGAACCAAAAACACCCAACTTACCATACAAGCAACAACAAATGCAACTTGACGCCGAAAAAGAGAACCATTGAGGAAGAACCACCGATTTTCATTGCAGCAAAACTTTCCAATCTAGTAAAAGAAGACAATAATTAGGATGGTTAGGATGAGATTCAAATTAGAGAGAAGATGGAATCAGTATATAAACAATAATATTTCCAGAAGAAAAAGAAAGTGAACTAACCTTCAAATCAATCGATCAACAATGGTCTAAGTTGAAATCAAGGCGATTACAATAGTTGATGATGCAGACTAAAAAGCAATGAAGAAATGAAGAGAGATGGAGAAGCAATGAAGGAATGAAGAGAGATGGAGTCTCAGTATAAGAATAAGAGGGAGAGAGGCGATCGGAATGATTTCAAGAGCTTCATCACAAGAAGAGGCGATCAGAATTAGGTCGAGAGCGATGAAGAAATGAATAGAGAGAGAAAGGGAGGGAATCAGTAGAAGAAGAAGAGCGAGAAAGAATGCTGTTTAGCACATGACTTGCACGCTTTCTACTGCTCTACAGTTCATTGGAGAGTTATTTTCCAATGTTTATACATTTAAAAGGTTTTTAGATATTGCTCAAAAGTCGTGTTTGTGGTATGTTAATGGTGCGGAGATCATCTCCATATGTAGGTCGTCATTATTACACACATATCCGCAATTGATCTTCGTTTGAAGCTCTTAGTAGGCTTGAGCATGTCATATAACTCCTCTTAATCATGTTTTGGTGAAGATGAAGGTGCATATGGTAATATAGGAGTATATAAGTAGTAGTACACTTTGGTTTAGTAGAACTTTAACATAGCTCTAACTAAGATGTATCCTACTCTCTCTATTTTTTTTTTTGGTTTCCAAAATATCCTATCTGCTACTCGTATCAGTTAAAGCAAACATTTTGAGCTATTATTGTTAGTTCTCAAATTTTATTAACTGTAATGTTAACAATTACTATAACTTTTTAATTTCTAAATATTTAATTTGGTAGTTTTTAAAAGTTGGAATGTCTATTGTCTAATATCGTTCAAAAGCGTTTCGGAAAAGTTAGACTCCTTGTAAATGCTACGGCTCAATTCTCCCTCCCCGTTATATTCTATGGACATTACATCTTATTTGACCCATAAAAAATAATACTAATCTCATATTCTCACCGTCTATCTTCCACTAAATTATACGTACATGATAAACGATAACAAACACATCCAATCAGCCACCCAATATTTTTCATATTCTACCTCTATTGATAACTTTCATGTAAAACAAATACAAATTTTCATATCATTTGAGCGGCTTATATTACCAAATTTTTTCATTTCATCAAAAGCGGTGAGAATAATAAACTTGATAATCTATTACTAATGCTAAAACAATAATCTATTTCAAAACTTTCGAAGCCACACTCACCCGAAAAATTATTGATCGTCGTAACTCCAAAATCATAATATGGGCTTACCTACAAACTCCATAACAACAACAACAACAACAACAACAACAACAACAACAACAACAACAACAACAACAACAACAACAACAACAACAACAACAACAACAACAACAACAACAACAACAACAACAACAACAACAACAACAACAATAATAATAAAAGACTTATTAGAAAACTATTAGATAACAAATTAAATTCCAAGTAAAAAAAAACGTGATCAACAAACTAATACTACCTTAGATCCAAATTAATTAAGGTCTGTTGAAACTCAATAGAAAGTAATGTCTACGTACATTAGTATAAAAAAAATCAGAAAGTGAAACATTTATGCTATTTGCGTTAAAGTTTAAAAACGATCCTTACTCGTATAGTATAGCGATTGTTAGTATACCGGTATATCACCATCGTATGTCCAAACCTACACATATTATAACAAATAAGATTTGTTAGTAAATTATTAGACACCAAATTAATTCAAAGCAAAAACATAGTATTAGCAGATTAAAGCTACACAAAAATTATTTACACACAGTGTAAATATTAAGATCCAAAGAAACACCACAGATAATGCCATATATACTTGTTAGCATAATATTCCTAATATTATGTTGTTATTCTAGAATATTTGCATATATGATTTTTATTATGTACACACTATGTATTCCTAAATTAGGGGATTTGTTTTAGGATATCAGTTAGGTTATTTCTGGTTTGTAGCACCAGAAAAGTGTATATATTGGCTTTGCTATTATGTTGAATAACACACAAAATTCCACAAACTCTTTCTTCTTATTCTATGTTTTACTGCCATTTTGCATAACATGGTATCGTGAGCCAAGTTTATCTTGCGATATTATTCCGTTATTTCACTCTTTCTCTGTTTTCGTTCTCCTTTCTTTCACAATGGTCGACGATAAGACCGTCCATACTGAAGGGAAACAACCTGTCAATCCAATCTATGCCCTTTCGAACCAGGATGGTACGGGGGCACGGATCACTCATGTTGTCTTAACGGGATCCAAAAACTATGCCGAGTGGGCTAAAGGTTTTCGGGTTGCGTTGGGAGCCAAAAGGAAACTAGGGTTCATTGATGGGACCTTCAGAAATAAGCCGTCTAATCCACAGGAGGTGGATGATTGAAATTTCTTTGTTAATTATACTATTATTGCGTGGATTTTCAACACCATCGGTGTGATCTCACGTCCGTCAATATCCTATCGAGAGATTGCCTTTGATCTACGGGAGGATATCTCGCTATGTTTTTTTTCATTGGTAATGACATCAAAATTTTTCAACTTCAATCAGACATTGCTGAATGTAAGCAAAAGCCTGGTGAGTCTTTAATGGATTATTTTGGTCGAATTAAAAAGTTATGGGACGACATCAATGATTTTGATGCCTTGCCCACTTGTGATTGTTGTTCCAAATGCGATTTACAATCTGTGTTGCGTAAACGAAGGGAGGCTGATCAGGTGCATGGATTTTTAATGGGGCTAGATTCATTTTATGTTACTGCTCGTTCTAGTATCCTAGGTACTTCCCCACTTCCTTCTTTACAAATAGTCTATTCTCGAATTGCTCAAGAAGAAGAGGTTCGGAACGTGGTGCAGTCGCGTGTGGAGACTGTTACACCCATGGCTTGTGCCGTGACTGGGGGTGGGAGACAGCAGGGTAAGAATGATGGAACCCGTCCTCGGTTTAAGTGCGCTCACTGCAATAAAGAGGGGCACACGGTTAGTCGCTGCTGGGAGAAACACGGCTTCCCAGTAGGTCATCCTCGGCACTCTGTTCGGGCAGGGTAGACATCTGCAGCAGCCTCAACGTCCAATCCCAAAACAAATGCAGTGTTTGGTAAGACTCCTGCTGTTACCAATCTGGTGCGCTTATCTGGTAAGCCATTTTATAAAGGGATCATTGATACGGGAGCATCGACTCATGTTTGCTATGATGCAGATTTATTTGAAACATGTGTTAATATAACTCCTCTCAATATTGGTTTGCCTAATGGTGCAAGTGTGATTGCTAGCAAGGCTGGAACTATCAGGATAAACGCCAATTTGTTTCTCCATAATGTTTTATTTGTTCCGTCCTTCACATGCAATCTTCTTTCATTTTCGCAACTTTTGTCCACACAACAATTAAATGTTCAATTTACTAATTCGCATTGTGTGATACAGGACCATGCCTCGACGACGATTGGGGTGGGTGATCTCTCAGATGGGCTTTTCTACCTAACAATGGAGAAACCAATTCGTGTTAATGTTGTGACGGGACAAGAAAGAGTTGAGTTGTGGCATCAACAAATGGGACATCCTTCCTCTCGGGTTATGAAGCACATTCCTTCTATTTCTAGTTTTGATAATTCTCAATTTTTGTCTTGTGATATTTGTTTTCGAGCCAAACAGACCCGCACTCCTTTTCCTTTGAGTGATAATAAGGCTGATAGTTTATTTGATTTAATACATTGCGATGTTTGGGGACCATATCATCCTAATCGGGCTTGTGATTCCCGCTATTTTTTATCGATTGTTGATGACTATTTCCGTTGTGTTTGGATTTATTTGATGAAAACCAAGGACGAAGTTCCTCATCTACTTCGTGATTTTTTTGCTTTGATTGCTAGACAATTTAATGGTCATGTGAACACTGTAAGGAGCGACAATGGGACAGAATTCAAGGGGATTATTCCTTATTTTCGTGAGCATGGAATTATTTTTCAGACCTCTATGGTTAAGACACCCCAACAAAATGCTCGGGGTGAGAGGAAACACCGACATATTTTAAATGTGGCTCATGCCCTTCGCTTTCAAGGTTCTTTATCTATTGAATTTTGGGGTGAGTGTGTCTTGACAACGGCTCACTTAATTAATCGAACTCCGTCTCGAATTTTGCAAAATAAAACACCGTTTGAATTACTGTTTGGTCGCATTCTTGATATGAGTTTAATTCGGGTATTTGGTTGCTTGTGTTATGCGAAAAATATGCATTCCAAGGATAAATTTGATACCCGGAGTCGTCGCTGCGTTTTTCTTGGTTATCCTTTCGGAAAGAAAGGTTGGCATTTGTATGATCTTGAGACAGGTATCTATTTCCAGTCCCGAGATGTTCGTTTTTTTGAGGATAAATTTCCTTTTGCTATGGCTGATACTATTCCCGAGTCACCAGAATTGGCAGAGGATCATACTGATTTTCCGTTTTCAGAAATTCCTTTATCTATTGATTCTCCTACCCATGGTGTCGAGGGGGGGTCCGGGCAGCAGCCACAGCAGCCTGATCAGACTGTACAGCAGCGGCAGCAGCCTGATCAGACCGCGCAACCACAGTTATCGCAGCAGTCTGACATTTCAGTTGACACAAGTGCACAGCCTGATTCTTTGGGTCCGACAAATTTAACGCCACCTGATCATAATGTCGCCAGGGAAGATGGTGATGGTAATGCTTCCTCTGAAATTCTGGATGAAATAGAAAACGTCACTAGCAGCAATTTGGTAAATGAAGAGATGGGCCAAGGTAAACGAGTTAAGTTTGATAATACTCGTAATAAGGATTTTGTTAGATGGGATAAGATCAATGAACACATTAACACGACTTTGGTTCCGTCTAGCCCATCACCCACAACAACGTTTGTCACAGGTACTCCGTATCCTATTGCTAATTATGTTAATTGTACAAATTTCTCGTCTGCACATCAATCCTTTCTTGCAGCTATTACTACGGACACGGAACCCACTTCATTTAAAGAAGCTATTCGTGATCCCAAATTGAAGAAAGCAATGGAGGAAGAAATTGATGCTTTAGAGGCCAATAATACTTGGTCCGTGGTAGATTTACCGTCTGATAAAACCGCGATTGGCTGTATGTGGGTCTATAAAATAAAACGGAAATCAGATGGGACGATTGAGCATTACAAGGCAAGGCTCGTGGTCTTTGGAAATCATCAACAAGAAGGAATTGACTTTGATGAGACTTTTGCTCCTACCGTCAAGATGGTTACGGTTCGCACTATTCTCACTGTTGCGGCCATAAATAATTGGGAGCTACACCAAATGGACGTTCAAAATGCTTTCCTCCACGGCGATCTAGAAGAGGAGGTGTACATGAGACTTCCACTTGGTTTCAGTCACGGGTTGCAAGGAAAGGTATGTCGTTTGCAAAAGTCTTTGTATGGTCTTCGTCAATCTCCGCATTGTTGGTATGCTAAACATGCCAGTGCCTTGTGTGAGTATGGTTTCTCTTATAGTCCGTGTGATCATTCATTATTCATTTATCGCAAGGGTGATATTGTGCTTAATGTTCTTGTTTACGTTGATGATTTGGTGATTGCTGGAAATGATAGTGTTGCTATTAGTGATTTTAAAAATTATCTAAGTCAATGTTTTCGTATGAAAGACTTGGGTAAATTAAAATATTTTTTGGGCCTCGAAGTAGCACGAAATTCCAGTGATATTTTTCTTTGTCAACGAAAATACACTCTTGATCTGTTAACCGAAACTGGACTTCTTGGTTCAAAACCGTCCCTTGTTCCGATGGAAGAAAAACACGAGCTAGCACTGAAGGTAGAACCGATGTTCTCTGAGCCCACGAAATACCGCCGTTTGGTTGGCAAGCTTATTTACCTTACGCTTACCCGTCTTGAGATTAGCTACTCGGTTCATATCCTTTCACAATTTATGAAAGCTCCGTCCCAAGATCATTGGGATGCTGTTATTCGGGTTGTTCGTTATTTAAAAGGTAATCCCGGTCAGGGTATTTTCTTACGAGCTGATACTTCCATGGAACTTGAGGCATATTGTGATGCTGATTATGATAGTTGTCCCATTAGCCGACGGTCACTATCTGCATATTTCATTTTTCTTGGTGGTTCATCGATTTCTTGGAAGACTAAGAAGCAAGCCATTGTTTCTCGCTCCTCTGCTGAATCAGAATATCGTGCCATAGCTTCCGCTACATGTGAAATTCTTTGGTTAAGAGGCTTGATTCGTAGTTTGGGTTTTGAACAGTCCAAAGCGGTCCGACTTCATTGTGATAGTCAAGCGGCTCTACATATTGCCAATAATCCCGTTTTCCATGAACGAACGAAACACATTGAAATTGACTGTCATTTCGTTCGTGATGAGATTTTGAAGAAAACAATTGCACCATCATATGTTCACACTACTACTCAACTTGCGGATATACTAACTAAGGCTCTGGGGCGTACTCAGTTTCATCGGTTGCTGGGCAAGTTGGGCATCGCTAACCCCCATGCTCCAACTTGAGGGAGGGGGGGGGGGGGGTGTTAGCATAATATTCTTAATATTATGTTGTTATTCTAGAATATTTGCATATATGATTTTTATTATGTACACACTATGTATTCCTAAATTAGGGGATTTGTTTTAGGATATCAGTTAGGTTATTCCTGGTTTGTAGCACCAGAAAAGTGTATATATTGGCTTTGCTATTACGTTGAATAACACACAAAATTCCACAAACTCTTTCTTCTTATTCTATGTTTTACTGCCATTTTGCATAACAATACTACATTTAAAGGAAAACAGAAACATAAAAATAAAGCAATTTAACGTGAAGTGATAGGTATATTTTTTGAAGGAAATTGATGTACATGTACATATATCTAAATATATTGAGGTAATAGTGTTTGTTTAGGTTTCTAAATACCGATTTTATCTAGTCTAACTCTCATGGTAGAATTCTAGTTGGTGTTATGTGTTGCTATATTTGTTAGAACATTGAACATTGTTTATCACGTATATCTTAGCGGTGGTAGCAAACATTGGATTTTTTTATGCTCACTTTACGTCAACTACATTTATTATTTTTTATTTTTGAAAGTATTTTCTAAAAGTTGGACTCTTTGTAATCGCTCGAAAAAAGCTTCCTCTATTAATATACTAGACTAGACTAGACTAGACTAGATTTAATGCCCGTGCGATGCACAGGCCTATGTGTATTTTCTATAGGGTATGTGCTTGTATATAATTTACACCTTGATATATTAACACAAACTATTTTTTTTTATGAATCAATCTCATGTATGAGCCTAACTCTAATATTGTGGGATAAACACGGGGACATAGTTAGCCGTAAATCAGTAAATTTGGAGTTTGATTAAAAATATAGAACCATAAAAATGAAAATTTCTCGAGGAGTTCATTGTAGTCTGCCATGGTGCAATCTTCTCATATATCTAACTAAGAAATATAGATAAAACAAAATCATTGTTGGTTTTATGATTTCAACTAAAAATGATGAATTCTTTAAACAGTGTCAACCATAATCTAACTCATAGTAACATTCTCACCCAGTATCCAAAGGATAATGATACGTAAAAAACAAGCCTTTAAATTTATGGTTTGAAGGTGGATTATGAGTCTTTTAACGTAAATGTAATGATATTGCTATGCGATGTCGAGATAAAGAGGTAAATGTACCGTGCTTTTACTTGTATTTATTCACCTAATAAGCAGTTTATCTACCCAGTAATTACTTCTTCTAAAGGTTGAACCATCTAATCCTAACCGTTTTTTACTAAATTTAAATAATCAAATAAAATACGGAGTACTAATTATTTATTGGATGCATTGATCTTAGAGTAATCACAGTAAAACCAAATAATTTGAGAATTGCGTATCTCATAATATCCACAATGAAGTCAAAATCAACATTATATGTTCCTTAATGCCAACAAAAACATATAAATTACATAGGTTGTTTACTTGCAAGATCGATATGCTAGCTTTGTATACCTCATAGTCTCATACACCTTTTACGTTTATCATCTTGACTTTTTTTCTTGTAAAATCGTATCATTAATTAACGATAAATTACTTGTCAATTACAAAGTACTCCCTCCGTCTCGGTTATTTGTTTAGTTATTCTATTTTAGAATGTCTCATTCATTTGTTTACCTTTTTATAGGAAAGATTTTTCTTGGGTAATTTGTTTATACATACACATTCATTATGAATCACTTTTCATCCATTAAAGTAAACAAACAACGGGAAGGGAGGGAGTAATATATAACTTTACATAAGTTACAATAGTTTGGGAAACTGACTCCAATCTACGTACTAATGGTGCAGAGCAACTATTTGGTAATTGTCTAATTTAGATAGTTTATATACACAACCCTTTAAATATGGTGAAATAATTGTCGTCTTGTTTTTACAAAATCTTATGATTACAATTACAAAATTCATGGTAATCTACCCAAGTTATTAAGCTACCAAAATTATATGGTACGTGTTAAATCCCGCATACCATTTTATTAAATCCCGCACATTTTTTCTCCTTATTCCGAATGTACCCCTCTCATTTCTCATACCTATCAAGACAAAAATGAAAAACCCAAAAAATTAACGCTCTCGTTCTCTTCTTCATCCCCAGCCCATCACCTACCCCCCCTCCCATTAACGCTGTACTCCGGCAACGGTGATCAACGGCGATAAATATTTGCAACATTCAAATCTGGAAAATGCATTACTATCCAAAGTAAGAGAACACACCATCTTTAATTAGCATCAATTAAATCGATTAGCATCAATTAAATCAAAAGTGAAAAAGTTTAATATGTGAAGCATCTTATATTTGCAGCAATGCAATTTGCAGGTGATTTCATATGTCAAAAAGCCTTTGTCAATTTAATCTACCTAATGACTATCCAACTAATCATGTAATCGGCGTACGGTTTAATCAAATTAATCCAACATCAATCTAAACCCTAACTGTAAAAAAAAAACTTTTTTTTAAAAAATAAATATTAATTGAATCAATTTAAAGATGGTATTAATGAAATTGTTGATAAAATGGGGAAATTGCGTATGATATGTGCGAATTGCGATCCATAATTGTCGACTTGTTAATGAATTGGTTAGGTTTGTCAGGGAGAACGCAAATAATTACTTTTAGGTCTTTTTTATGGCGATGGGTAGTTATGGAATATTAGGAGAAAGTATGTGGGATTTAGTAAAAAGGCGTGCGGGATTTAGCAATTGCGAATTATAAATAAAAAAGTTGCTTGACATTTTATCCAACTATGAGAAGCTAAAAAAATTACCGCTTATGTCACATACACCATAAGAGTAAGAAGTATTTAACTGAAAATAGGAAATTCAATATGATAACAAATAAAAAATTCTAACCTAATTATTGTTGTTGGGTGAAGACCGAAGTTTATCTTGAAGGATCATGGTGGAAAGACATTTTACTCCTACGAAACTTTCTATTTTATTCATATTCTTTCAATAATTTAGAAAAAAAAAGCAGAAATTTGAATGGTAGAGAACAATTATTAGTATTGTTTTTTTGGTACGCACCATTATTAGTATTGTAGTTGTACATAAATTTACTTTTGTAGTTTATACCAACATCAAATGTTAATGATAGCAAGGTAAAAAAAAAGACTTGTTAATATAGAGAAATTAATGTAGTAAAGTTGTGAAACTTATTTAACGACATAAATATTAACCCATAAATTTGCCACTTCGATCTTCAACTTCGTCGCCGCACACGTAAGTATGGTCTTCAAACTCCTATTTGAATAAAAACACTCATATTACCATCATTGGCATGTGAACTTCTACTTCTTAGTAAAACGGCTTACTCAATTATTACTCCTAAAATTGACTGGGTGAGGTTCCTCCATCATACCGGCTTTTATCCTATCTGCTCTTGGTATTGAAGCTTTCTTCCTTTACGCTTATGGTATTCCTATTTCGATCTCGCTTCAGGTTTACCACTATAATAATATAAATAAATGAGTTCAATAACAGTCATGTTAATTAATTTAGAAAACATCAATATCAAAATACCAAATTGCAGCCGTCACAACATTGTTACTATTTTCATACTATTTCATCATCCAATAGGTCTCACTTGTGACGGATATATCCGTCACAAGCTTGTGACGGGGTCAAATACACCCACATGGGTAAATAAGACAAAAAGTAAAATGTTTAGGGAATAACAAATGACTTGTCTTTATTTACTCATGTGGGTTTTATTTGACCTGTCACAAATTTGTGACGGATATCGGGCGTCACAAATGAGAATTTGTGTTCATAATCATGAGCATCTTGAGAGAATTTCACCAGATTATAATTAACGAATTTTTGACTTGCTTTTATAGTGTTCCATTCATAGAATTCGTAGGAGTCTCATTAGTCTAAATTGTTGCATACCACATTGTAAATAGTAAGAAGGATTTGGCCAAATTCATATATTATCGTCTTTTACTTTTATATAGGAGCTCATATCCTGTGTTTTTAGGCAAAAAATTATACATGTAGCCATGTAGGTACGTAGAGATTGCAGGTAAGAGTATTTTCAGTTATATTCGTCTTGATCGATAAAAAATGTGGATAAAAAGGTCATATATCCGTCTCATTTACTCATAATTGATAGTTGTCTTACTATTGTCTTGTATTATCGTATATCACACAGACAAAAATCTCAAAAATTAAAGTGATAATAAGGCTACAACTGTTTAAAATCTCAAAGAAAGGATTAATAAGAAAAGTAATTTTGACGTACATTAGATAGTTTAGTTGGGCTATAGAACAGACCTTTATCAAATGAAAAGAAGCCTTAATGCACAATGGCTTTCTATTGATAATCAAAATTCAAGTGAAATAGCAAGACACTATCAGAGAATTTGTGTTCGGGAAGTTCATCTCCATATACAGGTCATCATTACTACACACGCATCCGCAATTGAGATCCGCTTTACAGCTCGTGGTATGTAGCCTGTAGGCTCTGGAACGCGTCATGTAATGCATCTTAATCATATCTTGGTGAAGATGACAGCACATATATTATGTCAACATAATAAGGAGTATATATAGTCCGTAGTTCTATAGGCTTTTGTTTAGTAGAAGAACTCTAACATTAGTCTAAGCCTTTAAGATGTATCCTACCCCAACGCCACTCTTTGCCAAAATTTTATCCTATTAGCTATCAATGTACACGTTTTGATAAAATTGTTAGTTCTCAAACTTTATCTTATTTCAATATTTATTAATTTAGATATTATCTTTTATTTCATTGGCCGAAAGTCGTTCAGGAAACTTGGAGTCTCTATAATCGCTCGAAAAAAGCTTCCTTTAATAATATACTAGATTTAATGCCCGTGCGATGCACGGGCCTTGAATAATATCATTTCATAATTTTCTCCAGTTAGGGCTTACAATAGGATGACATACAAATAACACTCGAATTCTAAAACGCCTTATTTAATAAGGAATTTAACTCAACATAATTGAACTTAATACTCCGTAGTATTAATGAAAGTGAATTTGACGAAAGTAATAACTCTAGTAAACTGGAATTAAGTCCAATAAGAACATACTTTATAGTTTATAACTCTAACAAATCATTATCATCTTTACAATTGACAATTGACAATTGACTTAGCTCAAATAAATTAAATTTGTATTTAAGTAAAGAAAGGGAGAATTGGGTTGTCACTTTGTCTTCATTTAATTTAATTTCTCAACTCTCTTTGTCCCCTTTGTTATTTCTCACCTCGTCTCTCCCTCTCGTTAATGGCGATCTGAGAGCCGGAAAATATCATACATATAAAAATAGAGGGGATATTTATTTATGTCTTCATACCGAATCTTCTTCTAATAGATTAAGTTTTTTTTTTCTCAATCAATCTTATATTCCGTATATTTTAAATGCATAGATTGTTGAAATTTCTCTAGTAGATTATAAAAACCTTAGATCTAAAATATACGAAATTACCTATAATTACTTTGTAAGAAATTATCAAATTTCCAAACAAACTATTATTGTTGATGACTTCATTAATGAGTATGTGACTCCGTGAGTAATCTTTTGTTCTTCGACGCCTGGAAATATTCTTTAAATAAGAAGTTAGCAATCTCTCTAGCAAATTATAAAAAAACTTAGATCTAAAATATTGGAGTAATAAATTACCTTATAACCTTTACACGAAATATATTATGAAATATTCAATCCAAACAAACTATTATTGCTGATGTTTTCATTAATGAGTCAGTGAATAATCTTTTGTTCTTCAAATGCCTGAAAATACCATTTAAATAGAAAAATTAGGGATTAAAACTTATATAAAGCAAATAAATTGCATGATTAATTACAAAATTACAAACAATTAATAAACTCATTATAAGGAAAAAAACGTGTATGCATGAAAACAACGATAAGCAAATAGCAATAGTATAGCAACAAATATCAAAAGAGAAATACGGAAGAGGAATAATAAACATGTCTTTTATACATAGAAGATAAACTTGAGTTATTCCTCTTCCTTATTCCAATACAATACAAACTCTATCACAAGATTAGATTCGGATGAAATTATCGTTATCTTTTAGTAATACTTTATTATATTATTTATTATTGTAGAAATCATACAATTGTTTTAATAAGCTATGCATATATGGTTATGGTAGAAGTGGAAAACCATTAGAGTTCTTATCATATAATGTCTTCTAATTAATATCGTTCAAAAGAGTTTCACGAAAGCTGGACTCTCTATAATCGCTCGAAAAAAGCTTCCTTTATTAATATAGATAGATAGATATATATAGATGTTTCACGTAGTATAGTGGCTAGGAGTACTGAAAATGTCTCGACACCCAGGGTTCAACTCTGCTAGGGTCATTTTCTTGTTTTTTTTTGTTTGTAAAAATACCATAGTTGGGTCAAGCCGCTGGCCCACTGAGCGACTTGGGCCTCAACTCGCTGGCCCCAGAGTGACTTGAGCTGAAATTACCCATTTTGTTAATTTCTTTATTGTTAAGCCCTATTTTAGAAAAAAAATTCTATTAAGAGCATGGTAATTACGGGCACTCAAATCTAATTTTTGGGTTTGCGATCACGTGAATTGAGCGATTATGCGATACAAAAAATTCTTGTGTTCTCTGGGAGGACGGTACTCCTTACACCTAAGCTATTAGGTCCTCCATTCTTATATGATGTACCCATTTTATTAAAATACTCCACTCATATATTCAACAAATGGGTACATCATATAAAAACGGAGGAAGTATAATATTCTATTTGATAGATTGCCTTTGAGTGTAAGGAGTGCCGTCCTCCCGAAAGACACAAGAATTAATCATGCGATACATACTTACATGGGAACATTAGTGGTTCACATAAAATGGTAAATTGGTAATCTTCTTCTACTAATATCTTTTATTCATATAATAAACAACATAAAAATTTAAGGAGCAATTCAGTAGTAAGACAATCTTTTCGTATAAGACAATTTAAGTAACTATTTTATATTCGAAAAGAAAGTAACTTAAAAGTACGGAATATATAATTAGAGTGGGTTTATACGAGAGACAATCTTACCGTAAAATTTGTGAAAATCGAGATAGAACAAACTCTAAAAAATTGTAAACAATGTACAGTATGTATATTATTATTTTCTATGAAAACACATTGTATACTCTCTTGTCGAATATAAATATTGACACAAATAATATCTTCACAATTCACATAAAAAAAAAAAAAAAGACAAACAAATGATTGGACGGAGGGAATATCATACATCATATGATTTTCATTAGTATAAAAATTAGAAGCACGGTGAATAAGAGGCTATGGCTGACTATATACCAAGGAGAACATTGATATATAAAGACTTTCTAAGTATGAAAAAGCTTAACATGGTTTGCAAATTTTAAGAGAGACACATACAAAAAAGTAGTATTTGTTCGACGCAACTAATTCAAACACAATAATTAATCGCATCAGCAACATAGTTATCACACACACGTAAAGCGGAGCGAATTTGTAAAACAATAAACGCTACATGTGAAGTTTCCAGTTGAACAAACAATGCCTCCTGCAAAATGGAAACTAAAATCATCAATTTATCACAAACTCACAAAGTAAGATCATTATTACTTCCATCACTAAATCTCGTCGTTACCGTCTAACACAAACAAAAAGTAAGCGTTTCGTTAACAATATAACATCAAATAATTAAAGCCGCGACGTATATATTAATTACACCTTGGTAAACCATAGTTATTGACATGCTCACCCTGTCAACAAAACAAAAGAAATTTGTTAGTAAAGACTATATACGACGTCTTGTATCATATTGTGAAACTAATCAACAATTGACAAACAAATTAACATTAACAATTAACGATATAACAATAATAAGCCAATATCGAGAGAAGGGAAATATATCATAGCTTAGAAAGTAATTAGCGGTTATATATACAGATAGTCTTTGTATCCTACTCGAATAGATATTGTGTAGTTGTGTATACTTCTATCAGAAATACAACATATTCTACTTGAAAGTTGTTTTTTCCCACGCAAAGAGGCAGTTATTGTTTTCCGTCGAAATACAAATTCCATGAGAGATATATGGTGGCATTGTCAATTGACAACCTTAAACGGCTTTTATTATGATAAACATAGTTTAGACAAAGGAAGCTAAATTCTTACTAACTATTATCTTAATGTTAAATATTAACTAATTATATTAATTAATTGAAGTAAAATAGAATTAGGTAATTTAAAAGAGTTGGACACTCTCTATTCGCTCGAAAAAAGCTTCCTTTATTAATATAGATAGATACTAGATTTAATGCTCGTGCGATGCACGGACTTTTGTAATCTCTTCCATAACAATTTTGCTTTATATAAAGCAATTGCAATTTAATACTCTGTATGTCTTAAGGTGTTTCGTTTGTATAAAAACTCACTCGTATTATACTAAGTACTAACAAAAGTTATGGATCAAAATCAATAGGATTATTTAATGAGGTGGTTTCTCAAAATAATACGTAGTATAATTATCAATTATTAATTCAAGCTATATATGCAATCTTCATGCAAACCCATCCTGTATATATTCTCATAAAATTTGATGATTATATTAAGATCCGCGAAAATGGTAATTAGGCCCCTTAACTCTGTTCAATTGTGAAATTAGGCCCCATAAGTTTTATTTGGAGCAGTCAAACCCCTTAAATTTCACCGAAAGTGAAATTCAACCCGATTTCATAATTTTCACCAATTTCCTATATAAAAATCACTTTTAATACAATTTATCAAATATAAAATATTTTGCTTTATAATTTTAGAACTTTTATATTTATATTAAATATTGAGAATTGTTTTATTTAGAATTTTATAGTATATAGACAATTTATTATATATGTATGAATATTATATAATAAACAATTTACTAAATATGTAAAAGTGTTCTTCAACGATTAATAAATTATGTAGAAATTCGTAAAGTTGCAGTTAGTAATTTTTAGTTATTTAATAAATTGTTTAATACTAATATAAAATATTTTTAATTAAAATTCTTGTGAAAATTTGAAAATGGGGTTGAATTTCACTTTTGGTGAAACTTAAGGGGCTTGATTGCTCCAAATAAAACTTATGGGGGTCTGATTTCACAATTGAACAGAGTTAAAGGGCTTAATTCCCACTTTTGCATATTAAGATCTATTAAGGCATAAATATGGATCAGAGCCTTGAAAGAAACGTAGTATGTATATGTTTATTGAAGCATGGTGAAACTTTGTGATCTCGTCATCAATCATTTTTTTAAAGAAACGAAGGATGATACAATTAACTAATACAATGATATTATATATCGAATGTTTTTTTGAAATTATATATCGAATGTTTTTAAACAATATGCTTATAACCTAACAATACTTATTAATTTACCAAAGTCCAATCAAACTATGGTGTTTTGTGTAGAATTTTGTAAGGATGAGTATAACAATCAAATTACTCTGGAATAATAATAATAATAATAATAATAATAATAATAATAATAATAATAATAATAATAATAATAATAATAATAATAATTCTAATTGTATTTTACTCCCTCCGGCTCGATTATTTGTTGTCCTTCTTTAATTTTGGGTATCTCAGTCAATTGTTGTCCTTTTTATTTTAGGATTGCATTTGATGGGTAATTTGATACTACACACTCAACTTGGTCCACTTGTTATTTAATAATTGATCATCTCCTCTTTCCTTGGTCTTTGTGCCAAAACTAAAGAACAACAAATGACAACGGAGGAAGTAATATTTTAAGCTAACAACCATAGAAGTAAGACTTGTCAATATTTTAAGCTAACAACCATAGAGGTAAGACTTGTCTTGCAACATGATCAAAATCTTACCATGTGCTTGCTTACCACAACACACTTTAAAGTAAGACTTGGCTAAACAATAAAGATGATCGGTCGATGACAAGATAAAATAGAAAACCATGATTAGCATAATTGGTCAGGGTATAATATGATCAATTAACTACTTTAAAGTGCAAATCAAACACCCTCTTCAAATATTCTGATAAATTTCCCAACTAAGAAGACTTGAAAGAAACAACACTGAACACATCGAGACAAATTGTGCATTCTTTTTGTTCACCAGATCTCCACCCTGACTTGTTACCCACCCTTTATCTTTTGTTACTACTTCCTTCTTTGAAGCATATACCCCAGTTCTCACGTCAAAATCAATTGTTACTTAGGATACACATTTGTATCCTAATAGCGATATAATATATGACATGCACAATACTTCGTAGTTCATATATTTTAGCATTTACGTAGAGAATTGTACGCTCCCGCACCTGAGCTTGATTCTAATCCTGAAAGCGATTCTGCCGGCTTCTTTCGAGGCAAACCTGCACTTTTGGGCCGGTATGACACAAATAAATAACTAAATAAATACGTGAACCGTAAATTTTAGAAATACCTCTTAAATCGAAGTAAAAAGCACATTCAAACACATCAAGATCTAACGCACACAAATTCGTACTCCGTAAATAACGATTAAAATCTCAAAATTTTCTCACTCTAGCAGGAGAAAGTTCCCTTGTTAACCCTTCCCTAGATTCACCTCTTGATGCGCTAGAAATTAGAAATAATGGCATCAAAAATCGATATGCGATGACATATAGCACTATTTTGAAGCGCACATTAAATATTAAGGAGTTTACAATAGAAAAGCCAACCTTAATGATGAGTTGATGAAGTAACTTTCTTTTAGCACCATGAATTTAGTGTACTATCATAAAAACCTGTAATCAAACAACAAATTATGGGAATACTCATTACGTAAAATATAATATATATAATGCAGTGTACATTAATACAATAGCTATGAATAAAACTATAATGAACATAACACTGCCTAACTAAATACTCCGTTACTAATAACGATATACGGAGTATGCCACAATGCAAGGTACGGAGTATATATATGAGATGATTATAATAGCATTAGATTAGAAGTTGGAGTTTCAATTCAATTGTATGTCTAACATGCTAATAAGACTATTTGAAACTATATCTTATTTGAAACTATATCTTTTGTTAAATTTTTATATTTATTTAAATTTCAAAAGTTCATAAAAGCTGGAGATTCTATAATCGCTTGAAAAAAGCCTTCCTTTATATATATATATATATATATATATATATATATATATATATATATATATATATAGAGAGAGAGAGAGAGAGAGAGAAAGGATCAACTAAGCGCCACTTATATATTTGAGTCATAAGTTTTATTATGTAGCCATTGGATGGAGGAGATGGAGGGATGAGATGAACCCACCCAAAGTCATTATAGAAGCTAATTAAAACACTTTACTAATCCACCCTAATTAACCACTAATTTACTATATATTTGTTTTCTACCCACCCATTTCTCTCTCATCTCACACATTTCATTCTTCTCTTCTCACAAAATCTCAATAAAAAAAAACCCAAAAAATCCAAATAAATAAAAAAACCCAAAAAATCCAAATAAATAAAAAAACCCAAAAAATCCAAATAAATAAAAAAACTCAAATAAATCACCCACTCCTCTCATCTTCATTCACCACCACTCACCACCACCCCACCCGACACCAACTAACCACCCACCACCCCCGCCGCCGCCACCCCACCGCCGCCGCCACACCGCCGCTGACTCGGATTTTTTTTTTTCTTTTTTTTCAACTCGTTTTTTTTTTTCGTTTTGTGTTAATTTGTATGTTTTGAGTTGTTTTTTCCATTCATTATTTTTTTTTGTCTTTTATTTTATTTTAGTTGTCTTTTATTTTGTTAGTTCTCATTTTTTATTCATTTTCTTAAATCTTTTCTTGTTATACGTTTTTTTTAAGATTTCGTGTTTTAAATCTCGTTTTTTTTTGTGAGATAATTTTTTTTCATCTAAGACAAAAATGGACTAAAGTTATACAAATATGGATTAAAGTTATACAAATATGGGCTAAAGTTATACAAATAAGGACTAAAGTTATACAAAAATGGACAAAAGTTATACAAAAATGAACCAAAGTTATACAAAAATGGACTAAAGTTATACAAACATGAACCAAAGTTATACAAAAATAGACCAAAGTTATACAAAAAAAGACTAAAGTTATACAAAATTTGGACTAAAGTTATAAAAAAAATTGGACTAAAGTTATACAAAAATGAACCAAAGTTATACAAAAATGAACCAAAGTTATACAAAAATGGACTAAAGTTATAGAAATATGGATTAAAGTTATACAAATATGGACTAACTTTAGTCCATTTTTGTATAACTTTGGTTCATTTTTGTATAACTTTGGTTCATTTTTGTATAACTTTAGTCCAATTTTTTGTATAACTTTATGTTCCGGGTGTAATTCCAGAGCAAGTATCGTTACCACCCGTGGCTTGTAGAATGATGTCTTGAGTTGGATTCTCCCTTGGTCTTAATCGTTCCTCTCGGCCTCTCCTGCAACAATGAACGAACTGAGGGCTTGGCTTTGTGCCAAGCGTACCCACTCCGACGCCCAAGTCAGTAAACTTAGAGGTATAAGTTGTATGCTAATTGGCTAGGAATATATTGTAGAGAGATAAGGAAGATTATACCAGATGAATAGTGTATTTAGGTCAAGTTGTATATTTCTGGATTGGATGGGATCCTTTCCTCAATGAAGGTTGAGGAGTATTTATAGACTTCACCTTTTGTCACGTAGTGGCCAAGTGGCCAAGTGGCAGCAGGTGGAAAGATCGATCTACCCCTCGCCGAGGGACCTATGGCTGGCCATTTGCGGCGCTGTTGACCCGCCGCCGAGGGGTCTTGGATATGAGTACGCGGATATGTGTCCCGGTGGCGAGGTTGTCGTCGGGACCTAGGACCTGACAGCCAGTTGCGGATGGGCGGCATCGGCTAGGCTGTCTAAGTCGTTGACTTGCTGTGGACATCTTTGACCTTGCTCAATATGTTGACTTGGTCAGCGGTGCAGAATATGCCCCATCACTTTAGTCCATTTTTTGTATAACTTTGGTTCATTTTTGTATAACTTTGGTTCATTTTTGTATAACTTTAGTCCAATTTTTTGTATAACTTTGGTTCATTTTTGTATAACTTTGGTTCATTTTTGTATAACTTTGGTTCATTTTTGTATAACTTTGGTTCATTTTTGTATAACTTTAGTCCAATTTTTTGTATAACTTCAGTCCAATTTTTGTATAACTTTAGTCTTTTTTTGTATAACTTTGGTCTATTTTTGTATAACTTTAGTCCATATTTGTATAACTTTAATCCATATTTGTATAACTTTAGTCCATTTTTGTATAACTTTGGTTCATTTTTGTATAACTTTGGTTCATTTTTGTATAACTTTAGTCCAATTTTTTGTATAACTTTAATCCTTATTTGTATAACTTTAGTCCTTATTTGTATAACTTCAGTCCAAATTTGTGTAATTTTAGTCCAAAATTGTATAACTTTATTCCATAAGAGTATAACTTCAGTCATTTTTTGTATAACTTTAATCCAAATTTGTATAACTTTAGTTCAAAATTGTATAACTTTAGAACTATAAATTCAAATTTGAAACAACACATAAGAAGATGATATTAAAAAAACCAATAAGTCAAAAAAGTACAATAAAAAAACTTCAATAACAATAATAAAAAATTAACCAATAATTAAAAAAAAAAACAAATAACAAAAAAAATCAAAACCAAACCAAACAAAAAAACCAACAAAACAAACTTGAATGGTTGTATAACTTCAATTTATACAATGTATAACTTTAGATGTTAATAGTGTAACTTTAATGTAAAAAGTGTATAACTTTAGTCATAAAATGTATAACTTTAATGTTTTAAGTGTATAACTTTAGTCGTAAATAGTATAACTTTTATAAAAACCAAATAAATATGAAAAATCGTAATTAATCAACAAATATTAAATCTGAAAAAAAATTAAATAACAACCATCAATAACCAACAAAAAATTAATAACCAACAAAAATTTAAAAACCAAATAACAATAACCAACAAAAATTAAAAACCAAATAACAATAACAAAAAAGTATAACTTTAATGTTTTAAGTGTAACTTTAGTCCAAAATTTGTGTAACTTCAATTTATACAATGTATAACTTTAGACATTAATAGTATAACTCTATCTTGATTATTGTATAACTTTAGCCCAAAATATTTTTATTGGTTACAAGATCTAAAAAAATATTGTATAACAAATATTTTTTATTGTTGTATAACTCTATTTTTTATTATTGTATAACGAATATTTTTATTTGTTAACAAAAAATCAACAATAGATATGAAAAAATATTTTTATTGGTTACAAGATCTAAAAAATATATATAAAAAAAAAAAAAAAAAACAAAACACAGCAAGAACAACACGATACAAACAACCCCAAAAAAAATCTGAAAAAAATAGAAGAAGTGGAGGGAGACATCACCACCACGCATCAACAACCATCGCCACCACCACCATTCGACCTCCCCATTCCGCGGCTACCGCCCATAACGCCACCACCACCACGCATCACCACCACCACCATTCCGCGGCTACCACCACCACGCATCACCACCACATAAAGGATAAAAAATTAAAAAAAAACAAAAAAAAACGTCAACCAGCAACCATATCTAAAAAAAAAAAGAAAAAAGGAGAGGAAGGAGAGAGGCCGGCGGGTGGAGGTCGAAGGGTAGAGGGGCGGCTGAAATGGTGGAGGTCGAAGGGTAGATCTGAGACGAGGAGGGTGGTTTTTTTTTTTCAGTTTGGTTTTTTTTTTTTAGAGAGGGTGGGAAGAAAATGAGAGAGAAAGAGTGAATGTGAGAAATGAGAGAGGATGAGTGAATGAGGAAGTGAGTTGGGAGATTAGAATGTTGGAAGAGTTGTACAAAATTAGGTAGAGTTATACACAATTAGGGAAGGAGATTAGGGAGGGAGAATTGTGACCCTTCAATGAGATGTAATCTCATTCCTCCATCCCTTCCATCCAAGGGCTCTTATAAGGACTTAGGGCCTTATATGGTATGAAGGCCTTATAAGAACCCTTCTCTCTCTCTCTCTCTCTCTCTCTCTCTCTCTCTCTCTATATATATATATATATATATATATATATATATATATATATATATATATATATATATATATATATATATATATATATATATATATATATATTGATTGATTGATTGTTCTAAAAATTTGAAGAATGGATTATAATTTTCAAATTATTGAAGTAATTTTATTGTTTAACAATTGTTAGTGTGTGTTTGGCCTTACTTTTCAAAGTGTTTTTGGACTTAAAAACACTTTTTGGCCAAACACATCTTTATTTAAAAGCTAAAAAGAAATTTCTCAAAAGCCGAAAAACCATCTTTTTGCCCATAAAAATAGAAGTAACAATTTGATGCTTCTGCTTTTGAAAAACACTTTTAGAAAATTAAGCTTGAAAAACAAAAATTCGTTTTTAACAAGTTAGGACAAACATGCTCTTAATATGTTTTGTTGAAATTATTAGGGTTTATTATCAATTAGTGAAATTAATAAGTTCACTACTCGTTTATCGATTATTATCAGTTAGGGTTTATTGTTGGTGGAAGGCGTGGTGATTAGGGTGATGGACTGTGATTCTAGGTAGTGCGCAGTGGTTCTAGATCGTTCCCGGCGGATAAGGGGTGGTGCGACATCAAGATTTTGAACAACAGAACACAATCCTTTCGCTTATAGACATCAAAGAATGTAATATTGAATGTAATACTGCTGTAGCACCCATTTTAGTTCTAGAGAAAACTTATTTGTAGTACCCATTTCGTTTAACACGTGTACCATGTATTTTTCATAAGACACTGAGAATATATGATTATCAAACAAGTGGACCAAAGTTATACAAAAATGGACTAAAGTTATACAAACATGAACCAAAGTTATACAAAAATAGACCAAAGTTATACAAAAAAAGACTAAAGTTATACAAAATTTGGACTAAAGTTATAAAAAAAATTGGACTAAAGTTATACAAAAATGAACCAAAGTTATACAAAAATGAACCAAAGTTATACAAAAATGGACTAAAGTTATAGAAATATGGATTAAAGTTATACAAATATGGACTAACTTTAGTCCATTTTTGTATAACTTTGGTTCATTTTTGTATAACTTTGGTTCATTTTTGTATAACTTTAGTCCAATTTTTTGTATAACTTTATGTTCCGGGTGTAATTCCAGAGCAAGTATCGTTACCACCCGTGGCTTGTAGAATGATGTCTTGAGTTGGATTCTCCCTTGGTCTTAATCGTTCCTCTCGGCCTCTCCTGCAACAATGAACGAACTGAGGGCTTGGCTTTGTGCCAAGCGTACCCACTCCGACGCCCAAGTCAGTAAACTTAGAGGTATAAGTTGTATGCTAATTGGCTAGGAATATATTGTAGAGAGATAAGGAAGATTATACCAGATGAATAGTGTATTTAGGTCAAGTTGTATATTTCTGGATTGGATGGGATCCTTTCCTCAATGAAGGTTGAGGAGTATTTATAGACTTCACCTTTTGTCACGTAGTGGCCAAGTGGCCAAGTGGCTAGCAGGTGGAAAGACTGATCTACCCCTCGGCCGAGGGACCTATGGCTGGCCGGCGGGCGCTGTTGACCCGCCGCCGAGGGGTCTTGGATATGAGTACGCGGATATGTGTCCCGGCTGGCAGGTTGTCGTGCCGGGACCTAGGTTGACAGGCCGATGGGCGGCATCGGCTAGGCTGTCTAAGTCGTTGACTTGCTGTGGACATCTTTGACCTTGCTCAATATGTTGACTTGGTCAGCGGTGCAGAATATGCCCCATCAATTTGCCCCCAGCGTAGTCTATGCCGTGGTATGGGCTTCGATGTACTTCTGAGCGTATATTCTGCGCAAGTAGTTTGTAGAAAATTTTCCTGCATCGGCTTCTTCTTCGGCGGCTTCTTTTGCCTCTGCCTGGTCTTTCTTAGGCCGTACCATATCCCCCCTCCACATGGATGTGTATTGGGCATCCGATGTGGAAAAGAAAGGGACGCTGGCCGAGACCGGGGTTGAGACTGCCGGTTATTTTTGATTGCCCCCGGCCGGCGGTGTCTAGCTTGGTCGATCATGTGGCCGGCGGAGAGCAGATGCTTGGGAGTTTGTTGAGGAAGGTGAATAGGCGGAGAGATTTGAATAGGCGTGTTGAAGACGTTTGGTCACTGTTGCATTGATTGACATAACTGTTGCAACGATTGACATCCCGTGGTTGCATGTCCGACACGTGTCTGCACGCTGATTGGTTGACGCTTCACGGGTCATTTCTTTGATTGGTCCTGCTTCATGGGCTTTTCCCTATAAATAGGGCAATTGCTCCGAAAAATTGGCCACCAATTTCATTCTCCAAAATTTCCTTCTCTCTAAACTTCCAAGGGTTTCTTTGTCTTCTAATTTCCAGAGTTGTTACTCCGGCGAGCGTTTTCTTCAAGGTAAACAAACAAACTTTCCAATTTTTAATTTTGTAATTTCATTGTAAACATGTCTTCTGCCGACGCCGGGCCTAGTAAGCCGGGCCGTAGGTCCCCTTCTCCCGAAGTCGATCCTCGAATTCTGGAGGAATGGGAGGATGATTCTGATGTCGATGATGATGCAGAAGATTTTGGTGACGATCGAGGAGGCTCGTCCCTAATAACGTGAGGAAGTACGTTATGGATCACGGCCTCGCTTGTAAAGTCCGTCTTGACTGTACTTGGACCCATAAGTTAGCCCGCTGTTCCGGTGAGATATTTTTCGAGAAACATTTCTTCTTCGGTGAGGGCTACGAAATCGTTATCCCGGAGGAGGGTCATTTGTCTGTTGCCCTCCACCGGCCACACCGGCGTATATATGCGACATTTGGAGTTTGGGCTCCGGTTTCCGCTGAATGGGTATGTTGTGGCCATCCTTAAGGCCATGAACGTTGCCGTTGCCCAATTGCACCCGTTGGCCATGAGGACCATAATCGGTTTTTGTCCGGCTTTGTCTCTTCAAGGGGGAGGCCCCAACGGTGAACTTATTTCGCCGACTTCACTACCTCCAGCCGTCATTCTCCGGCCGCGCCGGGTGGTTCAGCGTGCACACGGAGAAGGGTTATGTCACTGCTGACAAACTTTCCTCTTGCAAGGGCTGGCAGGGTCGGTGGGTGTACGTTAAGGTGCCGAACGACTATCCGCTTCCTCGCTCCTTTCAAAGCATCAAGTTAACTTGCGGTGTGAGACTAAGGCGGAGCATGACGAGATGGGTCTCCGGAAGAAACTCAAAATGGATCTTTGGCAGGTTCTTCTCTCGGAGGACGAGAGGTCGGCAATGCGGCTTTTTGAGGTAGACAAGGGTGGGTGCCGAAAAGATGGATTCCTCCAACGCAGATCATTCTCCAGGATGAGCCGCTTTGCCATGTCGGCTTCATACCGGCCCTAGCGCAGGGTGAGTGGGGTCGGTGTGAGGCCCATCACCGTTCTCGTTGTGTCTTTGAACTTTGATTTATTTCTTCTACTTAACTCTTGCTTCGTTTCCTTCGCAGGCCATTTTGGACCGGACCTGTCTGAGGATATCCTCCGGAGAATGGGACTGAACAAAGATAAAACCGTTGCTAACTTACATCCCAAAGCTCTCCCCAATGACCGCAGGAGGTCGCCGATCGATCTCAGAGCAAATGGTGAAAAGCTTGAGTGCGGTGGAGACCAGCGAAGGTTGTTAGTAACGTGCCGCGCCATACGCGCAAAACGAAGTCCTCGGCGGTGGTGGCGTCGACACCGGCTCCGCCTTCCATCCCCCTTGTTCAGAAGGAGACGGTGGAGATCATTTGTATCTCCAACGGGGATGACTCCGACGAAGAGGAGGGCTCGCCCCTTGTCCGTAAAAAGAAAGCAGGACGGCCTATACCGCGACCGTTGATTCTCTGCCGACGAGGAGACGCGCGTTTCGGCCAAGAAGGCCAAGCACGGTATTGTTCTTTCTCGTGGCTTCGATTTAGCCGGTTCCTTAGGCGCCGCTGTGATGAGCTCTTCGGCATGTCTGCGTATGTCGATACTTATGCTTGCTTTAAATTTTGTAGATCGGCCGCAATCGTCCGCCGCTCTGTTGGGCGGCAAGTGGAGGGGAGTTCGTGCGGCCGGTGATCAACACGTCACCGTGAACTCTCCATCCCGAAGGTTCTCCTCCCCATCCGCAGGCCGGTGATCAAAATGTCACCTTTGTCCCTTCATCCTGAAGGTTTCCTTCTCCCGGCTCATAGATGAAGGCACGGAGCTTATCAAGGAGTGGCGAGGTGGAACGGTCTTACCGGTGCTCGTATCGTAGAGCAGGAGAAGGCCTTGGCTCAATCCGCTTTTGAGCTTAATGCCATTAAGAAGGTGGCCGTGAAGGCAAAGCAGGATCTTCTCAACGAGCGAGAGGCTCGGGGGGATGCGAGAGGGCGCTCTTGGTGAAAGAAAACTTAGGCGGGACGTTGAAAAGGAGGTCCTTGCTGAGAGAGCCAAGGCCGAGGCTGCAGCGTGAAGCCGCTAAGTGCCGGGGAAGTGTACACTTGTTCGAGGCACGCCGACCTCTACCTCAAGCGAGAGGAATGAATCCGGGGACTGTTTAAGGCCCGGGCGGAGGTGGTTCGGATCGGAGATGCCGTCATTAGGCAAAAGGATAAGGACATTGAGATGCTCCAAACCGTCATGCTCCCTAACATGTGTCTTGAATTCCGGGATTTAGCCGAAGGAGCGCTAGGGAAGTGATTGAGGAGCTCTTCCCTCTTGATGGTTCCTTTCCGTGGGACGAGATATGACAAGCTTCTTGATGACAAGCTCGAAGCCAAGGAGCAAGCCGTGGCGGAGAAGGCTAAAGAGGCGGTGAGGGCGAAGGCGGAGAAGGAGGCGGCCGCCGAGAAGGCGCTACGGGCCGAGAAGGCTAAGGAGGCCCAAGAGGAAGCCAAGCGGGCAAAAGCGGCCGAGGTCGCCGAGGCTAAAGCCGAGGCCGCTGAAGCCGAGGCTTCTTGAAGCCGAGGTCGCTAAGGGAGCTTTGGGGTACCCATCGAGGAAAGTCTTGCCTTGCCTGGCGATGGCGAGCAACAACGGACATAGGGAGATAGCATTTGTAATTTTTGTCTTTTGGCTTATCCTTGTAATTTCTTGTGATTCGTTGAATATATTTAATAAGAGTTCGCTTTTACTTCACTTCTTTTCCTTGTGCTAGTATTCGAGCTTCATTTGTCCTTTTAGCGTCTCCGTCTTTGTCCGGGTTGTCTCTTTCCGTTATTAATTGAGTATCTCTTATGTTCCCGCCTCGGCTTGGCCGAGGCGGTCTAGAGTGCGTGTCTCAATTGTGTTAACGCTTCCAAGGCATCTTGATCGTTTCAGCGAGTATCAACCGCGCTGGTTATAACCGTCGCGATGTCCTGCTTCCTTAGGGTGCATGCCGCTCTTGTCGGTATGACAGTGTGAGCCGTCGTCTGCCGTGGCGTCTACTACTTGGAGTGACTGCGACGGTGCACATTTCTTGAAGGAGACTCCGTGGCGTCTACTACTTGGAGGATGCGACGGCGTCACACCTCTTGGGGTGATCGCCGTGGCGTCTACTACTTGGAGTGGCTGCGACGGTGCCTGTTTCTTGAAGGAGACTCCTGTGGCGTCTACTACTTGGAGTGACTGCGACGGCGTCACACCTCTTGGGGTGACTGCCGTGGCGTCTACTACTTGGAGTGAGCTGCGACGGTGCTGTTTCTTGAAGGAGACTCCGTGGCGTCTACTACTTGGAGTGGCTGCGACGGCGTCACACCTCTTGGGGTGGCTGCCGTGGCGTCTACTACTTGGAGTGACTGCGACGGTGCATGTTTCTTGAAGGAGACTCCCGTGGCGTCTACTACTTGGAGTGACTGCGACGGCGTCACACCTCTTTGGGGTGGCCGTGGCGTCTACTACTTGGAGTGGCTGCGACGGTGCACATTTCTTGAAGGAGACTCCGTGGCGTCTACTACTTGGAGGAGCTGCGACGGCGTCACACCTCTTGGGGTGACTGCCATGGCGTCTACTACTTGGAGTGACTGCGACGGTGCCTGTTTCTTGAAGGAGACTCCCGTGGCGTCTACTACTTGGAGTGACTGCGACGGCGTCACACCTCTTGGGGTGACTGCCGTGGCGTCTACTACTTGGAGTGACTGCGACGGTGCCTGTTTCTTGAAGGAGACTCCCGTGGCGTCTACTACTTGGAGGATTGCGACGGCGTCACACCTCTTGGGGTGATCGCCGTGGCGTCTACTACTTGGAGTGGCTGCGACGGTGCACATTTCTTGAAGGAGACTCGTGGCGTCTACTACTTGGAGTGGCTCACGACGGCGTCACACCTCTTGGGGTGACGCCATGGCGTCTACTACTTGGAGTGCTGCGATGGTGCTGTTTCTTGAAGGAGACTCGTGGCGTCTACTACTTGGAGTGGCTGCGACGGCGTCACACCTCTTGGGGTGGCTGCCGTGGCGTCTACTACTTGGAGTGAGTGCGACGGTGCTGTTTCTTGAAGAGACCGCCGCTCTTGTCGGTGTGACCGGAAGAAGGCGACATCCGCTATCGATAGTGACTGCCGCTCTTGTCGGTATGACGCAGTGTGAGCCGGCGTCTGTTGCTTACGATAAAGTGCCGCTCTTGTCGGTGTGACCGGAAGAAGCGACATCCGCTATCGATAGTGATGCCGCTCTTGTCGGTATGACGTGTGTGAGCGGCGTCTGTTGCTTACGATAAAGGCTGCCGCTCTTGTCGGTATGACGAGTGTGAGCCGGCGTCTGCTCCTTCCTAGTGACTATGGGAAGAGCGTACATTACGATGGAAGACTTGGATGATTTTTCATTTAGGTAAAAACATGCGTCGGGGTGCCCACAATTTGTTTTGGACACCTCCGACGTTACATGGAGTATTCCCGAGACTTTCCGGCGTCCTAATGGCCCGTTGAAGGCGTACCTCCCCAGTTAGCCGCTAGTTACATCCATGAGGTCGCTCTCCTGTTGTAAGGACAGACCTTTCCCTTTCTCCGATTTCTTTGCCACCTTAAGGGATTGCATGTTGCATCCCTGCGCGGCAGCTATCTGGGTGTTCACCACCTCGTCATTCTCGTCTTTGGAGACGAGCTTATGCGCTTCCCCCCGGTCCGAGACGTACATCAATGTTAGGGCCCGGATGGATATCACTGCGTCAGCCTCGCTCAGAGTGACGCGGCCTATGAGAACGTTGTAGGCGGATGAGCCGTCGATGACCACGAACTCGGCTAGGACATTCTTGGCCGCGTTCCTTTCGCCGAACGTTCGCGGAGTCCGACCGATCCAGTGGTACCAGTCCGGCCCCCCAGAGAAACCGTATAGCGGGTTGGTGCGGGGGCTTAAGTCCTTGACCTTGGTAGCCGAGGCCGAGGTAGCACTCCCTGAACATGACATTCGTGTATGCGCTGTGTCAATCGGGCACCTTTTGACCAGGTGGTTGGATATGTCCAAATTGACTACAAGTGGGTCATTTGTGAGGAGCGATGACTCCTTCGTAGTCCTTTCTTCCGACAGTTATGTCGGGGATGTTGGAAGAGGGGTGGGTGTTGGGCACAAAGTTGATGGCCCGATAGAGCTCGTTCGGGTGTCGTTTGTACCCATGAGCGGACCCTCCGTTCTCGTGGCCCCCGATGACAACGTGGATCACTCCTATCCGTTCGAAGACGGATTTCTTCTCTGAACTGCCGGCGTCGGTCTTTTGGCTTTTGGCAACGTACTTGCCGAGGCTCCCCTTCCGGATCAGCTCTTCAATGGCATTCTTCGATGCCGCGATCGTTGGTTAGATGGCGGTGTGGCCGTGGTACTCACGATCGGCTCGTGTCACCGTCACTTTTTGGTTTTGGGGTCTCTCCCACTTCGGCCCTCGCTTTTGCTCGGGCGAAGACTCGGCGGGCGATACGACGAGAGGGGTTTTATCGTTATACCGCCTCCGGTGGTACGTTCCCGAACTCCACCGGCGCCCGCCGAGTCCCGTTTCTGGCGATTTGTCGGCCGTGACCTATTATTGTCTCGGCATCTTTCTTCGGACCGTGACCCGTTGTTGTCACGGCGTCTTTCATTCGGGTTGTCCTCCTGGCGGCTCTTCTTTTCTGAGTGCTCGGCCTCGCTCGGGCCTAGCCATGTCTTGTGATAGTCTTCTACCTTGATGGCTTGTTCAGCCTTCTTCCTGGCGGCATCCAAGCCCAGGCCTCCGCACTTGATGAGCTCATTTTTCAAATCTCCCCTTGGGAGGCCATTCATCGTGCGAAGGCCGCCGATTCGGATTAATCTCCCGAATCTGTTGGACCTTTCCGTCGAACCTCTTCATGTAGCTTCGTAGAGACTCGCCCCCTTCCTGTTTGATAGTTAGGAGGTCCGATGTCTCCACGGCCCTTCTCTTGTTGCAAGAGTACTGGGCTAGAAAGGCGTCCCTTAGGTCGGCGTAGTAGTACACCGAGCCGTCGGGGAGCCCCTTGTACCAACTTTGAGCCATCCCATGCAATGTTGTTGGGAAAACTCGGCACCATACTTCATCGGGCTGCTCCCATACCGACATGTGAGACTCGAAAGCCTCGGCGTGGTGGTGGATCACCCTCCCCTTTGTATGATATGGGTGGCAACTTGAGCTTAGTTGGCACCTGGACTTCTAGGACGTAGGCGCCGAGGGGGTGTCGATCACATCACATCTTGGGACGACACGTGGCGATCGGCTCCTCGCATTCCTAGCCCGACTCCTCTCCTCGTAGCGGGAGGGACTTCTTCCCGACTCCGGCGAGTCGGGCTTCTTCTTCTCCGACTCGATGGGTCGGACTTCTTTCATTCCTCCGGAGTGGGCCTCGTGGCTGCTGCGGTGACGCTCGTCCCCGCGAGTGCGGTCGGGACTTATGTCCATCACTAGCATGCAGGCTCCTCCGGTGTTTCAACAGGGCCAACCTCTTCCAAAGTGCTCCGTTCAAGTCTCTTGGAGTCACGTTCGGGCCCTGGTCTCCGGACGGGTCCCGCCGCTCTTGTCGGTGTGACGGTGTGAGCCGACGTCCTACCGATGAGGTCCAGGATTTGCTTTAGCAATGCCACGTCGACCACATGTCCCATGAGGGTGACTTGGTTGGCGGCGCGTCGCATCCGGTGTTATTGGCATCCCGAACTCCGGTTGGATTACTCCGCCGGCGGAGGGCTGTATGACTCCAGAATTGTTGAAGGTATCATCTGGGTGGAGGGGCTCGTCGGTTACGAACACCTCTTGTTCTTTTGACATCTTCTTAGCTTTTTGGGTGGGTTTTTGTTGTTTTTTTTTTGTTTGGGAATGAATGTGACTAGCTTCTAGTGTCTTTCCCCCCAGGACGGCGCCAATTGTTCGGGTGTAATTCCGAGCAAGTATCGTTACCACCCGTGGCTTGTAGAATGATGTCTTGAGTTGATTCTCCTTGGTCTTAATCGTTCCTCTCGGCCTCTCCCGCAACAATGAACGAGGCGAGGGCTTGGCTTTGTGCCAAGCGTACCCACTCCGACGCCCAAGTCAGTAAACTTAGAGGTATAAGTTGTATGCTAATTGGCTAGGAATATATTGTAGAGAGATAAGGAAGATTATACCAGATGAATAGTGTATTTAGGTCAAGTTGTATATTTCTGGATTGGATGGGATCCTTTCCTCAATGAAGGTTGAGGAGTATTTATAGACTTCACCTTTTGTCACGTAGTGGCCAAGTGGCCAAGTGGCTAGCAGGTGGAAAGACTGATCTACCCCTCGGCCGAGGGACCTATGGCTGGCCGGCGGGCGCTGTTGACCCGCCGCCGAGGGGTCTTGGATATGAGTACGCGGATATGTGTCCCGGCTGGCAGGTTGTCGTGCCGGGACCTAGGTTGACAGGCCGATGGGCGGCATCGGCTAGGCTGTCTAAGTCGTTGACTTGCTGTGGACATCTTTGACCTTGCTCAATATGTTGACTTGGTCGTGATGCGAGTGAATATGCCCCATCACTTTAGTCCATTTTTTGTATAACTTTGGTTCATTTTTGTATAACTTTGGTTCATTTTTGTATAACTTTAGTCCAATTTTTTGTATAACTTTGGTTCATTTTTGTATAACTTTGGTTCATTTTTGTATAACTTTGGTTCATTTTTGTATAACTTTGGTTCATTTTTGTATAACTTTAGTCCAATTTTTTGTATAACTTCAGTCCAATTTTTGTATAACTTTAGTCTTTTTTTGTATAACTTTGGTCTATTTTTGTATAACTTTAGTCCATATTTGTATAACTTTAATCCATATTTGTATAACTTTAGTCCATTTTTGTATAACTTTGGTTCATTTTTGTATAACTTTGGTTCATTTTTGTATAACTTTAGTCCAATTTTTTGTATAACTTTAATCCTTATTTGTATAACTTTAGTCCTTATTTGTATAACTTCAGTCCAAATTTGTGTAATTTTAGTCCAAAATTGTATAACTTTATTCCATAAGAGTATAACTTCAGTCATTTTTTGTATAACTTTAATCCAAATTTGTATAACTTTAGTTCAAAATTGTATAACTTTAGAACTATAAATTCAAATTTGAAACAACACATAAGAAGATGATATTAAAAAAACCAATAAGTCAAAAAAGTACAATAAAAAAACTTCAATAACAATAATAAAAAATTAACCAATAATTAAAAAAAAAAACAAATAACAAAAAAAATCAAAACCAAACCAAACAAAAAAACCAACAAAACAAACTTGAATGGTTGTATAACTTCAATTTATACAATGTATAACTTTAGATGTTAATAGTGTAACTTTAATGTAAAAAGTGTATAACTTTAGTCATAAAATGTATAACTTTAATGTTTTAAGTGTATAACTTTAGTCGTAAATAGTATAACTTTTATAAAAACCAAATAAATATGAAAAATCGTAATTAATCAACAAATATTAAATCTGAAAAAAAATTAAATAACAACCATCAATAACCAACAAAAAATTAATAACCAACAAAAATTTAAAAACCAAATAACAATAACCAACAAAAATTAAAAACCAAATAACAATAACAAAAAAGTATAACTTTAATGTTTTAAGTGTAACTTTAGTCCAAAATTTGTGTAACTTCAATTTATACAATGTATAACTTTAGACATTAATAGTATAACTCTATCTTGATTATTGTATAACTTTAGCCCAAAATATTTTTATTGGTTACAAGATCTAAAAAAATATTGTATAACAAATATTTTTTATTGTTGTATAACTCTATTTTTTATTATTGTATAACGAATATTTTTATTTGTTAACAAAAAATCAACAATAGATATGAAAAAATATTTTTATTGGTTACAAGATCTAAAAAATATATATAAAAAAAAAAAAAAAAAAAACAAAAAGCAAGAACAACACGATACAAACAACCCCAAAAAAAAATGAAAAAATAGAAGAAGTGGAGGGAGACATCACCACCACGCATCAACAACCATCGCCACCACCACCATTCGACCTCCCCATTCCGCGGCTACCGCCCATAACGCCACCACCACCACGCATCACCACCACCACCATTCCGCGGCTACCACCACCACGCATCACCACCACATAAAGGATAAAAAATTAAAAAAACAAAAAAAACGTCAACCAAAGCAACCATATCTAAAAAAAAAAAAAAGAAAAAAGGAGAGGAAGGAGAGAGGCCGGCGGGTGGAGGTCGAAGGGTAGAGGGGTAATTTTGAAATGGTGGAGGTCGAAGGGTAGATCCGAGACGAGGAGGGTGGTTTTTTTTTTGGTTTGGTTTTTTTTTTTTTAGAGAGGGTGGGAAGAAAATGAGAGAGAAAGAGTGAATGTGAGAAATGAGAGAGGATGAGTGAATGAGGAAGTGAGTTGGGAGATTAGAATGTTGGAAGAGTTGTACAAAATTAGGTAGAGTTATACACAATTAGGGAAGGAGATTAGGGAGGGAGAATTGTGACCCTTCAATGAGATGTAATCTCATTCCTCCATCCCTTCCATCCAAGGGCTCTTATAAGGACTTAGGGCCTTATATGGTATGAAGGCCTTATAAGAACCTCTCTCTCTCTCTCTCTCTCTCTCTCTCTCTCTCTCTATATATATATATATATATATATATATATATATATATATATATATATATATATATATATATATATATATATATATATATATATATATATATATATATATATATATATATATATATATATATATATATTGATTGATTGATTGTTCTAAAAATTTGAAGAATGGATTATAATTTTCAAATTATTGAAGTAATTTTATTGTTTAACAATTGTTAGTGTGTGTTTGGCCTTACTTTTCAAAGTGTTTTTGGACTTAAAAACACTTTTTGGCCAAACACATCTTTATTTAAAAGCTAAAAAGAAATTTCTCAAAAGCCGAAAAACCATCTTTTTGCCCATAAAAATAGAAGTAACAATTTGATGCTTCTGCTTTTGAAAAACACTTTTAGAAAATTAAGCTTGAAAAACAAAAATTCGTTTTTAACAAGTTAGGACAAACATGCTCTTAATATGTTTTGTTGAAATTATTAGGGTTTATTATCAATTAGTGAAATTAATAAGTTCACTACTCGTTTATCGATTATTATCAGTTAGGGTTTATTGTTGGTGGAAGGCGTGGTGATTAGGGTGATGGACTGTGATTCTAGGTAGTGCGCAGTGGTTCTAGATCGTTCCCGGCGGATAAGGGGTGGTGCGACATCAAGATTTTGAACAACAGAACACAATCCTTTCGCTTATAGACATCAAAGAATGTAATATTGAATGTAATACTGCTGTAGCACCCATTTTAGTTCTAGAGAAAACTTATTTGTAGTACCCATTTCGTTTAACACGTGTACCATGTATTTTTCATAAGACACTGAGAATATATGATTATCAAACAAGTGGACCATATATTACCATTGTTCCCCATTGTAGCCGCATCAAATACATAGGAAGTTCAGTGCGGGAGAAGGAAATACGGGAGATGGGATGTCGGACTCGGGTAGCTGGAGAAGGGAATTGATGCGTGCCTTTTTGACGTATTTATTTACTTATTTGACACGTATTTCTATGAATTTATTTGTTTTATTCTCCCCATTTTCCTTTTGTATTTACTACTTTGGTGTATTTCATGTCCTTTGCAGGATTTGAAGCGCATTTACGCATTTACAAGCCAAATCCGTCTCAATGGAGCAAGAGGGAGGTTAAGAGGATTTTAGACGAGCTATGGAACAATGATCACGTCATCTTTGATCTAGCATCATCAAGTCGTTCGACCATTTTTCCTTGATCTGGATTTGCGCGACACAGTGATCACTTTGATGGAGCAAGTTTGGTCCAGTCGTTCGACCTCTATTCCTGGTCTGTCGACATAGCAGCCAAGTCGTCCTCTCTTTATATGCCAAGTCGTCCGACACACTCATTCAGTCGTTCGACCAACTTTTTCCTTCACTTCCTTTGATCGACACGAGGAACAATTGTTTGGGACTTATAACAGCCAAGTAGTCCTACATACTCTCCAAGTCGTACGACATGTCTGATCAAGTCGATCGACCACATGCCTTTAGTCGATCGACCTTAGCTGTCATTTTGATCGACTAAGACTCGTTTTAGACGCTTATGTTATTTGTTTTATTTCCTTTTCGGGCTTGACTATATAAGCTCTTGTAAACACTATATTAGGTTATCTCTTCTACGACGAAAAAAGATCATTACGCTGCTTTCTTCTAAAAAACTTTAGATATAGAAATACTTTCCTCTCTTGTTCTCATACTTGAATATTATTTCGGTAATTCAACTTAATCTTTCTCTTTTATTCATCTTTACTAGTTCCTTCATTGATTCTCTCTTGTTATTTTTCCTAAGTTAATTCTTATTTATGGTTATTTCTCTTTTAATTAATTTCATTATGAATTCTCTTTATTTCATATCCAATTTAATTGTTATCATCAATATCAACATGAGTAGCTAAATTCGTATGTTAGGATTTAGGGAATCCATGAAAATTTAACGGTCGTTAATAAGGCGATTAGGTCATTTAATTTTATTAGTCTAAGTTGTTAATTGCAGCATATAATATACAAGTAATT
Organism: Silene latifolia; assembly: GCF_048544455.1. Taxonomy (NCBI): domain Eukaryota; kingdom Viridiplantae; phylum Streptophyta; class Magnoliopsida; order Caryophyllales; family Caryophyllaceae; genus Silene; species Silene latifolia. Next base: position 378,589,468 of record NC_133538.1, on the reverse strand, counting down.
AGTTAAAGGCCACAATTAGTTATTTGAATCGGTAAATCCCGATCTAAGATCGAATGCCTGGTAAGGATTAGACCTGTTGTAAACATTAGAGTGCCCTAGTAAGTTGCGAGAGCCCGCTAGAAGCATTTTAGGGCGAAAAGCGATCCGAGAGGACCTTTTCACTGCCCTTTGGACCGGTAATTGAGACTGACGTATGAGTCTACCTTTGACCCGCGACAATCCATGCTGAACCGACGAACCTAGTCTTCTCTCCTTATATTTTCACAACTTAATTTCTCTCTTTTAATCCTTTTTATTTTAATTGTCTTAGTTATAATTCAAACAACCAAAAACCCCCATTGGTTACATGACATACTTGAATTGGCAAATAGATTATCATCTGTCTCCCTGTGGATACGATCCCGACTTTCTCTAGCTGCGTTAGTTAGAGTATAGTTGCTTAGTTTCAGCTTTAATATTATAATATTGTGTGCTTAAATCACGTTTTCCTTGTTATGTTTCAATTAATTTTGCATATTAGTTTTAATTACGTATAGTTAATTCCGTTTCTTTAATGTTTTTAACATTTAGAAATAGGAATTTAGTTGCATCCTAATTTAAAATATTTTAGCTTTGTGTAATTTTAAATAGAAATGAGACTAACTTTTGCGAAAAGAAATGCGCAGGTATCTAAAGGCGTCGAGAAGGAAGCGTCTAGTGTGTGTGTCGATTGACAATCTATATGATGTCGATCGACAGGAGGTAATAAAAAGTCATCTTGAATTGATTTGGTCGATCGACACGGTTTCTAAGTCGATCGACAGGGGTAAGTTAATAGACATGTGTTTTGTTTACTCGACACGGTGAAGGTTTGATACACTCATAAGAGATGAGTCGATCGACTTCTAGCTAAGTGTCGATCGTGTCGATCGACACTTGATTCTACATAGACTTCATGATTAATTAAACCCTTATAATTTCCCCGTTCTTTCTTTTTTTTTTACTCGACACACACGACACACGATACAAAAGAAGAAGAAAAAAAAGACCCTAATCCTTCATCAGCCTTTCGATCTCTACTCGATTTCCTGCTTCCAATTACTTCAATTCCTTCACAAAATCTGAAAACCCATTAATTTACGCCTTCAAATCTCCCTTTTTCCTTTTAATTTTTCGACAAATTCAATCAAAATTAGTATAATACCCACCCCGTTAGGGACTCGTTGACCGCCGTTGACTGACCTTAGACACATGTCTAGACATCTGGAAACCTTATTAGTTCGACCTTACGTTACCATAGCCTTTGGGGATGAGGAAACTCGATCTAGCATCGGCTACTTGATCGAGTAGCTTAGTGACTCGATCGAGTAGAGGCCACTCGATTGAGTAAGTTACCTACTCGATCGAGTAAGTTCCCTACTCGATCGAGTAAGTCGGGTTCAGCGGTTAAATATAAATCGTGGAGTCGTGAACCCGAAATCAGTTTTCATTTCATTTCTTCCTAGACCTAATCGCCGATACATCTCTCTCTTTCATCAACCTTCATCCCTTGGAACCCTTTGTGCTTTGAGACACCATGGGGATGGGAGGCATGAGTCGGATAGCGGTCTTGTCGCCGAAACACTGAGAGTAGGTAAGTCATTATCATCATCGTCTTCCTTAGTTTTGGTTGTGGTTGTGATTGGTAGTAATAGGGTTGCCATACTGTTTGTAATAGGTGGTAATGGTGGTTGCTTGTCGTCATATGGTCCTATGCGGTGTTGCTGCTGATTGCTAAAGGTAGGTTTTCCTACTCAGTACTGTTGATTGTTGGTATGTTGGTTGTGTTGTTAAGTTGGTATTGGTCTTGTTTACATTGGTATTGTGGTTGGTTGTTGTTATTGTCTGTGGTACGCGAGGTGCATCCTCGGCAGAGTGAAGTCATCTCGGGAATGGCTCCACCCCCTTGATTCTCCCCTTGTGGTTCCCGCCACAAGGGGGATGTGCACATTAATGGACATGGGTTATGCGCTCGATGGAGATGAGCGGAGTTTAGGTGGGAAAGACTGCGGCCCTCCACTGGCGGTGTGGAATATTTGTTGCGATGGATATTCTGGCAGGACTTTACCTTCGGGTAGTCAGATGGTTGATGGGTGATTGAGAGTGCAGTTGAGTTTGTGTATGCGATACTTTGTGTTTCGTATTTCTTCAGTTACTGACCTTGTGTGGTGTTGTCTGTGCCTCTTCTTATGTTGTGTCTGCCGTGATCCATTATGGTGAGCAGTCAGTCATAGCAGGTATTGCTATATGGAGCTTAGATGGGTGCTCTGGAGGGACGAGTCTTTCACTGAGTTATGGCATGGATAGTATCACCCTAGTTGATAGCGTTTGTTATCAGTTGTATCTTTTCTTTTGTCAAGTTAAACTTGTAATAAACTTAATTGTTCTTTTATTGACGTTATGATATTTACTATTCCTCGGGCAATTGAGATGGTAATGGCCTCATGTGGTGGGGAAGGTCTTTTTAAGGCTCCTTGGTAGATGGGGGTGTGTACTACCTCTTAGTTTCTAAGGCGTTCACTCGACCGAGTAGACCAAGTGGACCGAGTATAACCTATATTAGACATAGTGGAGTTGTGAGAATGCCCGTCTGTAGAAGGGTCGTATTAAAACTATCATAACTTGAGATCTAGATATGATATTGATTCGATTCCAATTGGAGGTGATATATTTTTATCTTAAGATTCTAACAGTAGGTCACACGCCCAAAATAACCAAGAAATGGTGAGATATGACTATTTTACGAAAATTGGTCATTGCTGAGAACTGCATCACACTCGATCGAGTGAGATTCACTCGAACGAGTGGACCGGCACTCGACCGAGTGAGTGACACTCGACTGAGTGGACTCGCCACTCGACCGAGTGGTGCTGAATTAGAACACGGGATAAGGAAATCTGATCCCCTTATCCTCATTCATTCTATCTTCTTCCTTATCTCTCCAAACTCTCTCCTCTCTCTCTAATACCCTCACAAACACCATATTATGAGATTCAAACTTGGATTAGAGGATTTCTCTTCTTCTCCTTCATCCTTTCACCTTGTAAGTTGAGATCTACCCCTTTTTCTAGTCTTATGAACCCTAATTTTTGGGGGTTTTTAATTGGGTTGATTAATTAGTAATTATTGTTAATATATGGGTAATTAGTGGGTAATAATAAGGGGTTTTGTATTGTATTATAGTATAGGGCGATTTGTGATAGTTAATATGTGATTTATGTAGGATGAGACGGTTTTATAAGATGGATACTTGGTGATTTCGACTAGCTTATGGATTATGCTAAGAGGTAGGTTAAGCCTACTCCGTTTCAATAATGTGGTCATTGTATATGTTGTGGTTAATGTAGTAATTAATGTTACATATTAGAGTAATTGTATTATAACATGTTTAATGGTTAATAGTATCATTAAGGAGATAAGTATGTTGGTTGAATTGCATTATAACATGATATTGGTTAAGATGACTTGATGAGTCGGTAATTGGCATATTGTGTGGTATCTTGCATTATTGTATTTGTCATGTATATTGGAGAATATGACGGTTATGATTGTTTTGTGGTGTTAGTTGTTACTATGGATACGTAAGGCGGTTGGGAGACCGTCTTACGCTTAAGTCGTCTCTTGGAGCTTCCCACTCCAAGAGGGATGTGCACATTAATGGCTTGAGTTATGGAGGGACTCGTGTGGTTGAGACACGATGTCTGGCAGAGGATCCGGTTGGTTTTCGGACCCTGGGCGTGTCCCGGTACCTATTTGTGGTTGCTGGTATGTCTGAGCGTGTCTCGGTACCAGTGTGGTTGTTGGTATGTCTGGGCATTTCTCGGTACCGTGGTGGTTGTGTGTACGTTTGGGCGTGTCCTGGTACCGGTATGGTAGTTGTTTGATAGCGTCTCATTCATATCATAGTCATGTTGCATACTCACACACTTTGAGTTGTGTCACACTTTATTTATTGAAACCGACGTTTGTCTGTCTGTGTAATTGTCACTTATTTTCGGGTGGCCTGTGTCGATCCATATGATATTTCCGATCATATGGGGAGCAGGTTAAGTATAGGTTTTGCTTGTTGACGTGATCGGGATTTGGGCCGTGCCTTGGACTCGGAGTCGAGTAGTGTAGCATGGATGACATAGTCATAGATAGTAGTCATGAGTTATATTCTTTTATTTATTCATTCATGTTTAGTAATCACTAAACTTGTTATTTATAATAAATTTTTCTTTATTGTATCTCCGATTTACCGCCTCGGGAAACCAAGATGGTAATATCTCCCAATTACCTTGGCCGGGTAAGAAGGGGGTGTTACAAAGTGGTATCAGAGCGACGATTTTGGAACCTAGTCCAATGAACTCTAGGAGTGTCTAATAAAATGAACCCGACATGAGTATAATAGGAGGTCGGTTTTGGGTGAGAAGGTTCCCTCATTTCAAAACTAGATCCTATTGTTTCGGTAGGTCACTAGGTGGGTGGTTATGAGTCGGGAAACGTGAAGGGAAATGTCGCATGATTATGCTTGTATTATAGTTTTGTTAAACATCTTGCATGACATAGAAGTTGTGTGGTAAATGATAACATGTGATAGTTGAAATGATAGAATTTTAATGCCTAATTGAATGAGATATATGTGATACAAGTAGAGGATTGTTTTATGTGAAATGCATTCATTTGTATGAGTGTTGTGTGTTGGAATATGATGAGTTTTGAAGCCGTAATTTGCATAGTTGATAGGATTCTTGCATGATATGCTTGCTCATATGATACGTGATAGCATGTAGAAGTTGGATGAAAGTAACGATATGCATGACATGTTTGCGAATTGTTATTCCATGTTAGTGTGTGAGGGGCACTAGTCCCGTCCTTGGCATGTTAATGACGCATATATGTTTGAATTTCACTAATGCTATAGTTAGAGTATGATTAGTAATAGTTGGTACTAAAGTAGTCGCTAGTATAAGAAGTAATCCTTAGTCGGAAATTGCAAACCATAGAGAGGCACCCAGCCCAGTACGAGCTAGTACTCGACCGAGTACCAGTCACTCGACCGAGTGAACCCTACCACTCGACCGAGTGGACCAATTTTCAGAAACTTCAAAATTTCTGGAAGTGAGTCACTCGACCGAGTGGAGAAGGAACTCGACCGAGTGAACTGTTACTCGACCGAGTGGACTCAGCACTCGACCGAGTGCCATTTTCTGGGTTGTGAAATTCGCAAAATTTGTACTATTACATTGTTTCTTGCATTCCTTCGTCATTCCTCATAGCAAAAATACCAAAATCTCGTTAAATCTTTTTCAAAAACTCCATTGTGGATGATTGTTGCTTGGACTTAAGTTTCCTACTCCATTTTATCCTCTTAATTCTTGCTAATTCAACAATGTAAATGGTTTTCCCATGACTCTTAATTTGCTCCAATTGGATTTCGTTTAAATCCACGCGATTCTTCCAAATTTTGTCAATTAATTGCATGCTTTGTTTGATTCATGATATTAATCACCTTTTTATACCATTTATGATGTCAAGTGTAAAATTTTATATTGAATTTTGCTCGAAAATTTTATGAATTCGAAAATATGTATTCTCGAGTCAATAATTTAATTTGTGTTTGTTGCTTGGTTAATTGTTTAACAAGGACTAAATTTGATTGTTATTGCTAATTCTTGTCATATGGTTGAAATCGTGTCTTGAAAATTTTGTTCCGAAAAGTTTGACACCTTAATGTTCATGCGTAAGTTTTGATTTTTCGTGTTTAAAAACTTAGTTTGGTTGACTAATGAGGCTCAAGAATCTTCCCACGCTTTAGTTTTGATTTTCTCTGTTGGTAACGGCATATATTATCGTGAATCCAAAATTTCATCTTGAGATGTTGCGCAAAATCTATTAAAATTTCATTTTAAAATTGAATGATTTTGATGTGGTTTTATATACTCCGTTTATTTTTGTCTAATTATATTGTAAAGATTCAAAGGTGGCTTGATGTTGTTAGGTATGGTCTCAAAATTTGAAAATTTTGTTTTAAAGTCTTTTTGAATTAATTGAGTAATAATACTTCAATTTCCATTAGTAATGCTATGTATTGTCTTAAGTTGGTAATGCCACCTTAAAATCTTGACCAAAGTTTTGATTCCTTCTTTTATCTTAAAGTTGGCTTAACGGTATTTTAATGCAATAATCATTATGAGTATTACTATAATAACATAGTTTAAATCGAAATTTCCGTTTTAAAAGTGATCCAATTTCTTTTTGTGATTTCATGTGTACATCCCTAAATGTTTATTCTTATATTTGAAACATGACTCAATTGTCTCATAGTACCCCAACCTTGTTAATGGTGATATGTGTGGAAAATTATAGTATTGATGCTCAAATTTTATTTGGTGCTTAATACTTGGTTTTATTGTGCCGCAAGCTTACAATTTTGTTAATAATGCTATGTATGGTCTTAAATCGAGAATCTCACCTTAAAATTTTTACCAACATTTTTTTTATATACATACCATGGTGTGTAAGATTAAGTTTTAAATTTGGTATTTGAAACGTAGTTCCATTGTTTCGTAGTGTTGCAGTGTTTGTTAATAATGTGTGGTCTTACTTACATATGGCTCAATGCTTTGCTTATCTTTTTGGGTCATATAGCTTTAATAAGTGAAGACGTGTAGATAATTGTTGAGTGGTAGTTTTGATGAGTGTAGTTGGGCAAATGCTAATAATTTGTGATGAGAGGTGTTGTATGTGAGAGTTATGGGTGTGAAACATGTGTTTTATTAGGATTGATGTGAGTTGTTCATTTGATGTGGATTTGAACCGTGTAAGTAGATAGGTATATGGTGTCGTGAAAGAGAGAAAGTCATTTAATGAATGAGAGTGCTCTTGGTCTAAATTTTGATTCGATAAATTGGATTCGATAAGTGGTGATGTAGGTATTCTGAATGGGGGAAATTAACTTTGGAGAAAGGAATATTTTATGCTGAGTAGTGATCCAATTTTATGGGTATGGTTAGCAGATTAAAATGAGAAGCTGAGTTGTGATTTTGTACACAATTCTTGTTTAGAAATTTAGAGTAGAAGAGAGTGGCTTTAGCTTGCGTAAGGTTTTATGAATTGAGTAAGATGATTATATGAGGTAATTTGTGGATAATGAGTGATGTGCGATCTAAGTTGAATATATGTTGAATGTTTGAAATTATGGATAATGAATGAAGTTGAGTTGCATATTAAGGAATATTATTGTTATTGAGCATGACTTGGAAACTTTGGCTGATGAATAATTGAGATATATGATGGTAGGTTTGGCATTACCAAGTTTGAGTTTTGTGGTCATGAGAGTAAGAGTGTGACATGTAATACTTGAGGATTCAATCATATTGTTGAGGTATTTGATCATTCGTGTTATAGAGTGTAATCGCTTAATTTAAGTGTGTATGCATGAAGCGTAAAGTGGTTGTGTGGAAATCCGACCCTATAAGTGGTAGTATAGATGTTGTTATAAACTTGCCTCCCAAACGTCAAGAGAAGCGTCCATAAGATACATCGTGATCTTGTGGTAGTGTCCATTTGGGTGATGATGTTGTTATTATTCTTTGAAATTAGTGAGTGGTTAGGGCCGTGTCCATGAGATAGTATAAGTATTGTGGCTACCGACGTGACTATTGTGGTTGTTGATGACGATATGGTGATAGCGTCGCCGGGTATGGGGAGAAAATAGAACGGTTGTGAAAAGAACTATGAACTAGTATGTTTGTGTCGGTAGTGTGTCTCGGATGTTTTATCTTAATTATGTAATGATGATGGCCATAAGGCCAAGAGTTATGCTTAAATTCGGTTATTTAATGGTGTGTTAGTCACCATCGGAGTCTATTAGCATTTATGTGATGAAATAGGAAGTTTGGAACCGAGTCGAGAATTAAAACATTCTGCCTTAGGTGACGCTCGACCAAGTGCACCATGCACTCGACCGAGTGGCCTCCTACATCGACCGAGTGGCCTGCTTTGACTCTTGTTTTGTTGATTTCCGGCCAAATATTGAAAGTGTACCCTTATTTCGAAGTTTATATTAGTTAACTTGTGTTGGATGAGCATGATTGACCTTACATGGGTGATATTTGGTGAATTATTTACGTTCGATTATATGGTGTGGCATTTTGTAAGTAAATAGACATTGTTGATTCGATAAGAATGGATTGATGACGAAAATAATGTGATAATCTTGTTTGATGTATGTTAATCGACGTGATTTTATTTGGTTGTGTAAAAGTAAGAGGAAATATGCAAATCATGTGTCGCATAGTGGTCGTTTGCATGATTGTGATTGTGGTCTTCCGTATAAGCGGAAGTGTTGATGATGGATGGGAACGGATATGGAAACACATGTGTGATCACGTGGTAAATTTGACACGGTATATGCGTGGCATGACATTCAGAAATGGGAATGTTGATCATTATTGAGTCATATAACGAGAAATTTTGCATTAATTTATTCATTTGCATACATCTGAAGGCATGAGATTTGACTTGACATAATAATCGAGTTATACCCCGTGATAGATACGTATACGTATAACCAACTTGAGTTGGGAGTTAGTTATGGAATTATAGATTGAAACCGTGGGTTGGACCTTGTGTTTTGACGTTTGGGAGGCTTTTAGAGTGGTATTATAGCAATGGTATAAGAGGATATGAGATTTGATTACGAATTTGCAATGATTAAGAGAGAGTGTTGAACCTGGAACATAGTTACTTGTGGAAATTGGTAATGAGCATATGAGAACACATTATGAGCTTGATAGTCGAACTTCGGGGTGAAGTTCTCTTTTAGGGGAAGTGGATATAATAATTTGGAAATTAAGGAAAGAGTGTGGGGAATCGATGTTGGATTAGTGTGGGAATCGATTTGGGATTAGTGGATTAGTAGCGTTGGTACTATGGAACTTGATAGATAGTACTAAGGGTGTTGCGGTAGTGAGAGTCACTTGTGAGGTTGACCTTGTCCGTTAAGTGGATGCTACGAGTTTATGGGGCATCTTTTGGGATAGTGTTACCTTGGCTTTGTGAAAGGAGAGTAAGGACTGAGATTGTGATGGGATATAGAGTATAGAGTTAGTAGTACCTTGTTAGAGACGTGTGTGAACTTCGGGGACGAAGTTCTTTTTAAGGAGGGAAGATTGTAATACCTCGTAGTTTCTAAGGCGTTCACTCGACCGAGTAGACCAAGTGGACCGAGTATAAACTATATTAGACTTAGTGGAGTTATGATAATGCCCGTCTGTAGAAGGGTCGTCTTAAAACTATCATAACTTGAGATCTAGACATGATATTGATTTGATTCTAATTGGAGGTGATAGCTTGTTCTCTTATGATTCTAACGGTAGGTCACACGCCCAAAATGACTGAGAAACGAGTGAGATATGACTGTTTTACGAAAACTAGTCATTGTTGAGAGCTGCGTCGCACTCGACCGAGTGGACCGGCACTCGATTGAGTGAGTGACACTCGACCGAGTGAGTGACACTCGACCGAGTGGACTCGGCACTCGACCGAGTGGTGCTAAATCAGAACACGGGATAAGGAAATCTTATCCCCTTATCCTCCTTCATTCTATCTTCTTCCTTATCTCTCCAAACTCTCTCCCTTCTCTCTAAAACCCTCACAAACACCATATTAGAGGATTCAAGCTTGGATTAGAGGATTGCTTACCTTCTCCTTCATCCTTTCACCTTGTAAGTTGAGATCTACCCCTTTTTCTAGTCTTATGAACCCTAATTTTGGGGGGGTTTTAATTGGGTTGATTAATTAGTAATTATTGTTAATATATGGGTAATTAGTGGGTAATAATAAGGGGTTTTGTGTTGTATTATAGTATAGGGTGATTTGTGATAGTTAATATGTGATTTATGTAGGATGAGACAGTTTTATGTGATGGATACTTGGTGATTTCGACTAGCTTATGGATTATGCTAAGAGGTAGGTTAATCCTACTCGACTTCAATAATGTGGTCATTGTAGATGTTGTGGTTAATGTTGTAATTAGTGTCACATATTAGAGTAATTATATTATAACATGTTTAATGGTTAATATTATCATTAAGGAGATAAGTATGTTGGTTGAATTGCATTATAACATGATATTGGTTAAGATGACTTGATGAGTTGGTAATTGGCATATTTTGTGGTATCTTGCATTATTGTATTTGTCATGTATATTGGAGAATATGATGGTTGTGATTGTTTGGTGGTGTTACTTGTTACTATGGAGACGTAAGGCGGTTGGGAGACTGTCTTACGCTTAAGTCGCCTCTTGGAGCTTCCCACTCCAAGAGGGATGTGCACATTATTGGCTTGAATTACGGAGGGACTCGTATGGTTGAGACACGACGTCTGGCAGGGGATCCGGTTGGCTTCCGGACCCGGTACGTCTGGGCGTGTCCCGGTACCTATTTGTGGTTGCTGGTATGTCTGGGTGTGTCCTGGTACCATTTATTCAGGAGCCTTCAGTTAGGCTTCCTAAATAAATAAGAGTGTTACCATCTCAGTTGACTGAGGTAGTAAGTATAGAAAACAAACAGATACAAAGGTAATTTAAATAAGTTTAAACGAATAATAATACGACAATGGTTTTATTTCAATTCCCAACTTAAATAAAAACAAGTAAATAACTTTAATACAAAACAGCGGAATTAAAGCTAGTGATTAGACAATATGTAAATGTGACAATCTACACTTCAAAGACAGTGTGATCTCGCGCCAATCCCATCCTAAGCATGCAAGACAACTTCTCAAATCTAACCTACTATATAATCTGCTCCCCAATTAACCGGAAATATTAATTGGTTCATTACAGGATGCCATCAATTAAAGCAGGCATCATTTTATTTTTTGACAAAGACACACAAAACACCGTCAACCAATGGTTGAGTAGGGATAGACAGAACAGTAAGAAAAACATTCAATAAATTTAAACCGTCTAGAAGCATTATAATCACAGAGCATTAATTAACGGCATTACCTCACGGACCGATTAACGGCAATCACGGACGAGCTTAATGGCAATCACGGACCAACTTAATGGCACACACGGACCAACTTAATGGCAATTATAGACCAACTTAATGGCAATCACTTATATTATTCACGGAGCCCAAAGGCCAATACTGCTTATCTCTTTCCTACATCAATAACGATAGCGATACTAACCACGATAACAGTATACAATAATAACCATGCGAATACCCAACTTCCAATAACACAATTATCAATTAAATACAAAATTGAGTAGGGGATCTCTACCTGAGACAAATGCAAATTCACTCGGCGAGGCACAAATAATGACGATCCTCTACAAACCACAAATCTACAATATAAAATGTATTAATTAATAACTAAATGAACTAGTTATTTCATCATTAATCCAAATGTAATTACAAGTTAATCTCTCATTTTAGTTATTTAAAGTATCAACTTCACCCTTACAATTTACATGGACATCATATGTATAAATAACCAAACATGGTACACCTGACATTCACCCACGCAAAACTCAACCATACCCAAGCACAATCCAAGTCCAGCCATGACAAACACCACCATACCCTACAACATAACCCGACTAATTATACTATCTAACCACCACAAAAACATCCTACGGCCAGCACCACACACTCGGCATCACATCCCAACCGTGCCCCAAAAATAGGACAACAACGCCGACTCCGTAACCGCTTCAAGCAATTATTTTAAGACCAACAACATCCTCCATTACGTCATACTAGAACACCGTTAAGGATACCACTCATTAATCCAAAACCCGATATAAAGTGCAGTATTTTAACGGATGAAAACGCAATTCCATGATTTATAATCATATTAATACGTCCTAAAGATTTCAGTACAAAGGAACCCATAACGAGAGCACACTACACCGTTAAACTAATACTGAAACCGATCCGAAGCAAAGTACTCCCTACAGCTACTGTCCTGCCGCCTGTTTGACGCTAAAACAGCCCAATAATACGCACTCCTAGACACCCTTTGCGTCCCTAAATCATCCTACCACGATAGACGATGACATCCGAATTTTATTCCGATTTTACCGAGTTGTTTATAGTTAGCGTATAGACGATAAGGGGAAAAAAATACATAATAGAGAGAATACCTTAATTAAATAATGTAAGGGTGTGGTAGAACAAAGATGATGAAGGTGCGTAAGCGTGACGACTGACGGCGTGCAAGCTACTACTTCTTCTCGGCCTCTTAATCGCTCTCCTCTTCTCTGTCTATTTTTTTGTTTTTGGGATTATGAAATACGGGAAGGGTAGGGCAATTAGTATGGGCTTGATTTCGTCTTCTTATATTATCTTATATCTATCTATCTATCTATATTAATAAAGGAAGCTTTTTTCGAGCGATTATAGAGTCTCCAACATTGACAAAACACCTCAGATTAAAAAATAATTACTGCATTATAATATAGATAATAATCAACCAATTATATAAGAAATCTTTATATATATATATATATATATATATATATATATATATATATATATATATATATATTATAGTAGTAGATAAGAATTGCATATAATTCTCTATGGAAGTTTTGCAGCTACGCCTACATGAAATGAGAGATAAAAAGCTACGAGTTTGCGATGGATTCAAATTCTTGGGATTGTTATACATAGCAAATAAACCAAGGTGGACTATATCTCAAACACTTGCCTAAGACAAACTCCTATCACACATTAAACTCATTGATAATTGCCATTATAAATACTCCGTATATTGTAGTCAATTCAACAATGATCTTAGTTCTTTGTGTTGTTAGATATTTTGATTTTAAATTTGTGAAATTGTTCATCGTCTTTATTTGTTATTGTTTGCATCTTTGGTTGTAACAGTTCTATAAATAATGATATTAATTATTCTTTTTGCAGGACAATTATGTTGATACATATAGTCTGGTGTTGAAGTCTTCCCTTGCGTAGCTTTTATGTTTTATTGTTTCATGAAGATTTATAACTATGATTTTGTTATTCTTCCTACTTTACTCGATATTATGTTTCTCATACAAATTTATTGTGTAGATATGTATACACACTTTTATATGCACAGATTGTATATATGTATGTATTATTGTATTGCACTAAATTTTTTGCCTAAAAAAGCGAATTAGATGATATTACATGCATCTATCTAATGATCTCTCTTCCTATAATAAAGTGAGTTTTTTCAAGCGATTATAAGGAGTCCAACTTCCAGGTCATGAAATTCTTTTGAGCGATATTAGAGTATCCTTGGATGGGTTATTCGAGCGATATTACAATCCTGGATGCACTCCATACCAATTTTAGTAAGAAGTTTAAATAATCACGGAGAAGATACCATTTGATCATATCATAAATTTGCCATAAGACAATTCTAAACTAATTTTAGATGTGTTCATGCATGTTTTTAATAGTTGACATGAAAATCTAATATTTTAATTCTTTCTTAACTTTTCAGTGTAACAAGTTTATCGCAGCCTAAACCTTCATAATCTTTGCCAAGGTTCAAGTTCGATCAAGCTCCTTCATGCAATCATGCAGCCTGCTTACTTACATGAAGTACATAACACACATAATAATTTTCAACTTTTTGCCGTTATTAATTGACGTCTATGCTCTCAGAGACTCACACCCATCACAATATTAATTATCATCCACATATTTTTATCAGTTGTTGCAAGTTGCAACTATGATAAGACCTCAAGGATTAATGACGGAGCCAGAATTTAGAATTGGGGCCTACGAATAATATTATAAGGTTGTTTTAAAAAAATCGAAATTTCCAAACATCAGTAGGGCGAGCACCTCTACTAGCCCTTCTTACTCCACCAATATCAATGATACGCAAATAAAATTATGAGGCCTAGAATGGTTAAGTGTAATAATAGTACTGTGTTAGAATGTTTAGAAATTGTATCAGATTATAATAGACTTTAGAGGAAATTATAAATAACTCCCTTTTAAAATACACTTTTTAAAATTTACTCCCCTTTAAAAAAAAAGTTTAAAAATTACACCCAAAATATTGCAAAAATTTAAAAATTGCTACCAAACCACTACTTTTGCATTTTTATGACAAAAATGCCCCTTATTTTATTTCTTATATGACGAGTACGGTGGTGAAGTTTGGGCGGAGGATTGTGATGGTTAGCCGTGGAGTCCTTGGGTGGTTGAAGGGTGGGCATAGTTGTAAAGGAGTTGGGTAGTAATATGAAAAAAGGGGTATTTTTGTCATAAAAATCCAATTTTTGGGGTGTGGTAGCAATTTTTAAATTTTTGCAATATTTTGGGTGTAATTTTTAAACTTTTTTTTAAAACTTTTTTTTAAAAGGGAGTAAATTTTAAAAAGTCTATTTTAAAAGGGAGTTATTGATAATTTACTCTAGACTTTACTTAGTGTTTCGTCAATCGGGTATCGTACGACTATTAAATCTATTTATTTATATATTTAAAAAAATTTCAACTCCTACGTTTTCTGCAAGGGCGCGATGAGCAATAAATTAACTTTATTTACAAATTTGCCTACACTAATATAACATAGTCAATTATCAACTATATTTACAATATTATTGATGAAAAATTTGCCAACACAATTAATGTAATATAAAATCAATAATTTTTTATTACACCGATTAGATGATAGAATATACAAGTATTTAATCAGAAGTTTAACACCACAAGTATGAATTTACGGGGTCTTAAGGAGCCTTAAGATTTATTGAGGGAGTAGGAACATGATAGTAATATTCGTTAAGCTGTGTATGTTTTTTTATAGGGGTACTTATTGTTCGTTCGTATTCCGTATATAATTGAGAACACATATTTTTGAGCATACAAACATTTTTCAGAAAATTCTACTCCTTCCGTTGCAGTGATATATTTACACTTCCTTTATTTTCCCCTCACAGAATAAAAGAAGTTTAAACATATCACTGGAACAGAGGGAGTACATAATAGAACATTATAAATAGGCCCGTGCATCGCACGAGCATTAAATCTAGTATATATATAAAACTGGGTTGAAACGCTGTAGATGCGCCACGTGTCAACCCAGCATTAAATACAAGTATTAATTACAGTTGAACATTAAATATAAACATAATAAATGCTGTATAAATCTCAGCAAAATATATTATAATTTAATAAATTTTATTATAAAATTAAATTAAATAATTAGAGTGATTTGATTCTAAATTTATTAAAAAATTATTTTGATATAAATTCTAAAATGTAAATAATTACGTTCACTGCGAAAAATGCTTCAAATTGAGTATAATTTTCATTATATTTATTGAAATATTTTTTATTTGTAGAAATGATTAAAGTGAGTGTCTCATAATGTTTTATGTTTACGTAAAAAGACATTTTGAGAAAGTTATAAAACTTAGTGTGATACCGTGAATTTTCACAAACACTAAGTTATAAAACTTAGTGTGATCCCGTGAATTTTCAAAAAGACATTTTTGAGAAAGTTATAAAACTTTATATCTATATATAAAGTTGGGTTGCAACAATGTAGATTAGACATGTAGCATGCAAAAGAAAATAAATAATTGGAAATTGGAAATAATATACTTTAGTACTTTGAAATATAGTAGGTACACAAATTAGTAACTTACTGTAGTATGTAAAGGAAAATGATAAATTGACTAGAAATGAAATGAGGTGTACTAAATTACTAAATTACTACGCACATTCCCAATGTATGATTTATCTTTCGATACTCCGTATGAGACTACGAGTATACTATTATGTGCAATATTTTGTTTCAATGTAATGTCAACAAACAATGTTCAACGCACATTTTCCCAATTTTTCATTCAAAAGAGTGGTAGACTCATCATTGAATTGTAACTCATATCTTTTTATTGACTACCTTCTCTTCATCCACTTATTTACCCTATAAATTTATTTCTCTCATCAGATTTGAGTCACATCCTTCTTTTTCTCTTTATTTTAAGAAGATTTGCAAAAAGCTTCAAATAAAAACTTAGCATTTACAGTAGTCACATTGATCATTTCCTAAATGTTAAATATTTTTTATCATTGATTTGAGTATCATCGTCTAAGATCAAGATGATCCATTAAAGAACTTCACTGAACCCGGCCTCGCTCCTGGCAAAATGGCTGCCAAATGCATCGGAAATGATAACCCTTTATTTCAAGGAGAAAACTGAAATTGGTCATACTTCCCATGAAAAACAAATACTATACAACTTCAGTTGTTCAATGAATAGCAAAGTGGAATCACACATTCACACATATATGGTGATATTATTAGGTTCAAATGCAAGATCAACTATGAGTTCAAGTGAGGACAATTCTCTTACTAATATGATTCTATATTAGTTGTGGATAATTGAATATGTATATATGTGTATGATGATGTTCTCTAAGAATTACAACCAAAAAGGGAAGTTAATGAGATTAGAGGTTTATATTTCCTTATAGTAGAATGAAGGTCAAACTACCAAATTTTCACTTTGTCTTATTTATTCGAAATCTTTGCATCCGTTTAGTTATGCATTCTTTCTAAATGTAAAAATTTCAATGGGTTCAATGAATAAAGAGTTCTAAACGGCTAACAATTTTGCATAACAAGCGGTATAGTTGTTGAATAAGTTCAAAACAGTTTGAGAAAATGGTGTAAAAACAATCGAGTTGGTGTGATTATGCCAAAAATAAAAATATGGTACAACTTTTATTTTATACATCCATGCTTCTTTTATTTAATTATGCTTATTAATTATATATATATATATATATATATATATATATATATATATATATATATATATATATATATAGGCTTCTTTTCTTTCATTATGCTTACCCAAATTGAGAAAACAAAATCTAATGTATAAAATAGTTGATATTGATACTCCCAACAATTTTACAAATGTTGCCACTATTAGGGACTACTGTATATAGTATGGAGTACTAATGTTTCTATGAGTAGCGATTTTCCCTATTTCTTAGAAAAAAAACGAAATGGATGTTCATTACTTCTCAACTGTTCAGATTCTCTAGGCCTAATCGAATGGTTGTGAATTTACTTAAAAATGAAAAGGGTTAATGAGTAAAATTGGAATATAGTATATAATAATAATAATAAACATCTTTGTGAGAGAAAATGGACAACAAAAAAAAACGGAGAGAATCCTCTTCCCTCATAGCTTTACAATTAGTAATTGTGTATACATTTTCAAGATGTTTAAATGCTCATCGCAATTTTACAAGTGGAGTACAAAAGTAGTGTGTTATACAAATATGTTGAAGTTTCAATGGTTTTTTTCAAAACGTCATTTCGCGCTTTCAAATAGTTGAATTTCCAAATATTAAGAAGTTTACTCAATATGTAATGTTAAATTGGTAAAAATTTTATGTCACAACTGGCGATAAATTGTCTTCATAGAAACTATGGAGAAAATAAAATACTCCCTTCATTCAAATGAATTTCATATATTTTATATTTATATGTGAAGTATATTTTAACAAAATTATAAAATTCATTTGAAAAGAGAGAGTACAGGAGTCAAAATAAGTTAAATAGAGGTGTTTATGCGTAATAAGTTAAATAGTGGTGAGAACCCGATGATTTAATAGAGGTGTTTGTGAGAATTTTTATGAGGCTTGGTGTCAATATGTCTTTTTACGTAAACATAAAACTGTTGAATCGACACCAAGCCTCATAAAAATTCTCATAAACCCGTGAATTTCACGGGTCACAAACCTAGGTAGAATCCCGTAATAAGTTAAATGTGAGATTTTGATAGCTTTAAATAGTGTGATAACGAGTATGTATGTACACAGTGATCGCGAGTGCATTTAAATAATCAAAACAAAATTAATGATTATAAAATAATATAGAATTATAAACGACATGAAAAGGTAGAAAAAGTGTTATATTTTTCTTTAATATCTTCAATTAAAATATGTATACGTCGAGTATAAATATTGATCATGACTAGCT
This sequence comes from Silene latifolia, assembly GCF_048544455.1. Lineage (NCBI taxonomy): Eukaryota > Viridiplantae > Streptophyta > Magnoliopsida > Caryophyllales > Caryophyllaceae > Silene > Silene latifolia. The sequence goes on along the minus strand of NC_133538.1, from coordinate 378,571,441 downwards.
AAATATTACTTTTAGTTAAATATTTTATATGGCATCTTCTAAATACTTTGAAGTTAAACCTCAAAATATATTATTTAAGAAAGTTTAACCTATTTTATTTACAGGTAAACTCTTAAACATCATTTATATATAGTTGTTTAAAAATACAAAAGGTGCAATTCTTATAGATATGTTTGACACATAACACGTGTAAGACACAATGAAAACATTTGAATAAGTTGAGTTTGAACTCAATATGTTTGATACATTAATATCACACGTTATAAATAAAAACAAAAAATTATATAAAATTGTATTCACATTATTTTGAACAAATATTAATTGATTTGGAAGTTTTAAAGTATAGTGAAATGATATAATTTGAGAACTTAATGTTGATTATTGCATTATTCGAATAAATTTTATTTTAATTAATATGATATTTGATCAGTCATAAAATAATTTATAAACATTGATCATACATAATTAATTATCACTTATTAGTTTTAATTAAAACGGTATGTATTTTATTTTAAAACATTGAAGTTAAACCTAAAAAATTAAATTTGAGAAAAATTGATTTATTTTTATTTATAGTTAAAAATATTAAAGGTCATATACAAATTTTGTTATTTTTCTTCAATTATAATAATAAAATTTTAAAACAGGCCACGCGAAGCGCGGGATACTACCTAGTATTAAAATAATATTTTGTAGTTAGTATAATATAATTATATGAGTTTATTTCTTTTCATTATAATATTTTATTGTATATAATACAATATAGTGAAGTATTAATATATTGTACCATACCCTATCGAGTAATTCTATTATTAACGTTCATTATAATAATTATTTACTACAAATGTACGGGATATTACAACCAGTGTGGTTGCCGGTATATCTGGGCGTGTCCCGGTACCGTGGTGGTTGTGGGTACGTCTAGGCGTGTCCCGGTACCGGTGTGGTGGTTGTTTGATAGCATCTCATTCATATCATAGTCACGTTGCATACTCACACACTGAGTTGTGTCACACTTTATTTATTAAAACTGACGTTTGTCTGTCTGTGTAATTGTCAACTCTTTTCGGGGTGGCCTACGTCGATCCATATGATATTTCCGATCATATGGGGAACAGGTTGAGTACAGGTTTTGCCTGTTAATTGTTGGAGTAAGTGTCCTCAACAATAGTGCGATCACATGATTAAACATCATAATTAAATCTCCAGCTAGTTCAGATTCAACCATGACCGCTAGACTAGACTCCTCATAATAAGAATACGTAATGAATGATTCAATTATATAGTCAACTGATCAACATTAATCGGTAATGATGGGCTAACTAGAGTTTGACATTACTGTCGTTTGACGGTGGTGATCAATTGATCCCTTAAGGTCACACCTATAGGATGGAACCCAAATAATTTCTGATCAAATGTATTTGATACGGGTTGATCAAGTCCCTATATATATATATATATATATATATATATATATATATATATATATAGTAGAGAGAGAGGGGGGTTCTAATAAGGCCATGATATATATTGAGTCACTAAGTCCTTATAAGAGCCTTTGGATGAGGGAAATGGAGGGATGAGATTACATCTCATTTAAGGGCCACAAATCTCCCTCCCTAATATGTATAACTCCTTCTAATTATGTACAACTTCTTCCACATTCTAATCTCCCTACTCACTTTCTCATTATTCTTCTCTCTCAATTCTCTCATTTCCTCATTATCTCTCTTTTTTTTCTCTCACAAAACAAAACAAAACAAAATCAAACAAAAAAAACCAAAAAAAAAAAACCAACAAAAACCAAAACAAAAATTGTAAAACTGCCTCCCTTACAACCACCACACCCGACCACACCCTCCCTTACCACCACCACACCCGACCACACCTGCCACGAACCACAACCGCCACACCTGCCAACCGCCACCCCTTCACGCCGTCACCACCGGACCCACCAACACCCGCAGCAGACCACCAGCTCCCGAGCCCACTACTCCTCCACTACCCGCAGCAGACCACCAGTTCCCGCCCTACTCCCCCGTCCTTATTCCCTCATTATTCCGCCACCACCACTGCCGACTACCTCCACTGCATCAATGCCTTCCTCCTCTGCCAGATCTACACCACCCCAACACGCCACCACCATCTCACGACAAAAACCCCACCGCCACATTGCCGCCGCCACCATTCACGCCTCACCTCCATCCCAGATTTACTTTGTTCTTCATTTTTTGTTCTTCATTTTTTGTTCGTCATTCCCGCCTCACCTCCGTCTCAGATTCACCTTTCACGCCTCACCACATTCCCGCCATAAATGCGTTTTTGTTCTTCATTTTTTTAGATTCACTTTTTCTTTGTTTGTTTTTGTTATTTGTTATTTGTTATTTTTTTATTTGGTTATTTTTGTTATTTTGGTTTTTGTTATTTTTGTTTTTGGTTTCAGATTAGATCTTTGTTTTTGTTATATTTTTTTATTTTGTTATTTGGTTGTTATTATTATTTGATTTTTTTTTCAGATTTACCTTTTTTATTTATGTATATAATTTGTTATTGTCATGGGTCATTCAGACTATTAACCTCTAAAGTTATACATTGTATAAATTGGAGTTACACAAATTTTGTACTAAAGTTATACATATTGTCTATTAAAGTTATACACTGCGTGCATTAAAGTTATACACACGATATATAAATTTTTCATTGTTAATTTTTTTTGATGAATCATGATTTTGTTATTTGTTTTTTTTGTTATTGTTATTTGGTTTTTTTTTTTATATATTTGGTATTTTTGTTAGATTTACGAGTTTTTTTGTTAGATTAACGGGTTTTTTGTTATTATGGGTTTTATTGGTTTTTGTTATTATGGTTTTTTTTTGTTATTGTTATTTGGTTTTTTTTATTATTAGTTTTCAAATCTAATTTTCTTCTTTTCAACTTTCATCACTTTTTTTTATTTTGAATTTTCAAAACTATATGTAAATACAACTAAAGTTATAATAACTGCTAATAAAGTTACACTACTTACGACTAAAGTTATACACTTCAAACATTAAAGTCACGCGAACTTGGACTACATGACTAGTTACACTACTTGTGATGAAAGTTGCACTAATTATGACTAAAGTTATATTGTGTTGGTTTTAAATATGAATTTATATTCCTAAAGTTATACAAATTTGGACTAAAGTTATACAAATTTGGACTAATGTTTTACAAAAAATGACTGAAGTTATACTATGCAACTTCACTGACTAATTTGAGTAAGTTATTTAATTTTGGACTAAAGTTATACAAATTTGTACTAAAGTTATACATAAAATGACTGAAGTTATACTATTATGGACTAAACTTATACAAATTTGTACTAAAGTTATACATAAAATGACTGAAGTTATACTATTATGGACTAAAGTTATACAATTTTTTACTAAAGTTGCACCCTTTAAATATTAAAGTTACAATATTTAGGATAAAAGTTATATCATTATGGGTTAAAGTTATACAAATATGGACTAAATGTAATATAACTTTTGTCCAAATGTATAACTTTAGTCCATTTTTGTATAACTTTAGTCCATTTTTGTATAACTTTAGTCCTTATTTGTATAATTTTAGTCCATATTTGTATAACTTTAGTCAATTCTTGTATAACTTTAGTCCTTATTTGTATAACTTTAGTCCATATTTGTATAACTTTGATCAATTCTTGTATAACTTTAGTCCTTATTTGTATAACTTTAGTCCATATTTGTATAACTTTAGTCAATTTTTGTATAACTTTAGTCCTTATTTGTATAACTTTTGTCCATAACTGTGTATACTTTAGTCATTATATCATTTTTATATAAAAATGTGAAATATAAGATTAAAAATCAACAAATTATAAGAATTTTTATATAGTTAAGATTAAAATAACAAATTTTATGAAAAATATTTTAGTAGATCTTAGATGAAAAAAAGTATATCACCAAAATCTGAAGAAAAAAAAGTGACGAAAAAACCGAGACGCAAAATCTGGAAAAAAAAAAAAAAACGAGTTTTATAGAATTTACCGACGGCGGTGGTGGAGGTTGGTGGTGGGTGGCGGTGGGTGGTGGTGAATGAGGAAGAGATGAATGAATGATTTATTTGGGGTTTTTGATTTATTTGGATTTTTTGGGTTTTTTGATTTATTTGGATTTTTTTGGGTTTTATTATTTATTTGGATTTTTGGGTTTTTTATTTATTTGGATTTTTGGGTTTTTTTATTTATTTGGATTTTTTTTTGAGAGTTTGAGAGAAGAGAGAAATGAAATGTGTAAGATGAGAGAGAAATGGATGAGTGGAAAACAAATATATAGTAAATTAGTGATTAATTAGAGTGGATTAGTGAAGGAGGAGAGAGATGGTGAGATTAGCTATTAAACACACTTTTTTGGGGTTGATCTTGGCCATCCATTTTCACCATCCAATGGCCCTTAATAGAACTTATGGACTCAATACATATACATTAGAAGTGATCAAAAGCGGGCTTAGGCCGGACACGGGCCGGGCCCAACTGCTAAAAAAGTGTCCGACGGGCCTTATTTTATAGCCCGAGCCCGCTAAGTGGGTCAGTTTCAACTGTCCGTACCCGCTCACTTCAAAAGAGCAGGCCGGCCCGCAGGCCTGACTAAAATCAAATACAGAAATTAGTGTTTCTAATAAAACACGAGTTTGTTATCGCTACATCCCACTAAAACTTAACAATTGTCTTTAAAAGCTTACCCATAAAAAAGTATACTAATTTTCAAAAGATAAGTTTACTAGATTTTGGATAAAATACAAGTTTGACAATGTTCTACTACAAACATCAAAAGATCATTTTTGCCTTGGTGTTTGTGCGGCATTGCTAGCGGTTACATACACTCCCATGTAATAAATACTTATAAGGTACTATGTTTATACGACAATCGCGTTAGCATGTCGTCCATTGTCAAAGAATCTGTATACAAGTGTAAATACTGACAATCTTCCACATATACGTAAGGCATAAGTATTCATTTGCGCTACCTAATTGCTTTAGAGTGTACAAATTGTAAATGAAATGAGCAGAGAAGGCCTGAGGATTGAGGGTTTTTGAGGACTTTTATAAGGTTACTTTTAATAGCGGGCCTAGCGGGTCGGCCATGGGCAATTTTATTCAGTCCAAGCCCGTCCATTTATTCTAGTGGGCCTAATTTTCTTGTCCGTTACCCATTTAATTTTTTGTTTTTCTTGTCCAAGCCCGCTATTTTAGCGGGCCGGACGGGCCGACCCGCACTTGATCAGCTCTAATATACATGACCTTAGTTGATCTCTTCTATATATATATATATATATATATATATATATATATATATATATATATATATATATATATATATATAATAAATATAAATATATATATATATATATATATATATATATATATATATATATATATATATATATATATATTGAATTAGGATCAAATGAGTCTACCTCCCTTAGGTGAGTCCATGAGTCCTAATCTTAGCCATTAGATTATAACAAAATCAATGGCTAAGATTAATTCTGAAAATAAATGACCTATATAAGGCACAACAAACCCTAATTCTATTCATTTTACATCTCCCACTTATCTTTCTTCCTCCCTTTCTCTCTCTACCTCCCACAGGCCACAACGACCTCCGCTCCTCCACACCCCTGCCTCCGCCGCCACCACGCCAACACTACCTCGCCGCCTCCACTCTCCATTCACGCATCACCGGCCCACCACGACCTTCCCTCCGCTCCTGCCTCACCCACTGCCGCTGCCTCCTCTTCTCTTTTTTTTTGTTGGTTGTTGTCACGGTGGTAGTTAGGGGGTGGTGATGGTTGTTTTCTTGTGGTGGTTTTGTCGGTAGTGTGCGTGACTCGGTCGTGGTAGTTTTTTTTTTTTTGGTGTTGTTGGCGTGGTTGTTGCCGCCTCTCCTTATTTTTTTTGGATGTGTGTCGTGGTTTTTTTCTTCAGATGCGGTGGTGTTAGCAGGGTGGTCGCGGGGTCTAGGCTTCTGCCGCCTATTCGTTTTTTTTTTGTTTTTTTTTTCAGATTTGTGGTGGATAAAGTCGGTGGTCGTTGGTGGCGGTTGGTGAGGGCTGCCGCCTCTCCTTTATTCTTTTTCTTTTTTTTTGTTCATATTTTTTCAGATCCAACATGGGTGGTGGTGTTGGGCAGATTGGTGGTCGTGGTGGGTTGTGCCGGTAGTGGGTGATGGTGGTGGTCAATTGTTGGTAGATGTTGGTTTGGTTGTTGTGGGGGAGACATGGAGGTGGCAGCGGGGTCATTACCGACGTGGTGATATTTATTAACGTTTCTGATAAGGCTAAAGTCGTATCACCTTAATCAAAGTAAACCTAAATTACTACTAACAAAATAGCTAGCGGTAAGTCAGGGTCGAATCCACAGGGAGGCGGTGATTATCTAGTTTGTTTATATTTAAATTTGTCTTAAAGTAACCAATTGTGGGGGTTTGTTTTGTTTGTATGCTAACCAACTAATTGCAAGTAATTTAAAGGGCAAATAACAATAATATTAAAGGTGTAGGATTTCCGGTTCACTAGGTCAATTATATGGGGTCTATTAATCAATTGCTAGATCTACCAAGTTGTCTAAGGTCATAAGATCGGTCGACTCTATTATGCCCTTTAGATCGATTCTAACATGCGGTCGCTATAATTAGATACAATCTATTTGATTATCGCAGCCTATATTAATTCTAACCCGGTCGGTGAAAGGATTAATTCGCTACACTAATTAACAACTCAGGCCTAAGTTAATTAACTAGAATAAGAACAATAATCAAACGGCAAGTTAAACGATTTCACTAGCAATTTATCAATTTCCCCTTTCTAATTAACCTAGATCCCCTTCATCCTAGATGAAGATTTAGCTACTCATAGTAATTATAATAACAACAATAATGATATAAGAAAGCATAATTAAGAACATAAAAGATGAACAATAATGATAGAATAATTATTAAAGAAAGATTGATACCGTAATAAAGGAATACTTAGATCCGGAAGGAAGAACAATAAATAAACTAAACTAAGTATTTGAGAGAGTTTTCTAAGGTAGCTATACTAAACCTATGTAAAATAAAGCATAAAATAACTTAGGGTACGAGTTTTGGTATTTATAGCAATACATAACCGACTTAAGGAAAGTTGCGGGAATTATAAAACTGGAAGGTTCCTCGATCGAGTCGAGAGTGACTCGATCGAGGCACCAAAGTTCAAGAACACCCAACTCTCGACATTGCAAAATTTATTGATTAGGTTGGTTCCTCGATCGAGTCGAGGGTGACTCGATCGAGCATGAAGTTCCTCGATCGAGCCAAGGTTGACTCGATCGAGGCACCAATTTCCTGCTTCGCGCACTGAACTTCAAACGGCCGCCATTTCTTCGTTACTTGTCAAAAACAAGCGATTTTTGCGTCGTTGGAAAGCTAAGAGGATAAGCTTTCACCCCCAATTGGAATAACTTGAAAATCTGTTGTAGAACTCGATATATGGATCTTCAAAGTAGGCACTTGTAATAAGAAGCTCTTTTCTTCGTGTTTTCTTCGTAACTTCTCTTCCTTCATTCTTATGGATTCTCGTGCCATGCTTCGTGTATCCCTTCATGCCCACTCCGCGATGCCCATTTCATTCCTTTTCTCCTCAAATGCATCATTCCTGCATTAAACATCAAAAGGCGGAAGTATCGACATTCTAACTTAAAAGGCATGTAAATGCTATAAACTAGCACGAAAACCGTATCAAAAGCAATTAAGGGGAGGCATAAATATGTATATAATTATGACTCATCAAACTCCCCCAAACCATCTGTTTGCTTGTCCTCAAGCAAAGCAACACACAATACAAAAGGCAATCATACAAATGGCAAATAAACAACTCAGAGCTAATGTTGATGCACATACAAATCCCAAGCTATCCATATCTTGTTACAAAGCAATGACTAAAGTGTACCAATAAAACAAATTCAAAGGTACGGGAAATAGAAAACATAGCTCAAGTCTTAAGTCACCATACTATTGACAAATGCCAAATACCTTTCGATCTTGCAAGACAAATTAGTCGGATTCTCGCGGATTCACTCATGCACTCATAAGTATATAGGGTGAGTTATATGTGAAGATAGAAAGAAGTAGAAACACTCACTCAACTTATGAAACATGCATGCAATCTAATGTGATAGGGATTTCCCCAACTAATATGCAATCATCATATGTAGACAAAAGTACATGTATCAAGGACAATAAGGGTGGCAAATGGGTTAAAGGAATAGAAGTGGTTTGTGCCAAAGCACGTTATGGATATGTGGAGCTAATACGGTAGTCGCAGCGCTAACCAAAACAAAAACCAAATCTTTGATAATAAATGAACCCAACTTAGAGAAATGATCTCAACTTTACAACATATGAGAGCTAATAAATTACTCTCCAACTATGCACCAGACTCTAACAACCATCCTTTTGATCCTTGACAAAACCAAATGAAGCAATCTCTTTTCTTATCTTTTCTCTTTTTCTATTTTTCTATTTTTTCTTTCTTCTTTTCTTTTTTTTTTCTTTTGCTTCATATTTTTCTTTTTTCCAACACAAGGATACAACACAATCGCTAAAAGTATTTTGCTATACCCACAGGACAACAATAAGTCCCAACCCAACCATAATAGCAAAATAGACATGATAAATAAGCAACTGCGACTGTCCCGAAAAGGTAGGCAAATTCTTGGATTGTAGCTCATAGGATGTAATTTAAGATTGGCTACAAGAGTTCAAACGGGCTAACAAAAGGATAATTGTAAGGCTTATTTGAACGATAAGAACCGCCTATCCACATGTACTTAGTCAAATGAAAGCAATAAAAGTATTAAGAAATCAATGTCACACTTATGCAGTTTGATATTACGCATTCCATAAGGAGAAACCACACTCAAGCCTAATTGACAATGAGACCAGTTTATTGATGTTCCTGGCCTAGGAAGCTCTATAGACCTCAGAATTTAAGTAGTTTACCAACGTAATTATGTCAAATCTAATCAATATAAGGCATGTCAAATACGGTTAAGACTTGAATTATGAGCTTTGTTTTCATGGCTAACGAGTCAAAACAATGTACATGAACAACTATTTGGGATTCAAATGCAAAAACAATGCAATTTTAACATCATTGTTATTTAAATTCACCAAGACTCGACCTAAAACAAAGGAAAAACATGTTTTTGTATTTTATAAATTTTTAATTTTTATGGATTTTTTATATAAATGCACACAACATAAATAAAAAGCACACAACATAATAAAAGACCCTCCCCCAAACCTAAATGTCACAGTGTCCTCATTGTGACGCCTACAGCATAGCAACCACACACAAATCCAGCAACCTAAAGGACACAACTAACAAAAAGAATGGGAAATAACTAGATAATACAATAAAAGAAGGTACAAGGGAAGAGAATACCGGGTAAGAGCTTATGATTCCCCCAAACCAGCTGTAAAACAGGGGAAATTAATCATCCGCGCAATTCCTATCATCGTCAGCTATGAATAAACCCAAAACGTGGTGACTCGATCGAGCCCCATGCCACTCGATCGAGGCACATGTTGCCGTCCTCTTCCCTTTCTTTAAATATCAATTACCCGCAATTGGGAACAATCAAAACAGCTCAAAGCTCTTAAGAGTCGATCATAAATCTGCGCATGTGCTACACAAAAGCATAAGTAGCACCAAGATAAAACAGGAGCATATAAAATCAATGTTAAAGACCGTCTCAGCATATCAAATATTTGATGACAATTATAGCAAAACCGCATCAAATTGTTAGTCCAACCAAAAGAGTATGGAATATCAAAACACAAAGTAGAAGTCATACGAGGTAATTTATCACTCACCACACCAGTAATCCTTATGAAGTTATCGTCAGGAATTACCTCTTGGTCAGGAGGTCTACCACTCCTAATATCAGAATCGGTGGCAAAAGAATATATTACCTCTATCGTGCTAGGAGTATTCACTGACTCGTATACCTCCGCGCTCCCTTTGTTGATAGGCTTTATCCCATATATTTCAGCCTCTAAAGCATCCAACTCACCTTTCCAAATGGGAGATTCACCTGCACATGTCTCAAAACATATCAAAGCATCTGAAGGGTCCTTAGTAGGGGTCCCTTGTGCAGAGTATTCATCAATATCATCTTCAACATCAGAAACATCAAAATACGCATTTTGCACAGGTGTAATAAAATGAACCTCACTAGACTCAAAATTAGAATCAAATTCAATAACTGAAGGGGAAGTATCCAAAGAAAGAGTCAACATATCGTCACATGAGTCCCATTTAACCTCAATATCTTCGAATCGCGCATCATCACTCTCCTTATCCCAAGACTCATCACAAAAGGGGTAATCTAAGGGGTATGTCAAGTCTTCCTCATGTGACTCACTATCTGTAAAATCGTCATAGAGGGATTCTAGATTGTCATCAAAGAAGGGGTTATCAACTGAGCATATGGTCCCATCCTCTATGTTTCCCTCAATATCCTTTTCATTCTTTAAAACGGTTTCTATGGTCTCACCCACACCCTCATCCATGTATGGCTGAAATAAAAAAGTGGGTTTAATACATTCAATAGCAAGCCATTCAAAGAAAGAAAGGACATCTTCAATATTCTTACCACCAAAATCTCCCATACCTATGGAGTCAATGTAGGCTTGGGTTTGTCTGTTCATACCTTTTATGATGGTAAGACACATAGTAAGCCGCGGAATTTTGGCTTAGTAATTATGGGAACGAATCCAATCATTCCATCTATGCATGTAATCATGGAAGTTCTCATCTTCACCCTGTAGAAACTCGATGGAAAACATTAGAACGGTCTCAAGGAACTGATGTTCCCTGAGACAAAAGACAAACTAAAGAAAAACAAACAGAAAAATTGTTCCTTCCCCGGCAACGGCGCCAAATTTGATAAGGTTTTTTCAGTCGTTGGCCTTAATCAAAGTAAACCTAAATTACTACTAACAAAATAGCTAGCGGTAAGTCAGGGTCGAATCCACAGGGAGGCGGTGATTATCTAGTTTGTTTATATTTAAATTTGTCTTAAAGTAACCAATTGTGGGGGTTTGTTTTGTTTGTATGCTAACCAACTAATTGCAAGTAATTTAAAGGGCAAATAACAATAATATTAAAGGTGTAGGATTTCCGGTTCACTAGGTCAATTATATGGGGTCTATTAATCAATTGCTAGATCTACCAAGTTGTCTAAGGTCATAAGATCGGTCGACTCTATTATGCCCTTTAGATCGATTCTAACATGCGGTCGCTATAATTAGATACAATCTATTTGATTATCGCAGCCTATATTAATTCTAACCCGGTCGGTGAAAGGATTAATTCGCTACACTAATTAACAACTCAGGCCTAAGTTAATTAACTAGAATAAGAACAATAATCAAACGGCAAGTTAAACGATTTCACTAGCAATTAATCAATTTCCCCTTTCTAATTAACCTAGATCCCCTTCATCCTAGATGAAGATTTAGCTACTCATAGTAATTATAATAACAACAATAATGATATAAGAAAGCATAATTAAGAACATAAAAGATGAACAATAATGATAGAATAATTATTAAAGAAAGATTGATACCGTAATAAAGGAATACTTAGATCCGGAAGGAAGAACAATAAATAAACTAAACTAAGTATTTGAGAGAGTTTTCTAAGGTAGCTATACTAAACCTATGTAAAATAAAGCATAAAATAACTTAGGGTACGAGTTTTGGTATTTATAGCAATACATAACCGACTTAAGGAAAGTTGCGGGAATTATAAAACTGGAAGGTTCCTCGATCGAGTCGAGAGTGACTCGATCGAGGCACCAAAGTTCAAGAACACCCAACTCTCGACATTGCAAAATTTATTGATTAGGTTGGTTCCTCGATCGAGTCGAGGGTGACTCGATCGAGCATGAAGTTCCTCGATCGAGCCAAGGTTGACTCGATCGAGGCACCAATTTCTGCCGCGCCTTTGAACTTCAAACGGCCGCCATTTCTTCGTTACTTGTCAAAAACAAGCGATTTTTGCGTCGTTGGAAAGCTAAGAGGATAAGCTTTCACCCCCAATTGGAATAACTTGAAAATCTGTTGTAGAACTCGATATATGGATCTTCAAAGTAGGCACTTGTAATAAGAAGCTCTTTTCTTCGTGTTTTCTTCGTAACTTCTCTTCCTTCATTCTTATGGATTCTCGTGCCATGCTTCGTGTATCCCTTCATGCCCACTCCGCGATGCCCATTTCATTCCTTTTCTCCTCAAATGCATCATTCCTGCATTAAACATCAAAAGGCGGAAGTATCGACATTCTAACTTAAAAGGCATGTAAATGCTATAAACTAGCACGAAAACCGTATCAAAAGCAATTAAGGGGAGGCATAAATATGTATATAATTATGACTCATCAGTTTCAAAAATATGGAATAAAGTTTCATGAGTATTGACTAAAGTTTCAATTGATACGCACTAAAATTTATTTTAGTGATAAGATATGGACTAAAGTTTCACATAACATGGACTAAAGTTTTACAAGACATGACTAAAATTACACATTCCTAAGAAAATAAAATAACATAAACCGTTGAAATTATATTACATAAATTCAAAATAACGTTTCAAAAATTATGACTAAAGTTACAATTGTAAAACAATAAAGTTATATTTATAAAATCACAATACTTAATTAAAATTTACAAATCAGTAAAATAAATTCAAATTTTTATAATAGAAATTGTCTAAAAAAAATTAAAGTTTCAATTTTTAGCAATAAATTTTCACTCGTAAAACATTAAAGTTACATTTATAAATCAGTAAAATTAAATAAATTCAAATTTTTGTATTAAAAATTGTCTAAAAAAATTAAAGTTTCAAAATCTAGTATTAAAGTTTTAATTCGTAAAACACTAAAATTATACTCAAAAATCAATTTTATATATTTAAAAATCAATTTTATAACATAAATTTAAATTTTTATTTATAAATAGGGTTTTTCTAACCTATGCCCACTGGGCATAGGATAAGAAACCAAAATAGGAAAGAATTAAATGCTATTTTTATGGGAAATTGGAATATCTCATCATTTTTACTTCTATTTACAAGAAACACATTTAATCCTTTCCTTTTTTTGATTTCTTATCCTATGCACAGTGGGCATATTAAAGTTATAATTGTAAAGAATTAAAGTTAAACTTATAAATTAAAGTTTCATTTATAAAACATTAAAGTTTTCATCTTATAATTTTATAATCTCAACCATAAATCTTAGAAGATCAATGGCTAGGATTAGGACTTAGTGGACTCACCATTTTAGGTGGACTTATTTGAACTTGTCCCCCTCTCTCTCTCTCTCTCTCCCTCTCTCTCTCTCTCTCTCTCTCTCTCTCTCTCTCTCTCTCTCTATATATATATATATATATATATATATATATATATATATATATATATATATATATAGGGGCACTTTTTTTTTTTTTTTTTTTTTAGATACACTTTTGACTATCGTAGGTCAACTTTTTACTAGAATTCTATATACACTTTTTAATGATGTAGATACACCTTTTTTTTTTTTTTTTTTTTTTTTTAAATCTCAGATACACTTTTGACTATCGTAGTTAGGTACACTTTTTACCAGAATTCTTTATACACTTTTTAATGATGTAGATACACTGTTTTTTTTTTTTTACTAAATCTCAGATACACTTTTGACTATCGTAGGTACACTTTTTACCAAAATTATATATATATATATATATATATATATATATATACACTTTTTAATAATGTAGATACATTTTTTTTTCTTTTTACCAATTCTCAGATACACTTCAGACTATCGTAGGTACGCTTTTTACCTGAATCCATATACACTTTTTAAGGATGCAGATACACTTTTTTCTATAGTAGGTACACTTTTAAACCGAATTCTATACACACTTTTAAAGTATACTCCCGGGTAAAATTCCTGATGAAATTGGAAATCTTCAGTCTCTTATACACATGGATCTCTCAAACAATTCACTATCAGGTATGTGCATAATAATAATAATGATATATAAAAGCCAACTCCGTCATCTCTTTTGAAGGGAATCCTTAGTTTCGTACATATGAAATCCAAGGCTCTTGTGACAAAGACGACAAAGATAATTTCAAACTTGGATTGTATGTAAACATTGGGCTTGGATTTTACACCGGATTTTGGGCGTTCTTGGACACCGTCATCGCTAACGTTTCTCTTCGTTTTAAAGCTCAAACTTTAAGCATGATTAACCAGACCCACCGGAGCACCGTCGTCGCTACTATTTCCCGACCTTAACCAGTAAACCCATCGCCAATAACAGACCTACGTCCTCTCTCCTCCGACCATAGCCGCCGATAACCACCGCCACTGCCCTTTCGTCAGCAGTGTAAAACTTACTTGAAATGTGTGTCCGACTGCAAATTTTCCGCTGAACCTCCAAATAAAAGCAAAATTCCGATGAACCTCCGACCATAAGTTCGAATTTTGCTTTTATTTATGTAGATCTAGTATTTTAAAATTAATATTTTTAATTAAGTTACTAAAACGACTCGATCTAGGGTTCGCATACCAGGAATGTTGGATTGGTGGTGTTCAACGGAGTCGTCGGGTTGCGCCAGGGTTGCACCAGCATCCGGGATGTTCGACTATGGTTGGCCTGGTTTTCTGGTGGTTGATGTCGACGACGACCGCATGTCATGTTGGGTGGATATGAGGAATATAAGAGGGCGATTGATGATCGTCGCCGGAGTGATTGATGATGGTCAGCGGCGGCTGCTAGGGTGGGAGCCGGCAGTCGGATTTGCTGTTGGTGGTCGTTGGCCGAGTGGGACTAGTGGTGAATGTCGTGTATGGTGATGAAGATAAAAGAGTGAAAGTATTAGTGTGTGTTCAGTTATGGGAAATGTTGTTAATATACGGAGTAATATAATAAGGACCTAGATAAGGGTCGTTCTCACCGAATGTTCGTTCACACACACACACACACACACACACACACACACACACACACACACACACACACACACACACACACACACACACACACACACACACACACACACACACATATATATATATATATATATATATATATATATAGGATCATGTAAGTCCACCTATTTTGGTTGAGTCCATAAGTCCTCATCTAAGCCTTTGGATGAGAAAGATGAAGGGTTGAGATTAGATCTAAAAAAGTGAATGAATGGCTGAGATTATAACAAAATATGTGGACTAGAATAAACCTATAAAATGAAAAAACTCTATCTTTCTTTCTCATTTTCTGCCTCCCTCTTTCTCACTCATCATCATCTCTCTCTAAACTCTCCCCTCTCTACAAACCCTAAATCTCACCTCTCCCCAACAACCACCAACCCACCGCCTTACTTCCTCCTCTCCTTTTCTGTCGCACCACCACAACGTCAGTGCCACGACCCCACCGCATCACCGCTGCCGCAGCACGCTGCATTACCACTGCCGCACCACGACGATCGCACCACGACGACTGTCACCTCCTCCGTCCCGCCTCCTTTTTCTATTTCCCTTTCTCTCTTTTTTTTCGAAATTTTCAGATCTAGCAATAAAAATCTGAGATTTTTCATTTTGTTTCAAAATTTTAATTTAAAATGACGAAAATGGTGACGGGGAGGTTCTTGATGCGACGGCTATTGTTATTTTCATGATTGTCGGATCTAATCTTTTCAGATCTGTTTTTTGGTGGTTGTTGGTGCCGTGGAGATGGAGGAACGAGGTGGTTGTTGGTGCCGTGGTCATGGTTTGGGTGGTGGTGTTCTGCCGCCTTCCTCTATTGCTTTTTTTTTTTTTTTTTTTCTGAGATTAGATTGGTTGGTGGTGTGACTGGGGTGGTGGTGCAGTGGTGATTGGGGTAGGAGGTGGTAGGATGGTGGTGGCGGTTGATGAAAGAAGAGTTATTAGTTTAAAGTTACACTTCCGAGTATTAAAGTTACATATTCAACGACTAGAATTACACTCGTAATACAATAAAATTACATTTCTATTTACTGAAGTTGTTACCACCTCCAGACTAAAGTTACAATATTAAAGTATATTAATTTAAATTTTACATACAAACCACTATACAACTAAAGTTACGAGTCCAACGACTAAAGTTATACTTGAAAAGGGTAAAGTTACACTCGTAAAATTATATAAATTAAAATTTATATATATATAAACCATCATACGACTAAAGTTACACCTAAAACGACTAAAGTTACACTTACATGGCAGTAAAGTTACACTCCTAAAATTACATAAATTCAAATTTATTTATTTAAAATTACATTTTTATAACATAAATTAAATTTTTTGTGAATAAAATGGCTTGAAAAGGTTGGAGTTACACTCTAAAAGTTAAAGTTACACTCAAAAGTCATTAAATGAATAAAGTTACACTCATAATGCAGTAGAGTTACACTCCAAAAATGTGTGGCTGAGAATATGACTTAGGGACTCAACCAAAATCAAGGACTTACCTGAACCTATCTCTCTCTCTCTCTCTCTTTTTTTTTTTTTTTCTCTCTCTCTCTCTCTCTCTCTCTCTATATATATATATATATATATATATATATATATATATATATATATATATATATGTAACACCCCCATATTCAGAGGAGTCTTAACTAGTCCTTCCTTAGCATATAAGGGCGTTACCATCTCGGTTGTCCGAGGTAAGTAATCATCAAAAGTCGATAAAAGAACATTTATAGTTATATTACAAGCGTTAAAACCAACTTAACCAAAATAAAGATACAACTCGTTGGCTACACTCTAATAATATCAAATCTCGTGAAGACTCATCCCTGCCCGGACTCCAGCTATCAACAACATCAACACCTGCTAAGATAGACTGCTCACCATAAGGGATCACGGCAGACACATAGAAACAACAAGACAACTACACAAGGTCAGTACTGAGATAAGACATGACAATACCAACAACATCTATCAACACAACATAACACAACCAGTCACGCACACAATCACACCCACTCCAATCAATCTCCGTCACCGATCATCCCCTTTGGACCAGACCACCGCCGATGGGGGACCGCAGCCGTACCCACCAAATCCCCGCTCATCATACCGAGCAATAACCCTGTCCCATTAATGTGCACATCCCCTCCCGTGGCGGGTTCCACGGAGGGCGAAACTAGGGCGTGAAGCCACTCCCGCAAGTGACTCCACTCAGCCGAGAACGCATCTCGAGAACCAGAGACAAACAATCACAGACAGCTGCAATTCAACGACAACCAACAAACTGTATACACCAACCGACTACCGCATATACGTTGCCTCACAGACACAACTACATTACAACAACCACAACACAAAAATTGACACACTAGACCATCCACAGAAACTGAGTAGGCGAACCTACCTTTAAGCAACTGCAACCACTCCATGCCAACATACGAAACATCCAGCAATCAAGCAACACCTATATACACAACACAATCATCTATCACTACCAAGCAAACCCTAACTGCAAAGACAAGGATACGGATGATGATGATGACATACCTACAAGGAGAAACCTGGCAAAAGACCGCTACCCGACTCAAGTTACGCTCTCCTAAGGCACAAGAACCTTCAAAGGCTTCCATGGAGGTTTTATGGTGAAGGGAAGTGAAAGAGGCGACTTAAGGATTGAAGAAATGAGGTGGAAATGATTTGCGGATTTAACAAAACGCGATTATAAACCCTCGCTGAAAACCCTTTACTCGATCGAGTGTCCCACATACTCGATCGAGTGTCCCCTACTCGATCGAGTAGCCTCTACTCTATCGAGTACCGCGCATAACTCACAACCCAAGGTAACTTGGCACGCACTTCTAAGGACTATTACCACTCCCAAGGTTAGTCACGCTGGTCAAAGGGTCTCTAAAAGGGCGGGTATTACAGTCTTCCCCCCCTAAAAAGAACTTCGTCCCCTAAGTTCAACTCACCTATCGCACAACACAAGGTACAGAAACAAGGCAAAAACGATATTCCTACGACATAGATCGCTACTCCCCGGACATACCCTCCCCCTTGTCATCATCATCAACTGTCTGACACTCCATATAGACCGACTCCTACAAAATATCACTTGAAATACCTAACACGGTACAAGGTTACACTTTCACTAGCAACAACCAACAACGCGAAACATGTCACTTTATCACCACTAATGTACTCAACAATATAATTCTATTCCAACACACGGCCTCATGACTATCTTTCTATGACCGCCTTTCAAGTATACTATTCAACTTCACATCAACATACAAATTACTCCTACTAACAAGTTTAAACAATTATACTTCCATACACGAGATGTGACTAAAGTCGTAGGAAACTTTATAAACAAATAACAAAAAATTTCAAAATCGGCCTTTTTATTTTGCGACAATACTCTTCCCCTCTAAAAAGGAACTTCGTCCCCGAAGTTCACCACCAAATTACTACATATGTTACTTATTATTTGCATCGTGACATAAATCCAAACCATATTATTCATTATTGACATTACTCATTAGCTAGACGACCATTAAACCATAAAACATATGCAAGCATATACGAATAACTAGCCAACGTCAAGAGTGCATGTTAATATCATATGTACAAGTATATAACAAGACGCAGCTCCGGTGAATAATTAGTAAATATGACGGATGTACGATTAAAGCAACAAGAAACAATTACTACTTCACTGTTCGTTACAAATACGCTTCAAAAATCCAAGCACAACTTCCAACATATTAAATGAACGGTTCGTACACGTTACTAATCATCAATAACCACGTTAAGTACCACGCATGCAATTATATAACCATTAAACAATTTTAATTTTACGAAAGGTTCCTGTAAGAGTGCTACTCGATCGAGTATATAGGGTACTCGATCGAGTGCCCGCTACTCGATCGAGTGTCTTGGTGTGACACCCTCATTCATTGCGGAAAAGTAAACACGTAATTCTAGAAAAAAACTGCACGGATATGTTTGTAATAGGTTCATTTGGGTAAAAACCTGTAATTTTTAAAACCTGAACCTGTTATAAAGATATCCAAATTGAAAGGTGTCAAAACATACAAGGTCTAAATAGAAGTTTCATAACGTAACCATCGCTAAAGTCGCGAATAACAAAGTTATACAACCAAATGTAAAGAGGGAGACATATGTCCCTAAAATGTATGTGACATAAAAACTCGTATAAGAGTCTCTACAAATAAAACCAAATCTAAGTAAGTCCCAAGGTTACTTTGCTCGCTAGCTCGTCCATGAACCCCATATAAGCATCACCATACCTGTCGATCGCATTTTATACAAATACGAAAGCCACAGTCAGTGGGGAGTAACTCCGAGTTCTCCCAGCCACGAAATGTCATAATTAATATAACATGTAAACATAAGAATATGAATATGAATACCACATAGCCTTAGCATATAGATGCTAGACAATCGTGCTTATCATGTGAACAATAATATAACAACACATAGTCCTAGCATGTGAATACTAGACCGACTCATACTACACTATCATGTGAATCACATAACATCCAGGAATCCAAACTCTATCAACCATAGCCGGCTTGCATCTCACCTTCTATGATTCATAGAATCATCAAACAAGAAAGGACAATATATCTAGAGACAGGCATAAGTTCTTAATACAGTCAATAGTCACTCTGTAACTCGAGTCTATACCACGAGGTAAGGTAAACACCCAAGTCCTAAACCTGCGCAGGCCTAGCGACATGCGGAAAACTACCACATCCAAGACCCATGATCACAACACATGAGTACCCCTAAGGAGTCCACCAAAGGGTTGGCTAGTACTTAAGCTGACCACATACTTCTAAGAGTACGTCAGGAGGTCATACCCTAACTTGGATATAAACCCACCAAGCTAAGACACAAAGGCTATTAAGCGGTGAACATACACTCGTCAAAGACTATAAGGGCCTATCTATGACGATGGTCTAAGATACCAAAATCACATAAGACAAGTAAGACACCCACTTAACCATGAGAGGGGCAAAGAGTCCAAACTTGCACACATAAATGATCATACACACCCTAGCATATGAAAGGCTACGCAAGAGCATATTCAGCTAACAACCCAACAATATCTCCAATATAAATAATAATCCAAATTCCAGCTAACCAACAGTTCCATAATCCATGAGAACAAGCTAAAATGGCAAAGAGGCAACAAGACTCAAGCATAAGGCATCCAAAGCATCCAAGAACCAACATATGAAATGATAATCACAAATATCAAGGCATCAATTTAAAACATCCAATAACAACCAATCGCACCTCAAAGCAAATCCTCGACCCTAGTCCCGCGATGAGTCATCGGTCAAATCGAGGCTGACCGGTTTAAACCAAGCTTGACCAAACTCATTTGGTCAAATTGGCCCAGCTCAGAGTCTTGGCCTACTTTGGCCCAAATCACAAAATTCATCACAATATCATTCTCATGCCATTTCCAATTTCTATCATGTGAAAAACTATCAACATAAGGAAATATATTCCAACTTACAAAATATTCAATTCAATTAAATTCTCGCATAATAAGATTACCCACATGCCAAAAATACCAAAATACATAAATACGCAAACAAAAGACCCAAAACATCAAACAATAGACCCAAGACCCGACCCAAAGTGACGGATCAAAGTCCGGGCCGGACCCACCTGTGGGATTTATCTGTATGCATCCCTTTAATTTTAAGGAATATAACGAATTATAATGATGAAACTAGTCATAAAATTAAATTGCATAAACAAAATTGTAAAGGATTAAGAAATAACCTTCGGTCCTAGCAAATACGGCCTAAGAACAATATCAAAGTAGATATTTGCCTATCAGTTGCACCCAAGACGATATGATAAATGCCCTTTGATTATGCTAGAATCGATCCCCAAATCAACAGATTAATTTTAGGTTTTTTTTGTGTTTTTCCGATGAGAGGAGGCAAGGTTGAGTTAGGGCAAAAATTAGGTTAGAATGAATTCACCCATCTCACCCTCTTAAACCGTGTATGAGGGTGGATTAGGGTGGATTTTTCATCCTCTAATTTCCGGCCCAATTACCGAAACAATAAGGAGTTTTTAATTCCTTATTTTCGGTTTCCAAAAATGTAAAAATGTGTTAAATATAAATTGTCATCTAGTGAGGATCGAACCCATGACCTCTTGGTTTGAGTACCCTCACTATTACCACTATGACACATTCATCTTGTTGATATCAAATATAACCGATTACATTTAATTATGAATTAACATATTAATTCGTCCAAGCTAACATTACATACATTTAATTAAATATAACTTATTATATTCAATTTACGAATTGACAGTTAATTCGTCTCAATTAATATTATTTAATCTTCATTAAATAATTGTCTCATCAACACATTGACTAACTGTTTAGTCATATAAGGTATCAATGTGATTATATTTCTATAACCACATCTCTCAAACACATCCTATAGGTGTGACCTTTAGGGACCAGTTGATCACCGCCATCTGTATGATAATAACGTCAAACTTTCTAGCAAGCCAACCGTTATTAGGTAATCGTTAATCAACTGATTAAAATACGAAGTATACCCTTGTGAACCTGTAAGAGATTTACAAATGTTATTGTTGGGGCTGGTGTCCTCTACAAGTAGTGCAATAACATTTAAATCTCTAAAAGGATCAAAGGGTATACTTTTGTATTATTATCAGTTGGTCCACGTTTATCAATAACGGTTGGCTTGCTAGATAAGTTTGACGTTATTATCATCTGGATGGCGATGATCAACTGTCCCTAAAAAGTCACACCTATAGGATACGTTTGAGAGATGTGACGTATGAAAATACAGTCATGTTGATGCCTAAGTTGACTAAGCGATTAGTGGAGTCATTGACTAATAATTAGTCAAACGCGATGTTGAGATGATTATTTGATACGGATTAAATAATAATGGCTAAGACGAATTAAGCGGTTAATTCGTAAATTAAATATTAACGATTATATTTAATTGATGTATATTGAATTAATTATACAATATTGTCTTTATCGGACATGTATTAATATTTCAACTAATCCGTGTTATTAGTTGATGTTTTAATAACCGATAACCGATGACGATTTATAATAAAAGCGTGTCGTATACATTTAGCATTTTTCGAGCCGGACCACGAGGTAAAATTAAGAGGAAGTAGAAGCCCACTTCCCCATGTAGGCTCACGGTTGGCCGAGTGAAGGAACAAAAGGAGAGCTTCTCCTCCTTTCTAACCTAATCATTCATTTGCAAAATTTTTAGGGTTTTTGAGAACATTTTTCTCTCAAAACCTAGATCTCACATCTGAAAAACTCACAACAAATTCTCTCAATATTGCAAGGCAATTAGAGAATACATTCTAGCACAAGGGCATAATCTCAGACGGTCTTGGGTGCAACAATTAGGAGGAAATCTACGTTGATTTCTATTCAATTTGCCGAATTGCACTAGGACCCGAGGTTGATTCTTTACCTTTATCATTTTATTGTATTTTCGTTTATGACCATAAATCACATGTTAATTTTGCGTTATAGTCCGAATTTTAAGGGTATTATACGGATATTACCCCACAAGTGGTATCAGAGCGAGGCCACGTAATTTTTTCTATGTGATTTTCATCAAACGAATTGAATCGATAAATTTTTGTTGCATAAAACCCACACGGCTGATTTTTTTTTGCACGGCTGAAATTTTTTTTTGCACGGCTGTCCTTTTTTTTTTCTTGAAAACCGTGTCTTGATTTTACACGGCTGTTTTTCTTGAATTCCGTGCCATGTCTATTTTGTTGTTGTTTTTGTAAACCGTGCTAATCAGACGATGTTTGGTATTCGATTTGTTCTTTGCATATTGTTCTTGTAATCGATATTCATAACAATATGTTAAAGATTCATCAATTGTAGTGTCAATTCTATACGGATTAGGTTAAATTGCAATTGGTTTTTAACAAATCGATTTTGTTTTGCTTGTTAAGGCTCTCGTTTTTTTTGTGTACCGCTGGAATTTTTTTTTTTGGCTTTTTGAGCTCTCGGCATTTCAGCTCCAAAATAAAAAAAAAAAAAAAAATTTGGGTACTGTTCACGGCCAGACGTGAAGAAAAAAAAAATTGAGTTTTATTTTGTTTGGCCTTAACATGTGCATAATACGGATTTTATGCATTCGCTTGATAGTGAAACGGTTCACTCACGTACCATTTAGTTATTTTAAAGCGATTTAAAGTAATGGATTGTAATGAATTAAAATTAAGTTGATTAAAGCGGTTTTGTCACATAATTTTAATTGTCTTTGGTGGTTTGGATAAATTTAACATAATTACGGAATTATGTCACGAATAAATTTTATTTAGTTGATGCATTTTATTTATCGTTATTTTGAATGTTTTGAATGCTTACATTACGTATTTATTTATTTTTACAAACGGTTGTAACTTAGTGTGGCCTTAGTAGAACGTGTTACCGTAATGATGGAACACGGTCTTGGTTGTATTTTGAGATCTCGTATCTCCATTTTGTTTTTTCCCTTGTAATTACAGTTTTTATTTAGAATGTAAATAGGTTTATTTTTGTAAATTTTAATTGTAATTCTGAGAAGACCCAAGATGGAGATCAGATGCTCACTCCCGCTGCATGGACAAAGATGGAACATCAAGACAAGCTTCTCGGGTCCAACGGTGGATTCCAAAGTTGTTTTATGTTCTTTTTACTAGGATAGGCCACACTAGGAATTTTTATTTACGTTTTGCATTCTTTTATTTATTTTATCGTAATGATAGATTGCATCATTTTCCGCCTGAAACCAAACCACCTAATAATTGCATGAAAACTGACTCATATAGAGGTCACGCGTTAGTTTTCTTTGATATACAGATATCACACATATTATTTAAGCCATCACCTAAATTAATTCATTCACGTAATGCTAGTTTTTCGTTCACTTAAAATGAATTAAAATTAAGTCGATGGGATCTTCCTCGTATAAACAAAAATTGAGAACAGTCTTTATAGGTCGAACTCCAATGAATCCCTTCTTCGTCGGTAGGCATAATATGACCCCTTCTACGTCGGGTAAGTTGGAACTGATTGACTTATTTTATCTCAACACTATGGTCACTAAATACGATCCCGTGATTATGGTGGACTATAGATAGGATTTATGGAAATCTATCGACCAAGAGTTCTTACGGAAGAACTAGCTAAACAGTTGGCTTATCAATTTACGAAAATTGAGTCTTGGGATCACTTGTATTATTCTTGAGGGAGATCAATTATGCAAGTGCAATGAGTCTACACGATTAAAATGAATTTTAATAGACTTAAATCACCTCGATGAGTTGCTTATTTCGTTTTGTTTTTCCTTTCTTTTTCAGTGTAGATCACGATCACTTAAACTGCTAATAACAAAATGGTTGGCCGTGCTGACGACCCAATGCCAAGTGCCACACTGGACCGTGAGTCCTGGCTTCGGATCTTCATGAATCAGATGAATCAGTCAACTCGACTGAAGAATGATGGATCAAACTTCGCGGACTGGGAGGCGGCATTACGGAATGCTGCTGCAGCTAACGGGAAGCTCAAATTTCTGACTGAGCCCATCCCGTCGAACCCAGGTCCCACGGCTGGAGCTAACGAGATCGCCAAGTATAACGATTTCGTCATGGAAGCGGGTGCGATTAAAAACGTACTCATTTTTGCAATGGAATCCAATTTGCAGAAACACTTCATAGCCCAAGGTGCAAACAAGATTTTCACCACGCTCACTAAGGAATTCTCGAAAGCACCGAGAATCGTGACCTATGAGCATACCACTCGCTTCTTTGATGCGAGACTCCAGAAGGGCCAACCGGTTAGCCCACACATTCTCAGCATGATTGAGAATGTCGAGAGACTGGAGGCGCTTAATTATAAAATCAGCGAGAACATCGTGATTGACAGCATGCTTCATTCACTCCACGATGGTTTTGCGCTCTTTAGAGCGAATTACTATATGAATGATTTGAAGAAAAGTCCCCATGAACTGCACTCCCTTCTCGTACAGACCGAGAAGGACATGAAGTTCAGTGGGAGCTTGAAACAGGATGTTCTCGTTGTGTCAAACAAGGGCAAGGGTAAGGGCAAAGCTCAGGCAGACCTAGCAGTAGGCAAACCGAAGTTCAAGAAGTCAGGGTCAGGTAAGAGTGGGCCTGGTGAGGCAAGTAACTCATCAGGCGCGACAAAGAGCAAAACCGAAAACATGGAATGCCATCACTGCCACAAGACTGGGCATTGGAGGCGCACATGTCCTGTTTATCATGAGGACATAAAAGCAGGTCGCGTTAAACCTGTTGGTATGTCTTCTTTCTCTTCTACTTTTATTCATATGATTGAGATTAACCACGCAAGTTACGGAACTTGGGTACTAGATACTAGTTGTGGTTCTCATCTGTGTAATCATATGCAGGGGCTCCGAAACATCGAACCCCTCGTAAAGGGTGAGGTGGACCTGCGTGTCGGGAATGGAGCACGAGTGGCTGCCGTCTCGAGGGGAACATACGTGATCCAGCTTCCTAGCGGATTTGAGTTATTTTTATATAACTGCTATTATGTACCCAGTCTTTCGAAAAACATTATTTCAGTTTCTGCACTTGACAAACTTGGTTTTTCATTTGTAATAGAGAATAATACTTGCATTTTCTCATTACACGATATGATTTATGGCAAGGCAGTCTCCATGAACGGAATTTATGTTTTAGATCAGACCACCGAAATATTACACGTAATGAATAAGAAGTTAAAGGTCGGTGACAAAGATCAAACATACCTATGGCACTGCCGTATGGGACACATTAATGAGAAACGCGTAAAATAGCTCATAAAGAATGGAGCTATCTCGGCCTTTGATTTTCAATCATTTAGCACGTGTGAATCATGTCTCATCGGTAAGATGACTCGGATTTCCTTCAAAGGTGTTGGAATGCGCGGCTGCCGACCTATTAGGACTCATACATACGGATGTGTGTGGGCCTATGTCAATCACCGCACGAGAAGGCTATAGGTATTTCATCACTTTCACGGACGATTTAAGTAGATATGGCTATGTCTACTTAATGAAGCACAAAAGTGAATCCTTTGAGAAATTCAAGGAATACCGAGAATCGGGTACAGAACCTCTGGGTAGAAAGATTAAAACACTGCGCTCGGGACCGTGGTGGCGAGTATCTTTCTCACGAGTTTGATCAACACCTTAAGGATTGTGGGATTGCCCTACGAGTTAACTCCACTGGAACACCTCGAGTTGAATGGTGTGTCCGAACGGAGAAATCGAACACTACTAGATATGGTTCGATCCATGATGAGTCACACAGTGGTGCCTGACTCATTATGGGGTTATGCTCTTCTGTCAGCTGCTCTAATACTTAACCGAAGTCCGTCTAAAGCTGTTGACAAGACTCCATATGAACTATGGAAGGGAACGGTCCCTAACTTGTCCTTTATACGGGTTTGGGGCTGCGAGGCTTATGTCAAGTGGAGACACGAGGATAAGCTCGGCCCGCGATCGGTCAAGACATACTTTATAGGTTATCCTAAAGGAACACTTGGTCATTACTTTTACTCGCCAACCGAACAACGTGTTTTTGTTGCGGCTAGTGCGACATTCTTAGAGAAGGAATTTATCGAGAATGCAAAGAGTGATAGAACCTTCGACCTGTCGGAGATTCCAGAACCAAATACCGAGCAACCATTGGAGGAACCAATTCCTTTAATCCCGGCTGCGGTGAATATTCCTGAGGAACCTAGGAGGTCGGGAAGAGTCTCTATTCCTCCGGACAGATACATTGGTATGGTCGAGGAACATGACATAGATGACATTCTACTCTTAACGAGTAGTGAACCCGCAACCTATAAAGGTGCCATGACTAGTTCTGACTCAAAGTTATGGCTTGAGGCCATGCAATCCGAGATGGACTCTATGTATGAGAACAACATATGGGATCTTGTTGACTTACCTGCTAAGGTTCGTCCCCTTCAATGCAAATGGCTTTACAAGATAAAGCATTCTGTGGAAGGTTAACAAGATATCTATAAATCACGACTAGTTGCTAAAGGTTTCACCCAAGTGCCAGGTTTGCACTACGATGAAATTTTTGCACCCGTAGTCATGCTGCGTTCCATTCGGATTATCTTAGCGATTGCCGCTTTTCATGACTATGAAATTTGGCAGATGGATGTGAAAACCGCCTTCTTAAACAGTTTTTTGGAGGAAGAGTTGTACATGGTACAACCCCAAGGTTTTATCGATCCTGAACATCCTAAGAAAGTATGCAAGCTTAAGCGTTCCATTTATGGACTTAAGCAAGCTTCTAGGAGTTGGAATCATCGTTTCGACCAAGTGATAAAAGAAAATGGATTTACTCGATCGGTCGAGGAACCATGTCTATATATCAAGTCGAGTGGGAGCAAGATTGTCTTCCTAATATTGTATGTCGATGACATACTCCTGATTGGGAATGACATACCTCTCTTAACTTCGGTAAAAGTATGGTTAAAGAACCATTTCCAGATGAAAGATCTGGGTGAGGCACAAAGAATTTTGGGCATCCGTATCTATCGAGATAGATCACGTCGGATGTTATCTCTCAGTCAGGAGTCTTACATAGACAAGATCCTAGAGAGATTCAGCATGACTAACTCCAAAAAGGGGTTCCTTCCTATGGCTCCAGGGGTGCATTTGAGTAAGTCTCAGGCACCAGAGACACCGGAAGAGAAAGAGCGCAAAACACGGATTCCTTATGCCTCAGCTATAGGATCAATCATGTATGCCATGATATGCACACGTCCGGACGTGGCATATGCATTGAGTATGACAAGTCGATTCCAACAGCATCCAGGTGAATCACATTGGATGGCTGTCAAGAACATTCTTAAGTACCTACGGAGGACTAAAGATTGGGCATT
The DNA here is from genome assembly GCF_048544455.1 of Silene latifolia. Taxonomy (NCBI): domain Eukaryota; kingdom Viridiplantae; phylum Streptophyta; class Magnoliopsida; order Caryophyllales; family Caryophyllaceae; genus Silene; species Silene latifolia. The sequence goes on along the minus strand of NC_133538.1, from coordinate 378,543,351 downwards.
GACTTATGGAGGCGATCAAAAGCTATGCGCAACCGGTTCTGTGAGATGCTAGCTTCCAAACGGATCGAGATGACTCGAAATCTCGGTCTGGATTCGTTTTTACTCTTAATGGCGCTGCGATCGGTGGAAGAGTTCCAAACAAAGTGTTACAACTGATTCTACGACTGAGTCCGAGTACTATGCCGCGTCTGAAGCTGCAAAGGAAGTGATATGGATGCGTCAATTCTTACAAGGACTATCTGTAGTGCCTAGTTCGAATGACCCGATCACCATCTATTGCGATAATAGAGGTGCCATCTTCCAAGCTAAGGAGCCTAAGTCTAGCAACAAGTCTAGACATGTACAATGGAAAGCTCATCTAATCCGAGATTACGTGGAGCAAAAGGAAGTAGTGATAGAAAAGATTGCTACAGATGATAACATAGCAGATCCTCTCACTAAACCATTACGACAAGATAAGCATGAAGGGCATGTTAATTCCATGGGAATTAAACGTGTTCCTAAGTTGTAGTACTCTTTTATGGATTAGATTCTTTTTCTTGTGTACTCTATACAATATCATCGTTTTGATATTTATATATATTTTGTTTTTCATGTGGATTTGTACGACAATTTTGAACACCACAAAGTGAACTGAACAAACATTATATTTTGGTCCTTAATTGCCCACGTGAGCTGATAACTCAAGGTAATTATTTTTTGACGTTGGTTGATGGTGGGTTCAACGAGCCATAAGTCAAAAGGTTGACTGACCAATCACAGAGGCGATTTATACGGATATCTCGTAGGACACAATTGTGACATCGACGTGGAGTCCTAAATGTTTTATAACATTCGGTGCCCGGTCGTGGATAGGACCTCCATGGTGATCCTAAGAGTCGATTCTTTTGACTATCGATTGTCTCTTGAGACTAAAGCGATTTTGGGTGACTTTGGTTTCTTTCTCACGGTCATCCGTAGGGGGCCAAGTAGATTTTTTTTCGGGTCATTTCATCTTGTGCTTAGGTCGGAAGGAGTCGAGTTGAAGGAAATATTCAGCCTTTATCAGGTACTCGATATTTCTCGGGGCCACTCGAGGAGTCAGAATCGAAATGCATGGCCATGCTCGAATACTGGTCGTTTTATCGGTTGAGTTACTCTCTAGTCGGGGAAACCACTCTAGATACAGATCGATTGTAAAAATACGACCTTTGCGGATCCGGATCTGCAAATTGTTTTACATTGAGTGGGAGAAATTTTAAATGAATATGAGAATCGGTTATCGCACATACACTTGTACGGACAAGTGGGAGTTTGTTAGAGCTGTGTCCTCCAGTTAGTGCGGATAACGTTATTACACATACACTTGTACGGACAAGTGGGAGCTTGTTGGGGCTGGTGTCCTCTACAAGTAGTGCAATAACATTTAAATCTCTAAAAGGATCAAAGGGTATACTTTTGTATTATTATCAGTTGGTCCACGTTTATCAATAACGGTTGGCTTGCTAGATAAGTTTGACGTTATTGTCATACAGATGGCGGTGATCAACTGGTCCCTAAAAGTCACACCTATAGGATACGTTTGAGAGATGTGACGGTATGAAAATACAGTCATGTTGATGCCAAAGTTGACTAAGCAGTTAGTCGGAGTCATTGACTAATAATTAGTCAAACGCGATGTTGAGATGATTATTTGATACGGATTAAATAATAATGGCTAAGACGAATTAAGCGGTTAATTCGTAAATTAAATATTAACGATTATATTTAATTGATGTATATTGAATTAATTATACAATATTGTCTTTGTCGGACATGTATTAATATTTCAACTAATCCGTGTTATTAGTTGATGTTTTAATAACCGATAACCGATGACGATTTATAATAAAAGCGTGTCATATACATTTAGCATTTTTCGAGCCGGACCACGAGGTAAAATTAAGAGGAAGTGGAAGCCCACTTCCCCATGTAGGCTCACGGTTGGCCGAGTGAAGGAACAAAAGGAGAGCTTCTCCTCCTTTCTAACCTAATCATTCATTTGCAAAATTTTTAGGGTTTTTGAGAACATTTTTCTCTCAAAACCTAGATCTCACATCTGAAAAACTCACAACAAATTCTCTCAATATTGCAAGGCAATTAGAGAATACATTCTAGCACAAGGGCATAATCTCAGACGGTCTTGGGTGCAACAATTAGGAGGAAATCTACGTTGATTTCTATTCAATTTGCCGAATTGCACTAGGACCCGAGGTTGATTCTTTACCTTTATCATTTTATTGTATTTTCGTTTATGACCATAAATCACATGTTAATTTTGCGTTATAGTCCGAATTTTAAGGGTATTATACGGATATTACCCCACAGTTATCACACTAATTTGTGGAGGACACAAGCTCCAACACCACCGGGCCTGCCGGGCTATTTTACGGGCTGTTTTGGGCGGTATTTCCGCCCCTTTTCCCTTTTTCCTACCAAAATCCGTTTCAAGCTCAATTTAATACCGTCTCAAGCAACAATCAACAATACCCATTTCGTTTCAATGCTCAAGTATATGAAATAACCACAAATTAGTAAACTTTAACAACACAAGTCATGTGAAAACGGAACTAACACATTATCAATCACCTAAACACTTAACAAACAACAAACACAACATCCATGTGACATTAAATCGTTGAGTAACTCGGAATAGTTACCTTAAGCTAGCAAAGAGGCAAGTAATAACTTGAGAAAGCTTCTAAAACCCAAAATTACCCTTCATCTTCAACCACATATGAGTCACCTAACTCATCTTCAAATTCTTCACCTATAAGAACAACAAAAACACAATTATTAAGCTTAAATTCGAAACCCTAAAAAGATAAGACCCGAAACAAAATTGGGGAAAATGAAAATAAAGCTTACTAGTAGATGATGATTGAAGAGAGGATTCCAAATATATAAGTTTTATTCAAATTGGTGGAGAAATGAAAGATTTATGGTGGTTTTAGGGATTGTAAGGAGGTTATTTTGAGACGAATTTGGTTGTTTTATGAAAGGAAGAGAGAGAGTGAATTATGGAGGAAATGAAAATTGAAAGAGGAAGACAAATGGGGAAGGTGGCCGGTCCATAAGGCATGGGGAGTGGTCAATTGTTTACGTTCTGGGTTTGCTTCGACGGTAATTAGAAATATTCATCGAACGCGATTTCCGAGAATATTAAAGTTCTTAAACACGATTTTACTAAAAGATTTAGTACCCATATGCCCAATATCCAAACTCGTTTACCCAACGACCGTAAGAAATGGGAAAATCCCAATATTACGACTTTTATCAGAAATCTATTTTATCAAAGTAAAAGGTTTAAATATAGTTTAAATTACTTTTAAACATTTCTAAACTATCAAAAGTGATTACATTACTTCAAACTAAAATAAAATTATATTTTATCAAATTATTATTATTTCAAATAAATTAATATTAAATTAAAATGGATTAAAATATTACTTTTAAAATATAATATAGGTCTTCAAATTTACGGGGTTTTACAATCATCCCTCCTTTTAAGAAGTTTCGTCCCCGAAACTTAGAAGAAGGAACAGTGTATATATGTAGGTCTTTCTCTTTAAATCAATTAGTCAACATCTTCAAAACATGAACTTATGAAAATATACGTGTCCTTTCAATGGAACGGAAATATCCTCGTCAATCGCCCGAGAACACCAACATGCCAAATCAGAACAAAAATACATTTTTACGCCAACAACTGAGAAAACTAATTATCGGACGTCTCCAATAACGAGCCTTAACCCTCATTGACGTTAAAACCAGTGGGAAAACATTAAAACATTTTCAAAAACCTTTAGTTCGAAACTCTTCAATAAGGATAATGACTCCACTAATCATGACTAAACTCTAACTACGACTCTTATACAACTAAGCAATGACTACTAACGCGGAGAATATTCCAGGGAAGGAGAGGAACACTCGAAAGGATAGCTAAAACTCACAAGGATTAGATAAAGGAACGGAAAGTACCTCACGAGAAGAGTTCGGGATATTTAGCTAACATAGAAGATTCAGGCTCCCAAGTTTCTTCTTCGACATTTCCACAACGCCAAAGGATACGAACTAGGGGCACCACTTTGTTTCTAAGTTGCTTATTTACCCTTTCGAGGATTCGGATCGACCTTTCTTCCAAAGCCAAGTTAGGTTCCAAATCTGGGATTTCTTCTTGAATAACATGACTCATATCACTAATGTAGTTCCTCAACTGAGATACATGGAAGACATTATGAACCTTGCTCAAATTCGGGGGCAACTCTAAACGGTAAGCAATGGGACCAATCTTCTCAAGCACACGGAAAGGTCCAATGTATTTGGGACTCAGCTTTCTTTTCACACCAAAACGTTTCACCCCTTTCATAGGTGACACCTTAAGGAATACTCGATCATCAACCTCAAAGGCAAGTGGTCGACGACGGGCATCAGCATACGATTTCTGTCGGTCTTGAGTGGCTTTCATACGCTCTCGAATGATCTGAACCTGATTGATGGTCTCAGTCACTAAATTGGGTCCCAACACATGAGCATCTTGGACTTGATCCCAACAGACCGGACTACGGCACTTCCTACCATACAAAGCTTCATAAGGTGACATCTTGATAGAAGTATGATAGCTATTGTTGTAGGAGAATTCAACAAGAGGTAAGCACTTCTCCTAAGAAGTGTGGAAGTCTAAAGCACAAGCACAGAGGAGGTCCTCTAAAGTCTGGATAGTCCTCTCAGTCTGTCCATCCGTAGCGGCATGAAAAGAGGTACTCATCAGTAGCTTACTACTCATGGCTTCTTGCAAAGCAGTCCAGAAACGGGAACAGAATCTCAGGTCACGATCTGAAACTATATCCTTAGGCACTCCATGGTAGCATACTATCTCCTTCACGTAGGCACCAGCTAGGACATCAAATCTCCATGTCTCCTTAATAGGTATAAACCTAGCACATTTGGTCAATAGATCTACAACCACCCAAACCGCATCTTTTCCGCTAGCAGTCTTAGGTAAGGCCATCACAAAGTCCATGGAGATGGACTCCCATTTCCAAAGGGGAACATCCAAAGGTTGTAGCAAACCCCCGGGTTTCTGATGCTCAATCTTCACTTTCTGACAGGTAAGACACTTGCTAACATACTCTAGGACATCAATCTTCATCCTAGGCCACCAAAACTGAAATCTCAAGTCTTTATACATCTTGTCACCACCAGGATGAATAGAGTAAGGAGAAAGGTGAGCTTCATCAAGGATCTTCTTCCTCAACTCGGCTACTCTTGGAACATACATCCTACCTTGGTAACGAAGGTATCCATCACTATCCACCACACAATCCTTAGCTTGCCCAAGTTGGATTTTTGCTTGAATGGACTTGAAAGTAGCATCCTCAGGTAGGCACGTACGGATCTCACGGTAAAAGTCGGGTTCTGCACTCAAGGCACTAAGATAGTCAAAGCCCTTCCCAACAAGGCTTATCCCTAACTTTTGAAATTCCGTGGTAAGTTCATCAGGTAACACACGGATATTGCTCAGAGAGTGACTAGTCTTCCTACTCAAAGCATCGGCCACCACATTTGCTTTCCCTTCATGATAAATCAACTCGGCATCATAATCATTCACCAACTATAGCCATCTTCTTTGCCTCATATTCAATTCTTTCTGGGTAAAGATACACCTCAAACTCTTATGATCGGTATAAATACGGCAATGAACTCCAATAAGGTAATGCCTCTATGTCTTCAAGGCATGTACCACGGCGGCTAATTCAAGATCATGAGCAAGATTAAGCGAGGAAAGGAGGTATGAACGGTAACGCTTATGGTCAAAGAAGAAAGGAAATTAGACAACAAGGAAACGCAAGGTACTCAAATCTCAAACAACAACATCAACCTAAGCGGTTCCGAAAACTTCTTAGCAACAAAACTTATAACCACATCACTCCCAAGGATTTCCTCAAAACGCTCATGTTACTTCATCCTAATCTATTCCCTGAAACAGGGTACTCCACTATAAGTGTGATTTCACCATTCCAAATCCTCAAACATCCACAAACAACTTCCACAAGATCAAGGTCAAAGTTCCAACAAAGCTATACTCATATCCAACTAGTGTCAACCATGGGTTTCTCAAAATATTAAAATCCTCAATCAAAGATCCGAATACCAAGCTATAAATTCCCAGAAAGGGTTCCTCAAATATTCCACCATTCAATTCCATCCATTTAAAGTCAAGTACCAAGCACTAGTATCCCAAGACATGTCTCACTACACTTCCCAAGGCTCTCAAATCCCAAACCTAAACAACAAATCCAAGTTCTATAGCCTTAGTAACAAACGCAACTCACACTTGACAACACAAAATCCACCAATCAAGAATACTCACTTTATCAAGGATCTAGGTCTAAGAATCATTAAGTATGTCTCATCACACTACCTAGGTCTTTCTAACATCACAACCTCTCAAAACCAGGGTTATGGATTACCACAAACAATCTCCTCAAAAGTCAAATTCTCCAACCAAGGCCAACATTCCTCAAAAGAAAGAGTACTATAAAAAGGCATTAAGGGAAGATAAGCAAGGAACAAAACACAAGTTGGGAGGGTATAAGAGTCACTCCTAAGGAAAGAAAAGAGAGTTTAGAAGAAGAAGCAAGCATTAAGAAGTAAAGAGTAAGGCAAGGTACACAAAGATGGAGGGATAACTTCGAGGAAGAAGAAGCATTCTTCTCAAGTTGAACAAATTTCCTATGCCCGACGATAGGCACCAAATCTTGATCACGACACGGGTAAGCTCACGGTCATTGATCCAAGGGTACAAAAATGATTGACAATCAACAAACATGTTAGAACTTAACAAAGAGCAAACACACTACAGACTCCCACCTTAGGTCCTTAAGTCTACCCATCCTACCCATCTCTCAAGTTTATTATTTTAAGGTCAAGTTATTTTTATCGGGGGTGCACAAACGCGCGTCGGGAGCAAATATGCTCTTATACCAACTGTGACACCCTCATTCATTGCGGAAAAGTAAACACGTAATTATAGAATAAAACTGCATGGATATGTTATGTTTGTAATAGGTTCATTTGGGTAAAAACCTGTAATTTTTAAAACCTGAACCTGTTATAAAGATATCCAAATTGAAAGGTGTCAAAACATACAAGGTCTAAATAGAAGTTTCATAACGTAACCATCGCTAAAGTCGCGAATAGCAACGTTATACAACCAAATGTAAAGAGGGAGACATATGTCCCTAAAATGTATGTGACATAAAAACTCGTATAAGAGTCTCTACAAATAAAACCAAATCTAAGTAAGTCCCAAGGTTACTTTGCTCGCTAGTTCGTCCATGAACCCCATATAAGCATCACCATACCTGTCGATCGCATTTTATACAAATACGAAAGCCACAGTCAGTGGGGAGTAACTCCGAGTTCTCCCAGCCACGAAATGTCATAATTAATATAACATGTAAACATAAGAATATGAATATGAATACCACATAGCCTTAGCATATAGATGCTAGACAATCGTGCTTATCATGTGAACAATAATATAACAACACATAGTCCTAGCATGTGAATACTAGACCGACTCATACTACACTATCATGTGAATCACATAACATCCAGGAATCCAAACTCTATCAACCATAGCCGGCTTGCATCTCACCTTCTATGATTCATAGAATCATCAAACAAGAAAGGACAATATATCTATAGACAGGCATAAGTTCTTAGTACAGTCAATAGTCACTCTGTAACTCGAATCTATACCACGAGGTAAGGTAAACACCCTAGTCCTAAACCTGCGCAGACCTAGCGACATGCGGAAAAATACCGCATCCAAGACCCATGATCACAACACATGAGTACCCCTAAGGAGTCCACCAAAGGGTTGGCTAGTACTTAAGCTGACCACATACTTCTAAGAGTACGTCAGGAGGTCATACCCTAACTTGGATATAAACCCACCAAGCTAAGACACAAAGGCTATTAAGCGGTGAACATACACTCGTCAAAGACTATAAGGGCTTATCTATGACGATGGTCTAAGATACCAACACCACACAAGACAAGTAGGACACCCACTTAACCATAAGAGGGGCAAAGAGTCCAAACTTGCACACACAAATGATCATACACACCCTAGCATATGAAAGGCTACGCAAGAGCATATTCAGCTAACAACCCAACAATATCTCCAATATCAATAATAATCCAAATTCCAGCTAACCAACAGTTCCATAATCCATGAGAACAAGCTAAAATGGCAAAGAGGCAACAAGACTCAAGCATAAGGCATCCAACAACCAACATGTGAAATGATAATCACAAATGTCAAGGCATCAACATAAAACATCTAGTTATAGGTGCAAATGTAACTAGAGAGTGGATAAAGAGTGTGTGTCCAAATTGTATCTAACTTGAGGGATGATAACCTCTAGTTAGCTCTTGTATGATGGGATGTTATTAATATTTACACTTACTTTCCCCGCCCCCCCCCCCCCCCCAAAAAAAAAACATAAAACATCCAATAACAACCAATCTCACCTCAAAGACAAACCCTCGACCCTAGTCCCGCGACGGGTCATCGGTCAAATCGAGGCTGACCGGTTTAAACCTAGCTTGACCAAACTCATTTGGTCAAATTATTGACTCAGTCTTGGCCTACTTTGGCCCAAATCACAAAATTCATCACAATATCATTCTCATGCCATTTTCAATTTCTATCATGTAAAAAACTATCAACATAAGGAAATATATTCCAACTTACAAAATATCCAATTCAATTAAGTTCTCGCATAATAATGATTACCCACATGCCAAAAATACCAAAATACATAAATACGCAAACAAAAGACCCAAAACATCAAATAATAGACCCAAGACCCGACCCAAAGTGACGGGTCAAAGTCCGGGCCAGACCCATCGGGCCTGCCGGGCTGTTTTGGGCTGTATTTCCGCCCCTTTTATCTTTTTCCTACCAAAATCCGTTTCAAGCTCAATTTAATACCGTCTCAAGCAACAATCAACAATACCCATTTCGTTTCAATGCTCAAGTATATGAAATAACCACAAATTTGTAAACTTTAACAACACAAGTCATGTGAAAAACGGAAATAACACATTATCAATCACCTAAACACTTAACAAACAACAAACACAACATCCATGTGACATTAAATCGTCGAGTAACTCGGAATAGTTACCTTAAGCTAGCAAAGAGACAAGTAATAACTTGAGAAAGCTTCTAAAACCCAAAATTACCCTTCATCTTCAACCACATATGAGTCACCTAACTCATCTTCAAATTCTTCACCTATAAGAACAACAAAACACAATTATTAAGCTTAAATTCGAAACCCTAAAAAAATAAAACCCGAAACAAAATTAGGGAAAATGAAAATAAAGCTTACTAGTAGATGAGGTTTGAAGAGAGGATTCCAAATATATAAGTTTTATGCAAATTGGTGGAGAAATGAAAGATTTATGATGGTTTTAGGGATTGTAAGGAGGTTATTTTGAGACGAATTTGGTTGTTTTATGAAAGGAAGAGAGAGAGTGAATTATGGAGGAAATGAAAATTGAAAGAGGAAGACAAATGGGGGAGGTGGCCGGTCCATAAGGCATGGGGAGTGGTCAATTGTTTACATTCTGGGTTTGCTTCGACGGTAATTAGAAATATTCATCGAACGCGATTTCCGAGAATATTAAAGTTCTTAAACACGATTTTACTAAAAGATTTAGTACTCATATGCCCAATATCCAAACTCGTTTACCCAACGACCGTAAGAAATGGGAAAATCCCAATATTACGACTTTTATCAGAAATCTATTTTATCAAAGTAAAAGGTTTAAATATAGTTTAAATTACTTTTAAACATTTCTAAACTATCAAAAGTGATTACATTACTTCAAACTAAAATAAAATTATATTTTATCAAATTATTATTATTTCAAATAAATTAATATTAAATTAAAATAGATTAAAATATTACTTTTAAAATATAATAAAGGTCTTCAAATTTACGGGGTGTTACACTTGGCTACTCGATTGAGTAGCCCTGAGATCAGAATGCCTCAATTCTGCCACACCTTGTAATACCCGCCCTTTTAGGGACCCTTGACCAGCGTTGACTGACCTTGGGATCGGGAATAGTTCTTAGAAGTACGTGTCAAAGCTATCTTGGGTTACGAGTTAAGAGTGGTACTCGATAGAGTAGAGGCTACTCGATCGAGTAGTGTGGTTACTCGATCGGGTAGGGGGTTACTCAATCGAGTGTGTGTGGTACTCGATCGAGTATCGAGTTTTCAGCGAGGGTTGTTAATCGCATTTTGTTAAATCCGCAAGTCATTTCCGCCTCATTCCTTCTATCCTCTAGTCGCCCCTTTTGTAACGCCCCGTAATTTCGGACCGTTAATATATTTCGAAAATAATTAATTAATCAAGTAAAATTTGACATTAATGTATTTAAAGTAAAAATAATTCAAAGAAATATAATTTTATTATATTTTGAAGAAAAGTATTTATTTTGATAGTTTCGAAATGTTTAAAAATAGTTTAAACCGTGTAAAAATCTTTTAGTTCGAAATAAGGGCATATCGGGGGGGAAAATGACAATTCTTTTGAACATTGGGTAAACGAATTTGGAAATGGGTCGTATGAGTATTCAATTTTCTTGTAATCTCGTGTTTAAGAACTTTGGTCTTGTCGGAATTTGCATTTGACCAACGGTTCTAATTATTATAGAAACGAGCCAAAAACGGACTCGTAAAATCCCGACTAAAAACCCGCTCCTTCCTTTCCTCCTTTCCTCTCCCTTACCCGCGGCTCCCCTTCCCCTTCCTTTTTTTTTCTGATTTTCTTGTGTTCATCTTCCTCAACTTTCCCAAAAACCAAAAAAAACACCATTTTAACATAATTTCAAGCTAAATCTCACCATAATTTCTTCATTTCTTGACGGATTTTCATAAAATTTATATTTCCGGAATCCTCTCGTCGAGATCTACAACCTAGTGAAGAATTGGAGGACGAGTTTGGGGACTCGTATATTGTCGAAGATAGCGGCTAGTTGCTTGTTAGGGTTTGGTTTTTAAGGTGCTAATTGCTTATTTTCTAGCTTAAGGTAACATATTTCGAGTTACTCGACGAATAATCGTCACAATCTTTGTTGTTTTTGTATGTTTTGTGATTTTTATTTAAGTAGTTAATTCCATATGATAAAATGGTTGCATGCATGGCTAATTCATGTATTTTTGTTAGTTTAAGTTAACATGTTAGTATTGGGGACGATTAATTATGTTTCAGACGGTCTTATACTGAACAAAAATGGAGAAATGGAGGTGTGGGGAGTGGCGGCAGCAGGCCCGGCAGGCCCACGGCTGGCCCACGGCTGGCCCGGGTTGGTCCGTTGCATGTTTCGCGGTTTTCCATGCAATATTTGTCATTTCGGGTTCATTAATGTTATAGTTAGTATAAGATACATATGAGTACACTTAGGAAATGAATCATATTAGTAGTAAAAATTATGTTAATGGTAAAAATTATGTTTATATTGGTAGTTGCACATGTTAGGGTAGATTATAAAATGAAATTGTAATGATTAGGCTCAAAATGAATTCTATAGTGATAATTGTAATGTTTTGTTGATTGTGCCGAAAACTGAGCCTTAGTCCCTTTGACTGATTCGATGTCAGTCAATTGAGTGATTGGTCAGCCGCAATTTAACCCGTACCTGTCGCAGGACTGGGGTTGCGGGTAAAAATTCGGTTGGATGAAATTTTGAATGAATTAGATAATCGGCCTTTTTCTTGTTTTAGGCCATTTATTATATTTTTATTTCACATGTGTAGTTAGTTGATTTAAGTAGCTTCTTATATTGTAGAAACGGCCCTAGATTCCCCGAAACCTTTAATATGGTTAATATTGTTAGAATTGGAAATTGGTATTGAATACTTATTGAGGATACTGTTGGATTGTCTGCTGAATAGACATTTATATAGCCTTTCACATAATAGAATGTTAGCATTTATGTTGGTAGGTTGGACTCTTTGCCCTCTTATGGTTAAGTGGGTGTCTTACTTGCCTTGTGTGGTGTGGGCTAAAGTATTCAAGCTGGGACTAGCTGGGACTAGGTCCTAGGTGAGTATTTCGGCCTTCATCATAGATAGGTCTTTATAGTCTTTGACGAGTATATGTTCACTGCTTGATAGCCTTTGTGTTCCTGACTAGTGGATTTATATCCAAGTTGGGGCATGACCTCGTTACTTATTTTGATAGCAAGTGGTCAGCTTAAGTACTAGCCAACCCTTTGGTGGACTCCTTAGGGTACTCACTTTGTTTTAGAAAAATTGTGGGTCTTGGGTGCGGTGGTGTGTATCCGCATGTGTCTAGGGTCCTTGCAGATTTTAGGCTAGGATTGTGTTGTGTCTTGGCCATGTTTTATTAATATTAACCGCTGAGCCAAGATACCGGTTCGATTACCTTCCCTACCTCGTGGTATAGACTCGAGTTACAGAGTGACTATTGACCGTGCTAAGAACTTATGCCTGTCTTTGATATATTGCCCTTTCTTGTATGGTGACTTTATGAATTGTAATAGGTGAGATGTAAGCCGTGTGATTGATAAAGTTTGGATTACTACTTGTTATATGTTTCACATGATAGTTTAAATTGGTCAGTTTAGTATTCATATGATAGAATACTTGGGAATTAGATTAATTATCATGTTGTTTACATGTTACATTAAATATGACGTTTCGTGGCTGGGAGGACTCGAAGTTACTCCCCACTGAATTGTGGCTTTCGTGTTTGTATAAAATGCGATTGACAGGTACTTGATGCTTAGTTGGGGTTCACGGACGAGCTAGTGAGCAAGAGAACCTTGGACCTAGTTTGGCTATTTTTGTAGAAACCTTTAACTTTTGGTTTTGTATATATTTTGAAGGGACACATGTCTCCCTCTTCTATTTTGGTTTGTATCACTATATTCCTGCGTCTTTTGTTATGTATGTAAATTAGTTTGTTAGAAATTGCAGGTTATGGCACTCTCCTTCTGGAAATGTTTGTGAATGGTTTAGGAAAATTTTTGAAATTACAGGTTTTATCTAGTTGAACCAATTACAAACATATCCTGTCAGTTTTTCCGTAGAATTTACGTCTTTATTTAAGGCTAAAAATGAGGGTGTCACAGTTGGTATCAGAGCTTATTTGCTCCCGACGCACGTTTGTGCACCCCACCTAAAATTACTTGACCTTTAAATAATAAACTTGAGAGATGGGTAGGATGGGTAGAGTTAGGATTTTATGTGGTAGTCTGTTTGTGATTGCTAATTGTTAGGTTTGTTGATTGTTAGTTATTAATTTTGGTGCCGTTAAAGATTGGTTATGCCAAATGAAGAATGCTTCCACTTTCTCGATATTTCTTTCCGTTTTCAGTGTATCTTACCTTAATCTTCCAATTTCGTTGTTCATTCGTCTTTCAAATTCCTCTTATCTCGCCTTGGTAACTACTCTTCAATTCTTTCTCCTGATTCATCCTTGGTTCGTTTTCTCCTTATAACAGAAGTCCATGTGGACACCTTCCTTTTATTCCGCAGGATAGTCCCCTTGTTCAAGAGAACCCGGTTTTGAGAGAATGTAACTTTGGAGGGCGTGAACGAGTGAGAAATTGATTGCTTAAGGTTTGAGTTGTATAGGAGAATATAACTTGGGATCCTTTGGTTAGTCTTGTTAGTTGTGCTTGATATGGGAGCCTAGTGAGTTGAGAAACACCTTGGGATTTATGACTATTGAGAGCTTGTTTGTTATACATGATTGAGCATGGGTACTACCTTAGTACATAAGATGGAATGAACCTGAGCTACTTCATTTGAGAGTCTTGATGTTTCTTGTGGAAAATTTAAGGAATGATAGTTAGCCCTAATCCTTGTAGGCCTTGAAAGGAATACAATAGGACATTGACGTTGCTTAATGGATTGGTATCGTACTTTGGAATTAGTTAGTTTGTTAAACCTTTTGAGTTGACCAAATCTAGTATAGAGTAGCCCTTGTTGACCTTTCAAAATTTGAGAACACGTGGTTGACCTTTTTAATCATATCCGAATTTGGGAATTTTGGTGGAATGTTGTTCAATGTAGTTCGTGAGTTCAAAGATGTGATTCTAATTTATGGTATCGGAGACTAGAAGTATTAAGTCGTGAGATGAGGGAGTAAACAAGCCATGGTACTTGGGGATGACATAGTAAGTGAAGTTCGATGATGAGAATGGTAAAGGAGATACTTTGGGACATGGATGGTAACAAATGAATTTGTGTGGTGAATTGATTTTGGCTCTTAGAACCAATTGAGTTGAGGAATACCTACCTTTGTGGAGTCCTTGTTAGTCCTATGATTTGGTAGACTTTTGAGGCTTTGTTGAGCACCTTAGTGATGTAACCTTATCATATCGATCATAAGCTTTGATGAGTGTTTGGTAAGCGGTAACCCTTTCATTATGCCGCTCTGTTTCTCCTTCCCTTCTCTTTAACGTTTGTTGAACCCTGTTTTTATGCCAAGGTTTACGTATCTTCTTCTTGCCCTAGATATCTTCTTAACTCGAATACCTTTTATTTTTGTCAACCGTTATCTTTATCTTTACGGTCGACTCTTAGTTTCCTAACTTGTCGGGTTCATGCACCCTTTGAAAATATTTTACCGTTTCTCTATCCCGTTATCACTCCGTATCTCCTTAGTATAGTTGGTACCCTGTTGACCATGTTTACGGAGTTAGTGAGATGTGATTTGAGGATATAGGATTGACTAAGTAGCCGAGTTTGGGTTTGGCTTCCATAATCACTTTGGATATGAGGGTTGGATAATGTATATGTTATCGTGTGGGAAATGTTAAATGTGGGATTATTTGTTGGTTTTAGTGAGTGATATTGATTACTACTTGAAGTATGTTATGAGAGTGAGAGTAAGCTACATTGTTGGGAAGTCTTAGCACTTGTTTTGGTAACTAGAAAGGGTAATGGTTTGGTTGACACCAATTGTTAGGTTAAAGAACATAGTTTCACTTATGGTTTTAGGATCTTTGAGGTGATAAAGTGTTGTTACAATTAAGACCTTGTTCCTTGGGAATTTGATGGTAAGTAAGTTTTAGGATGTCAAATTTGAAAGAATATTCCTTGAGATGTTGATGACCATAATGGTTTGGTGATGCGATTTGGTATTTTAGTTGACTCTTGAGAGTTCTTGAGTTGAGAGAGACTTAGTGTTGAGAAGAATTTGTTAACCCTATAGATTTATAGACCTTGAGGTCGCATTGAGTACTTGAGATGATGGGATGATGTTGTAGCTGAGTGTAGATCCGCTTTTGGCAATCCTTAATAAGCAAAAGGATAGAAAACTTGAGATCCTATTGATTTTTCAGAGTTTGGGGTTGGTATGTTACTACCTTGTTTTGAAATGAGAATCTTGTGGAATATTTGAGGAACTTTCTCTTGGAGTTTATAGCTTGGTATTGGGATTCTTGATTGAAGGTTTACTTTTTGAGGAAACCATAGTTGACACTAGTTGGATACGAATATAGCTTTGTTGGAAGCTTTGACCTTAGGCTTGTGGAAGTTGTTTCTGGATGTTTGAGGATTTGGAACGATGAGATCACGCTTATAGTGGAATACCTTGTTTCAGGGAATAGATTAGGATGAGGTAACATAAGCAATTGAGGAAACCCTTGGGAGTAGACCTGTCAAAACTTGACCCGACCCGAAAACCCGACCCGACCCGACCCGTTTTCTTAGGGTTACAAACCCGGTTTTTTCGACCCGCGACCCGTTTGACCCGAACCCGAAATGACCCGTTATTTTAGGGTCGAGACCCGACCCGAACGGGTCGACCCGTTGGGTCAAGGGAAAATCATGAATTTTATTAAAAATATTATTATTTATATATTATATTTGAAAATATAGTTAAAAAATTGTTTTTTTATTACTTAAAATTAAAAATTCAACTAAAAAGTCAATTTTATATAACTTTTATAATATTTAATAATAAAATAATTATTAAAAAAACTTTATTTTAATAATTATATCAATATAATTATTGTATATGATGAATATGACTAAAATAATAATTTTAAACATATTTTAAATTTTAAAAATATATTTTTTAAATTAAAAAAATCGTTTAAAAAAGGCGTTAAAAATTATTTCTTGACCCGTATTCTGACCCTAACCCGACCCGTGACCCGTATGACCCGACCCGTATCTGACCCGACCCGTATTTGACCCGACCCGTATTCTGACCCGACCCGTATGACCCGACCCGGGACCCGACCCGCCCGACCCGTTTGACAGGTCTACTTGGGAGTGATGTGGTTATGAGTTTTGTTGTTAGGAAGTTTTTGGCACCGTTTTGGGTGTTGTGGTAGTTTGTGATAAAAGTGTCTGGCATTTCCTTGTTGTCTGATTTTCCTTCTTCCTTGATCATGAGCGTTACTGCTCATACCTCTTTTCCTTACTTCATCATACTCCTCTCATAAGTTTGATGTTGGTAACCTATGAAACTCCATCTTTGACACCCAATTAGGTTCGACTTCAATTCTTACCTCATGAAATTCATACAGCTCTTTTGATTATTATTCTTATTATAGAACTTTAAACTAAAATTTTGAAAATGCTTTTATGATTTTTAATGGTTTTAACATTAATGAGTGTTAAATCTCGTTGTTGGAAACGTCCCAATAATGGGTTTTCTCATTTATTGATGTAGAAATATTTTTATATCTTGATATGAATGTGGATGTTCTTGTCTGATCAACGAGAGTATCACCGTTTCATTGAAAAGATACCTATATTTTCTTATAACTATATTATGAAGATGTTGTTTACTATAATTTCTCCTTCTAAGTTTCGAGGACGAAACTTTTTAAAAGGAGGGGTGATTGTAACGCCCCGTAATTTCGGACCGTTAATATATTTCGAAAATAATTAATTAATCAAGTAAAATTTGACATTAATGTATTTAAAGTAAAAATAATTCAAAGAAATATAATTTTATTATATTTTGAAGAAAAGTATTTATTTTGATAGTTTCGAAATGTTTAAAAATAGTTTAAACCGTGTAAAAATCTTTTAGTTCGAAATAAGGGCATATCGGGGGGGAAAATGACAATTCTTTTGAACATTGGGTAAACGAATTTGGAAATGGGTCGTATGAGTATTCAATTTTCTTGTAATCTCGTGTTTAAGAACTTTGGTCTTGTCGGAATTTGCATTTGACCAACGGTTCTAATTATTATAGAAACGAGCCAAAACCGACTCGTAAAAATCCCGACTAAAAACCCGCTCCTTCCTTTCCTCTTTTCCTCTCCCTTACCCGCGGCTCCCCTTCCCCTTCCTTTTTTTTTCTGATTTTCTTGTGTTCATCTTCCTCAACTTTCCCAAAAACCAAAAAAAACACCATTTTAACATAATTTCAAGCTAAATCTCACCATAATTTCTTCATTTCTTGACGGATTTTCATAAAATTTATATTTTCGGAATCCTCTCGTCGAGATCTACAACCTAGTGAAGAATTGGAGGACGAGTTTGGGGACTCGTATATTGTCGAAGATAGCGGCTAGTTGCTTGTTAGGGTTTGGTTTTTAAGGTGCTAATTGCTTATTTTCTAGCTTAAGGTAACATATTTCGAGTTACTCGACGAATAATCGTCACAATCTTTGTTGTTTTTGTATGTTTTGTGATTTTTATTTAAGTAGTTAATTCCATATGATAAAATGGTTGCATGCATGGCTAATTCATGTATTTTTGTTAGTTTAAGTTAACATGTTAGTATTGGGGACGATTAATTATGTTTTGAGACGGTCTTATCTTGAACAAAAATGGAGAAATGGAGGTGTGGGAGTGGCGGCAGCAGGCCCGGCAGGCCCACGGCTGGCCCGGGTTGATCCGTTGCATGTTTCGCGGTTTTCCATGCAATATTTGTCATTTCGGGTTCATTAATGTTATAGTTAGTATAAGATACATATGAGTACACTTAGGAAATGAATCATATTAGTAGTAAAAATTATGTTAATGGTAAAAATTATGTTTATATTGGTAGTTGCACATGTTAGGGTAGATTATAAAATGAAATTGTAATGATTAGGCTCAAAATGAATTCTATAGTGATAATTGTAATGTTTTGTTGATTGTGCCGAAAACTGAGCCTTAGTCCCTTTGACTGATTCGATGTCAGTCAATTGAGTGATTGGTCACCGCAATTTAACCCGCACTGCCGCAGACCGGGGTTGCGGGTAAAAATTCGGTTGGATGAAATTTTGAATGAATTAGATAATCGGCCTTTTTCTTGTTTTAGGCCATTTATTATATTTTTATTTCACATGTGTAGTTAGTTGATTTAAGTAGCTTCTTATATTGTAGAAACGGCCCTAGATTCCCCGAAACCTTTAATATGGTTAATATTGTTAGAATTGGAAATTGGTATTGAATATTTATTGAGGATACTGTTGGATTGTCTGCTGAATAGACATTTATATAGCCTTTCACATAATAGAATGTTAGCATTTATGTTGGTAGGTTGGACTCTTTGCCCTCTTATGGTTAAGTGGGTGTCTTACTTGTCTTGTGTGGTGTGGGCTAAAGTATTCAAGCTGGGACTAGCTGGGACTAGGTCCTAGGTGAGTATTTCGGCCTTCATCATAGATAGGTCTTTATAGTCTTTGACGAGTATATGTTCACCGCTTGATAGCCTTTGTGTTTCGACTAGTGGATTTATATCCAAGTTGGGGCATGACCTCGTTACTTATTTTGATAGTAAGTGGTCAGCTTAAGTACTAGCCAACCCTTTGGTGGACTCCTTAGGGTACTCACTTTGTTTTAGAAAAATTGTGGGTCTTGGGTGCGGTGGTGTGTATCCGCATGTCTAGGTCTGCAGATGTGATTTTAGGCTAGGGTTGTGTTGTGTCTTGGCCATGTTTTATTAATATTAACCGCTGAGCCAAGATACCGGTTCGATTACCTTCCCTACCTCGTGGTATAGACTCGAGTTACAGAGTGACTATTGACCGTGCTAAGAACTTATGCCTGTCTTTGATATATTGCCCTTTCTTGTATGGTGACTTTATGAATTGTAATAGGTGAGATGTAAGCGGTTCATGATTGATAAAGTTTGGATTACTACTTGTTATATGTTTCACATGATAGTTTAAATTGGTCAGTTTAGTATTCATATGATAGAATACTTGGGAATTAGATTAATTATCATGTTGTTTACATGTTACATTAAATATGACGTTTCGTGGCTGGGAGGACTCGAAGTTACTCCCCACTGAATTGTGGCTTTCGTGTTTGTATAAAATGCGATTGACAGGTACTTGATGCTTAGTTGGGGTTCACGGACGAGCTAGTGAGCAAGAGAACCTTGGACCTAGTTTGGCTATTTTTGTAGAAACCTTTAACTTTTGGTTTTGTATATATTTTGAAGGGACACATGTCTCCCTCTTCTATTTTGGTTTGTATCACTATATTCCCGCGTCTTTTGTTATGTATGTAAATTAGTTTGTTAGAAATTGCAAGTTATGGCACTCTCCTTCTGAAAATGTTTGTGAATGGTTTAGGAAAATTTTTGAAATTACAGGTTTTATCTAGTTGAACCAATTACAAACATATCCTGTCAGTTTTTCCGTAGAATTTACGTCTTTATTTAAGGCTAAAAATGAGGGTGTCACACCTTTCCCTTCCCTTCACCATAAAACCTCCATGGAAGCCCTTTGAAGGTCCTTGTGCCTTAGGAGAGCGTAGCTTGAGTCGGGTAGCGGTCGTTTGCCGGGTTTCTCCTTGTAGGTATGTTGTCATCATCATCCATATCCTTGTCTTTGCAGTTAGGGTTTGCTTGATAGTAATAGGTGATTGTGTTGTGCTTATAGGCTTTGATTGATTGCTGGATATGTCATATGTTGGCATGGATTGGTTGCAATTGCTTAAAGGTAGGTTCGTCTACTCAGTTTCTGTAGATGGTTTAGTGTGTCGGTTGTTGTGGTTGTGGTGTGTTGTCGTATTAAATCTTGTCGATTCTTCGTTGTTGTATTGTGATTGTGATTGTTTGTTTTCGGTTCTCGAGATGCGTTCTACCGAGTGGAGTCACTTGCGGGGAGTGGCTTCACGCCCTAATTTTGCCCTTCGTGGAACCCGCCACGGAAGGGGATGTGCACATTAATGGGACAGGGTTATCGCTCGGTATGATGAGCGGGGATTTAGTGGGTACGGTGCGGTCCCCCATCGCGGTGGTCCCGGTGGACGATCGGGTGACGGAGATTGATCGGTGTGGGTGTACTTGTGTGTGACTGGTTGTGTTACATTGTATTGCTAGTTGTTGTTGGCTTTCTTTGTGTTTTATCTCGATCGACCTTGTGTGGTTGTCTTCTCACTTTTTTATGTGTCCGCCGTGATCCCTTATGGTAAGCGTCTGTCTTAGCAGGTGTTGATGTCGTTGATAGCCGGAGTCAGGGGGGGATGAGTCTTCACGAGATTTGATAGTTATAGCAAGTAGTCTTTGAGTTGTATCTTTTATATCATCAGTTGGTTTAAAACACTTGTAATATAACATAATAGTTCTTTTATCGACATTTGATTATTACTGTCCTCGAGCAACCGAGATGGTAATGCCCTTATATGCTAAGGAAGGCCTAGTTAAGGCTCCTCTGGATATGGGGGTGTTACAAAGTGGTATCAGAGCGACAATTTTGGAACCTGTAACAAATGAACGTAATGAACGTAGTGAGTCTAATAAAATGAACCTGGTGTATGTATAATGGGAGCCCCGCTGATGCTAGATTTTGGGTGAGTAGGCGCCCTCATTTCAAAATCTTGGCCCCATGATACTTAAGCCACACTAGTAGAAAAATATTTATTTGCGGCTCCAAAAAAAGGTCTTTTGCGTTTTTTTCATGGGAAAACAAATGGCAGCACAAGAATAAATAAAGTTATTTGCGGCGTTAAAAAACGCCGCAAATAAATGGTTATTTGCGGCGTTTTTTTGAAAAAACGCCGCAAATAAATAGGCTATTTGAGGCCTTTTTTTAAAAAAAAACGCCGCAAATAGGTATTAAAAAAAAAATTTTTTTTTTTTTTTTTTTACAAAAAAAATGATCTAAACAAATGATTTAAATATAATAGCTATCAAATAGAATAACAATCTTACATTATTTTCATTCATACATCAAATAGAATAAAACACATACAAATACACAATACTTCAAAACTAATTACAATGGCACTAAAATACAAAATTAAAAAGTAACTCAAGTTTGATTCTAATGTCAAGCTTCTAAAACATAAAGACCCCATAGTATACTACGGCTATAGGACTCCTTCGTTCAACAAACCAGCTCTTATGTCACCTCTCCAAATGTTCACCGCTCAAAGTGATTTTCCTGGAGTGCGAGACAGTTGCAGCGGAACTGTCAACACAATTGGCATGTCAAAAATGCACAACATGTTTGTAGTTAAAACAGTAGTTGAAAACATAATTTTCTGCAATACTTTGTGACACTAAAAGATACACAAGATTCAGTAGCATCACAAATTTCACAAAAGTCTACAAGTTAATAGAATCCAATGCGTACATTTAATGAAAAATAGAAATCTTTCTTCGCTTGAAAGTTGAAACCAGTCGTCTGTGTAGAAAAACAACACATTTGCATAGATAACTAATCCAATACGATTCATACCCCTCTTAGTAAGAATGTAAGATAAATTACAAATGTTTAAAAAAGAACATACCAAGAGTGAAATTTGTATTATAGATTAAGAAAAGAGAACAATAAATATTTGTATTAGCTTCTGCAACACTAAGCAGGAGCACTAACACATTACTGAAAACGCAAGGATTTACAGCTCACCATCGTGGCACAAAGACCATTGGACAGAGTAGATTGAAACTAATCATCCTATCATCACAATCAATGTAACCTGAGGTCTAAAGTCGAAAGACCACAAACAATGAGAAACTATAACAACTACTTAGGCAAGGAAACTAATCATCCTATCATCACTTTCATCTTAGTTACATCAGATTTCAAAATGAGTTGCTGGCTGGGTTAGCCAAACTCATTAAGAAGGGCCAACAAATGGGTGTGTCCTAGTGTCTAATTCGACGGTCTAATGACATGTCCTTTGTGTTTGGCTAATAGAAGTGTTCAAGTAATAGAAGTGTTCAAGTACCGTATTCATGTCTTAAGTTCCGGACAACACAAAGTACATAGTATAAATAGTGGAAATGACATAAGTATAAATCCATCAACTACTGCTCACTACTCAGCACGTTTAAACTATAATTTTAGATTAATTACTAGCATAACAAAACTGACACTTGTTTGTCTATAATATGCAGTCCTGATATGCACTACAACATGCGTTCCAATAAGAAATGCCACAACAATTCAAACATCAATTTCATCTATCCAATTTCTAAATATCTTAACAAAATCGTCATAAACTAAGACACTGAGCAGTAGGTGCAATCCTGTATGTCAATTAAAAGTGCTGAAAATCACAAGATTCAAACTAAAGTGGCCATGGACGACATAAAATAGATCTTAAATGAAAGAACGATACCTCGCATTGAACATCAATCTCCATGTTCTAGTACTCCACAAACAAACACCTTGAAAACCGAGCAATTAACTGCAACAACCAAAACCAAAACCAAAACCAGTAAAAAAGGTGAACATCAATATCCTCTTGCTTCCTCTTAATCATATTAGACAAACCAGTAGTTCACTACGTAAGATAGACGCATCCAAAACACCCTAACTCACATTTCTCTTAAAAAGAATAACCGTAAAAAAGACCATTGGACAGCTCATCTTTCTTTCAATTTTTGGTCATGAACTCCCGGCATGGACTCGAAACACGATTCATGTGAAAATAATTTAGGTTCGTGATTAAAATTGACCAGATTGACAAGCATATTCAAATTTTATACTCCCTCCATCCCATTTTTATTGTTCCCTTCCCGAAAAGGAAAGTAGGACAATAAAAGTGGGATAGAGGGAGTATAATAAACAAAATCATTTATACAACAAAAATCAAAATCGGTAAAAGGGAACAAAGTCACAATCAAAACCCTAATTTATTTAAATGGTAAATGAAGAATTGGAGAAAAAAGGTGATGTCAGCTATATTCAAACTTTATTTAGTTCTTGCAGTGGTGCGCGGTAGTTAGTGGTACAATGGCAATGAAAATTTGACAGGAAAAAAGAAAATCCTAATGTAATTACCATGTAACTCAAACACATCAGCCAATATACCAACAATTCACTCAAAGATCAATACTTTCAATAGAAATATACTAAGCAACAGATAATATCCGTATTGAGAAACAAAATTTAGGGTAAAAACCTGTGGAGAAAGAACACGAAAACGGTCGGTGGTGTGCGGAAGTTACCAGTATGGTGGCAGGTCGAGCTGCGCGGTGGACGGTGGTGCGTGGTGGAAGTGGTGGCTAGCTATCTTGGTCGACGAGGCCGATTAAGATGATTATTTAGTATCTAAAGTAGCATCATGGCACTATACATGTCCGATGAATTGTTTTTCTTATCAAACTAGTGCAAGAAAGAAATTGCTTAGATGATTGTTTTGACACAGAATATAACATCACAACTGTAACAAACTAGCTGCTCGAGTAGGTTATTAATTGAACTTGGTAAAATTCAAAATCTTTTATTGAACCTGATTGTTGAGGAGTACTTCTCAGGAACAATATCGACACTTAGCAGCTAGTTCTTGTGCGCATCCATCACCTAATGCACCTGAGTCAAAATACTTAACCGGCTTGACGGATAATACTCCAACCATAGCTACATGGATCAATAACAAGAATTAGCATAAGAGTGTTTCTTAGGAGCCTAATTGTTGAGGAGTACTTCACCAAGAAATGAGTCATTTCTAAAAAATTTACTCTAGCATGCCATGTTTACGGCATCGATGTTTGAGTGGCAGGAAAGAGAACTAGCAAAATCAAAATTCATTGTCAGTAGCTTCTATTTGGTATGCAAAATAATGTAGGCAGTAGGCCTCTTTTTTCCTTTTAACTGGCTAATAACAAATTCAGTGAAAAACTAATGTAGCTAATAACAAATTTATTAGTTCTTTTCGTTTTTAATTCTTAAAATTTCCCTTTTTAGAGTATATTAGTTTACCAGTACTAATGGTGCAACCGTAGCACCAAGGAGCTTATTCACATAAACTTAATCATATAATAAAGAATTGTTCTTATCTAGTAGTTCATATAGTTAATATGTCACTTCCATGGAATATCCATACAATCTACACTTAATCAATTCACAAATTATTCAAGAAAATGCGACTAAGTCAGTACACTAAGCTATACGAAAAGTGGCCACACATTAAAGCTTGATCATCCAACATGTTATGAACATTCCAAGTATGGGAATAAAGAAATTCACAAGAAAAGGTAGAAATTCACAAGAAAAGGTAGGGTTGATCAAAATCATCATCAATTAAAAGGTATATATTAAACACCCAAAAGCATGCCTTATGAATATCAAAATATGAAGCTCAGCTAGGAAATCAAAGTAATTACATTTCTAAAGATATAATAGGATATAAGAAAATAAACTTCTATGAATAGTAACTTTTAGACGAATTGAAAGGGCAAGTGACCAGAAGTAGTGATCCTCTGCAACCAAATTAACCTTTAGCACTACTTACTCTATAGTATTTCCTACAACTACCAAATAATCTTTCCATTTTTACAAACAACATTTGAACATCCTACAAACTAATCAAAACATAGTATAAAAGCTACAATACAAAGTTAAGCTTAACAGACTCGAAATACAAATCATAAGTAGGCAGACGAGCATATTGTTGTGTAGAGAAAAGATATCAATTGGTAAGAAAAGATAAGAAAACGCATATATGTGCTGAATAGAACAAACTAAGCATCTAGGAAATGAAGTTTATGACACCAACCTTTATAGGACAGATAAACAAAAACCAAGGCCGTCATCAGTGACATTATGTTCTGAAAAATGAAATAGAATGATAGATAATTCAAATGCCCGGGTTTAAGTCGTCAAGAAAATTTCAAGTATTATACAGCATAATCAGATAGGCTTAATGACGGGACATGTGCAGTATATTCAAAGGTTAATTCACTTAAATCCCAAATTTAGGAACATATCCATACTAACAACTCTGTAAAAGACATTTCTTAGTTAAGCTATCAAGAACAAATCTAAAAAAGACTACAATATGATAACAATACAAACATCACACAACAAATCTGTAAAAACCCCTAATTTCATCACCCCTAGTTATCAAATCTAATCGTCTTAAGCCTAATACTTATAATGCAACAGAAACCATGCTTTGTTTAACTTCAAATAACAACACCAAGCATCACATAACAATCTAATTTGTATAATTCGAATAAGAAAAACTAACTACCCAGAAACCCTAATTAGTTAAATTAAAATTATTCAAGTTGAATATCATACCATGTAAAAGAGACTGAAGAATGTCAAGGGAGGAGATGAGTCGCCGACAAACGCTCATCGTGTGTTGTGGTTGTCGCATCCTTTGTCGTCGTGTCTATCGTGGGCCTGTGGCTGCATGAGAAAGTGCGCTGGTACCAAAATTATAGTGGCAAAAGGATAGTGGATGAGGGTGCTGGGCGAGTGACGGTGGGTGAGGGTGGTGGCGGTGGATGTCTTGAGCGATTAGGTATTTTTAGGGTGATGAGAGATTGAGATTTGAGAGCATATGAGGACTGACTGACTAAATGATGAGGGAGGTATTTCAGGGTGATTTTATCGGCTGCGTTTTCAAGACAAAACGCCTCATATGTCATTTGTGAGGCGTTTTTAAGATAAACGCCGCTTAAAAAATTGTGTTTTCCGAAAAAATAAAAAAACTGAGTTATTATTTGCTGCGTTTGAGATAAAACGCCTCAAATAGGGCGCCGCAATTTAATGTTTTTGTACTAGTGCCAGTCACATGGTATGGGAATGTGGAGTCCGTGTGTATATGTATGATGTGTATGTTAATAGTGTCGGAGTTATCTGAGGTCGAGTCTTTGCTAACATAGAGAGGGGTATAATGGTTGCGTTTGGATGATGCTTAGTGAAGTTTTGGCTTGATTAACGAGCTTGTATGATGATTCCGGGATACGTGACAAAAGTTTATTTGATAGAAGTGCGTGAAATGTGAAAGTGTATGCCGTAATATGAAAGTGATTATGTTGGAGTTGCTTCAAGAGATTGGTAATGGTAATACTATGCGAGTTTATAAGTCCTACGGTAGCCATAGTGTAATAGTTACAAGAATTGTTGAGTTATATTATGAAATATGGCATGTAGTAATGCGTATATGCCTTGTTTATTGGTTGAAATTTTTCCGCTGCGTGACTAACGACTTATGTAAGATGATTTGCTTATGATTGAATTTGGAACATGATAGGTTAATTTGTTATGTAGTGTATACATTATACTTTTATGACATGTGAAAGAACGAATTAATGTTTATTATATGTTTCGTGTGGATGTGAACACGAGTTTGGTAGTAATGCGGTAAGATAAGGTTAAGTAAAGTATGATAACGTGATTATGCTTATGAATGACTCGGTAGCAGGTAAACCGAGTTGGGTAATTTGTGGTAGCATAGTATGGCATAAGCCTTAATTGTGGAGACGATATGGTAAGCTTGAGTAATAATTGTAATGCGTGAGTAAGTGTGATGACTTGTGGCGAATTCCGAACTCAGTTTGGAATCGACATGTAGCATTGTTTTTGCAGGAATCTTCGATTTATCTCGTATTTCTGACCGAGTACTTAACTATACTTGACCGAGTGCGAGTGCGTACTAGACCGAGTAGACCTCACCCGATCTAGTCAGGAAGCTATGACGTCGAGATGTTGAAAAATTTCTGCAGATACTCGACGAAATAGCTCCTACTCGATCGAGTAGGGTGGTACTCGATCGAGTACCCCAGGGCACTCGATCGAGTAGGTTACTGTACAGTGATTCTCACGGGTTACTTAATACCCCTATCCTTTCTAATCCCTCTCATTCTTTCTCTATAATTCGAAACCCTAAGCCTAAATTCCTCTCAAAATCTCTCATATTCTTGTGTTGGTAGTGGTTGATTTGGGGTTATTTTCTTTGTTCAATTTCGTTCCTTTAATTTACTACTCAATCAAGGTATGATTTCTTCCTTATTTACATGTTCTTATGCCTTTTGAGGATGATTGTATAACCTGAAAATTTCGATTCATATGATCAATTTGTTGCTTTTAATTGTTGTAATATGATTCACATGCTTCCCTTTCTCGATTATTGGTGATTAATTGCTGTAAAATAGACTAGAAATTGCCAAATTGAAACCGAAATTTCTAGGGTTTACAAAAATCGAAATTGAATTTGGATTGTTTTACAATGATTAGATGATGGAATTGAGTACTATATATTGTTTATATCATGTTGAAGAGTGAATTTTGATGATTATCACCTTAAAAAGTAGCCTTAAAACTCCGTCTTAAAAGTACCCCAAGTGGAAATTCGTTTGTTATATCTGAAAATTGGGGTTGTATATGACTGTTTAAGTAAAGGTTGAACTTCAATATGATAGTAGTGGTGTTAATTCGCGAAGAATATGTCAAAATAATTACAGCTGTAGAGACCGTCTGACAAGTTTAATTGAGTTGTTTGTTTCTAATATTGAAGATGATGATAATTTGTCCTAAGTTACTTTTCCATGAGCTTGTACAAATGCCTCACATGTTATTAAGAGTGTGTATGGAGTGACCTTAGAATCATGTTAGGGTGTTGGAATTTGTTGAGCATGTGTATCCATCATGATAAACTTTTCACAACTAGTAAACATGAGTAGCTATAAACTGAATGTGCATATCAAATTGGGAAATTACTGGTGAAAGTGTGTACTTAGTTTTGCATCCAAGTTCAATTGCGTGAAGTATATGCTTTACATGGTTATGCAAGTTTGTTTAAGTTATATGCTGAAACAGATGCCGAGACCAAACGTAGGGACCCGTCAGAGTAAACGGGGGAGGGTGACACAGCCTGAGATTGGGGAGGGGAGTGGACCAGTGGTACCCGCAGTGTTCCGAAATACCCTTCTGTTGTGTTTGTAGATTTCAAACAGAGAGAGCGTTTTGTAGTTTTGCAAAAACGCAAAATGAGGCCGGCGAGGTGTATAGATACTACACTTTTGGAGGAGTTGGGAATAGAGACGGATGTCCGTCACATATTCGAGACTTTGGGTTTTACGGGGTTGTATAGGCTGAGGAAACATTCCTACCCTTTTCTTACCTTGGAGTTTATGAGCTCCTTTATCTATGACCCAGCTGCCAAGACCGTTGAGTTTCGGTTGATGAACACCAGTTTCTTGCTTTCTATGGACCAATTTGCTTCTAACCTTGGGTTGGCCAAGCCTCCCAAGGACTCCATCACAGATATTCCTGCTGAGTGCGGTGTCTGCCGCCTGATGCCTTGTTTGACCGGAAAGCCAGCTCCCACCTCAAGTAACATGTTGATTAATGACGTTCAGCATGTTACCTTGAGGGTCTTTCTCCGTTCTCTTTCGAACCTCCTTTATGATCGACCGGATATCAGTAAGCTGAACAACCATGAGGTGTTACTTCTGATGTCTTACTTGAACCCGGAGCGGGCCAGGAAAGTGGTCTTTAATGCCCCTTCCGTCGTTTGTGCTGCCCTTGACTTGATGGCTACTGCCTCTTCCCGGTACTTGAGTTGTGGCGCTATCGCCACTCGGTTAGCTGAAAAGCTAACCTCCTTTGAGGCTTCTCCGGAGTATGTGCCTCTGGCTACCCCAGTGCCTACTATGGACCGTGACTACTATCTCGACCTGAAGTGGTTGAGAACTTTGGCTGACGGTAGCCTAGCTTGGAGGGTATGGGGCGTGAGTTGAATGGGGATTCCGGCTCCTGAGCACCTTCCACCGACCGAGCCGTTAGAGCCGGTGGTGACAGTTGTTGACTCCGATGAGGAGGAAGAGGATGATGACGTGCCCCGTCAGTTGCAGACATACCTTATCGATGACGCGATTCTAGAGGTGATGCCCGAGCCAAAGAAGGGGGAGAACGCGACGGTCAGGGAGGAGAGACCCAGGTTGGGGAGAGGACCCCGTCGAGTGAGGGAGAGGACCTCGGAGACTAGGCCACGACCGGTAGCACCACAGCAGCAGCAGCATCCTTTCCCGTGCTACCCTTACCTCGACACCCCGGAGACGCGATCTAGCTACTTGGCAGAGAGAGTGTCATCTACTTTGACACTCAGGAATATACATGAGATGACGTACACTCAGGGGATAGGGACCGAGGGACCGCATCCGGTTTGGTGGAGTGGTGTTGGGGACTATAGTGGGGTCTTCCACTCTTACGGAGTGGATCAGTCAGCTTGGGGGACGCCTCATTCCTTTCCCTACGGTGGGTTGACCCCATGGCATGTGGGCCCGGGAGTTGGAGCGGGAGTTGATGCAGGCATCGGGTCATCGGGAGCGGGCACCTCGGGAGGTGATAGTGGAGGAGATGAGTTGATGGTTGAGCAGCAGCAGCAGCAGGAGGAGTGATGCTCCTAGTTCTATCTTTGTTTATGGTCGTTGGTATTAGATGTTGGTAGTTTTTTTCGTCGAAACTTTGATCATGGACTTGTATTGTTGGCCATAAGGCCGGATTTGCTAGTTAACATTGTTGCAGGATTGATTTTAGGGGTCGAGAAGTCATCCCGACTCACTTTTATGCGATGATTATGTATATACTTGGGTTTATGCCAAGTTTTCCAAAGGCATTTGACCTGTAGGTACTCGACAGAGTACCCCCATACTCGATCGAGTAGCTACAGGTATGGCAGATTTGATGCATTCTGATCTCGGGCTACTCGATCGAGTAGCCAAGACACTCGATTGAGTAGCATGGCACTCGATCGAGTACCCTTACATACTCGATCGAGTAGCACTGTTACAGGAACTTTTCGAAAATTAAAAGTGTTTAATTGTTTTATACTTACATGTTTGATGTTTAGCATGGTTCGTGATGCTTAGTAACACCTTTGAACCATTAATTTCATATGTTAGAAGTCGTGCTTGAGTTTTATATACATTTTTTTGTCACAAATAGTGAAGTGGTGATGGCTTCTTATTGCTTTGATATTAAATCCGCCATATTACGTTCTATTCGCCGCAGTTACACCTTTTCATACGCTTGTGCATACGATATTAACATACTTTATCGACGACGGCTAGTTATTCCGGTGGATTGTGTATGATTTCTAATTTAACGAGTATAGACTTAGTGAGTAATGTCCATAATAAATAATATGGTTCTAATTTATGTTGTCATGCAAGTAATAGGTAATATGTGTGGTAATTTTGGTGGTGAACTTCGGGGACGAAGTTCCTTTTTAGAGGAGAAGAGTAATGTCGCAAAATAAAAAGGCTGATTTTGAAGTTATGTTGTTATTCGTTTATAATGTTTTGTTGTTTAATTACAAAATTTTCTAGTACTTTGATCACATTGCTCATATGAAGTGGAAGTGGTTACTTTAGTTCATTGAAGTGAATGTGATAGTATGTCATAAAGAGATAGTTGTGGTGCAATGTGTCGTAATAGAATCGCATTGTAGAGTAACATGGTGTTATTAGTTGTACAATATGAAGTTGTTATGAGATATGTTTCGGGTCGATAGTTGTTATCATATGATGGGTGATCGTTGTTTGTGCTGGTTCGTATTGCGAGATTGATGTTTTATATATGATAGTTTGTAAGGGTGGATGTATACATATAGAGTGACAATTGATAATGATGATGTTTATATGATAGCTGTAAGAGTCAATATGAATAGAGCGTTAGATAATGATGATATGATGACATGGGGGATGGCGTTTCAGGGAAGTAGATGATTTGTGTCGAAAGAATAGTGATGTCGTGTCTTCTTTGTCTTGTGCATTGTGTTAGGTGAGCTGAACTTCGGGGACGAAGTTCTTTTTAAGGGGGGAAGACTGAAATACCCGCCCTTTTAGGGACCCTTGACCAGCGTTGACTGACCTTGGGATCGGGAATAGTTCTTAGAAGTACGTGCCAAAGCTATCTTGGGTTACGAGTTAGGAGTGGTACTCGATAGAGTAGAGGCTACTCGATCGAGTAGTGTGGTTACTCGATCGAGTAGGGGGTTACTCGATCGAGTGTGTGTGGTACTCGATCGAGTATCGAGTTTTCAGCGAGGGTTTTTAATCGCGTTTTGTTAAATCCGCAAGTCATTTCCGCCTCATTCCTTCTATCCTCTAGTCGCCCCTTTCCCTTCCCTTCACCATAAAACCTCCATGGAAGCCCTTTGAAGGTCCTTGTGCCTTAGGAGAGCGTAGCTTGAGTCGGGTAGTGGTCGTTTACCGGGTTACACACCTGTAGCTATTCGACCGAGTATGGGGTACTCTGTCGAGTACCTACAGGTCAAAATCTTAGGAAAACCTGTCATAACCCATATATATATATATATATATATATATATATATATATATATATATATATATATATATATATATATATATATATATATATATATATATATATAATCGTCACATAACATGAGTCGGGATGACTTCCCGACTCCCAAAATCCTGCAATAAAGTCAAACTAGCAAATCCGGCCTTGTGGCCAACCATACAAGTCCCAAAATAAAAGTTCTAACTAACAACGACCACAATCTAACACCATCAACCATAAACAAAGATAAAGAATAGGAGTATCACTTCTGCTGCTGCTGCTGCTCCTCCTCCATCACCTCATCTCCACCACCATCTCCTCCCAACGTGCCCGCTCCCGATGACCCACTACCCGCATCAACCCCCGCTCCAGCTCTAGTACTCACATACTATGGGGTCAAGCCACCAAAAGCGAAGGACTGAGGTGTCCCCCAAGTTGACTGATCCACCCCGTAAGAGTGGAAAACCCCACTATAGTCCCCGACTCCACTCCACCACAATGGATGTGGTACCTCGGTCCCAATCCCCTGAGTGTACGCCATCTCATGCATATTCCGGAGTGTCAAAGTAGATGACACTCTCTCTGCCAAGTAGCTCGAACGCGTCTCCGGGGTGTCGAGGTAGGGGTAACACGGAAAAGGGTGCTGCTGCGGTGGTGCTACCGGCCGTGGTCTAGTCTCAGTGGTCCTCTCCCTCACTCGACGGGGTCCTCTCCCCAACCTAGGCCTCTCCTCCACTACGACTGCATTCTCTCTCTTCTTCGGTTCGGGCATCACCTGGAGGATCGTGTCATCAATGAGGTACGTCCGCAACTGTCGAGGTCCATCATCACCCTCCTCCTCCTCGTCGGAGTCCACAGCTACAACCACCGGGTCTAACGGCTCTGTCGGTGGGAGGTGCTCGGAGCCGGATATTCATCCAGCTCATGCCCCACACCCTCCAAGCTAGGCCGCCATCGCCTAAAGTTCTCAACCATTTTGGTCGAGGTAGTAATCTCTGTCCATAGTGGGCACGGTGTAGCCAGGAGGAACATACTCGGAAGAAGCCTCAAAGGAGGTTAGCTTTTCGCCTAGCCGAGTGGCGATAGCGCCACAACTCAAGTACGGGAAGTGGCAAAGTAGCCATCAAAGCAAGGCTAGCGCTGAGACCATGGCAGGAGCATTAAAGACCACCCTCTCGGTCCGCTCCGGGTTGAGGTAAGACATCAGAAGCAACACCTCATGATTGTTCAGTTTAATAATATCCGGTCTATCATACAGGAGGTTCGAAAGGGAAAGAAGAAAGATCCTCAAGGTAACGTGCTGAACATCATTAATCAACATGTTGCTTGAGGTGGCAGCTGGATTTCCGGTAAGACAAGGCATTAGGCGGAAGACACCGCACTCAGAAGGGATTTCACCGATGGAATCCTTGGGAGGCTTGGCCAACTCAAGGTGAGACGCGAAAAGGTCCATGGTCAACAGGAAACTTGTGTTCATCAAACGAAACTCAACAGTTTGTGCAGCTGGCTCGTACTTAAACGACCTCATAAACTCCAAGGTAAGAAAAGGGTAAGTATGCTTCCTCAGCCGATACAACCCCATAAACCCCAAAGTCTCAAATATGTGACGGACATTCGTCTCAATTCCCAAGTCAGTCAGAAGTGTGGTATCCACACAACGGGTAGGCCTCATTTTGCGTTTCTGCAACGCCACAAAACGCTCTCTCTGTTTAAAATCTACAAATACCACCGTAGGGTACTCCGGTACCGCGGGTACTACGGGTCCACTACCTTCCCCAGGCTCGGGCTGTGAAGCGCTCCCCCTTTTGCTCTGACGGGTCCCTAAGTTCAGTCTTGGCATCTGTTTCAGCATATGGTTTAAACAAATTTGCATAGATATGTAAAGCACATAATTCACCCAATTGAACTTTGAATACGAAGCTAGGTACACACTTTCACCAACAAATTCCCAATTTGATATGTAAATTCAGTTTATAGCAACTCAGACGATCTCTATAGTTGTGAAAAGTTTAGCATGATAAACACGGTTTACTCAACCAATTCGGATATCCTAGCATGATTCAGATGCTACTCCATATACATACTTAATAACATGTGAGATATTCGTACATGCTCATAGAAAGGTAATTTTAAACATATCATCATCAACCTTCATCATTAGAAACAAACAACTCAATTAGACTTGTCAGACGGTCTCTACAGCTGTAACAATTTTGACATATTCACCATCAATTAACATCACCATTGCTATAATAAAGTTTAACCCTTACTTACACAATCATATCCAACACTAAATTTCAAATATAGGAAACGAATTTCAATTTGGGGCACTTTTAAGACGGAGTTTTAAGGCAACTTTTAAGGTGAAAATCACTAAAATCCAACTTTCAACATGGTATATACAACATGTAGTACTCAATTTCATCATCTAACATGTAGGAAAACAACCAAATAAATTTTGATTTTGTAACCCTAGAAAATTTCGGCCCCAATTTGGCAATTTCTATACTATTTTTGGAGTAATTAATCATTAATAAACATGAAAGGGAAGCATATGAATCACATTACAACAATTAAAAGCAACAATTCGCCCATATGAATCGAAATTTCAGTCAATCCTACCATTCTAACAAGTTCAAAGTGATAAATCATGTGAATAGGGAAGAAATTCATACCTTGATTAAGTAGGAAAGTAAAAGAATGCAATTAAATAAGGAGAAATAACCCAAATCAGTCACCACACTACAAGATTATGAGAGCTTTTGAGGGATATAAGAGCTTAGGGTTCGAAATAAAGAAGAAAGAATGAGGAGAATAAGAATAAATAAGGGTTTTAAGAAACCCGTAGGAGGCTCTGTACTGTATCCTACTCGATCGAGTGCCTAGGGTACTCAATCGAGTGCCCTCTACTCGATCGAGTAGGTGCTATTTCGTCGAGTATCTACAGAAAATTGCCACATACCGATGTCATAGCTTCCTAACTAGATCGAGTGAGGTCTACTCGGTCTAGTAAGCACTCGCACTCGGTCAAGTAAGGTTGAGTACTTGGTCAGAAATACGAAGTAGATTGAAGATTCCTGTAAAAACAATATCGCGTGTCGATTCCAAACTATGTTCGGAATTCGTCACTAGTTATCATACTCACTCATATATTACCATTACTACTCAAGCACATCATACGTCTCATCAGTTAAGATTTCTATCATATAACGCTACAACGATTTACCCAACTTGGTTTATCTGCTTCCAAGTCATTCATACACAATTACGTCTTTGTATCATATTTAGACTCGTCTTACCACATGGCTATCAGCTTGTTCTCATGCTAAAGCAAAACATATAATTAACGATAATTATTCTTCCATATGTCATCCAATTATATTCCACATAAACAAATTAAAGCTTAACATGTTCCAGTTTCAATATAAACAAATTATTCAACACAATTAAACACCATACAAGCGAAAGTTTCAATTATCAAGCATTGTATATACACATCACTAATCACCAATTCTCGCACCATATCTCAACACTCCCTTAACTAGCATCATTATAGCTACGGTAGAATTTATAAACTCATATAGGTTCGCTATTACTAACAACTGAAAGTAAACCCCAACACATCCACCTCCCATATTATAGCATACACTCCCGCACCTTCACGCATTTCCATTAAGAAAAACTCTTTTTACGTTTCTCACAATCATCGTATAAGCTCGCTACTTATACCAAAATTTCACCACATACAATCCAAAAGCAACTACCATGCCCATATCTACATTAGAAAATACTCGACCACAAATAGTTCCGATGTAATCATCATACGCCTGACATACATACACACGGACTCCACATTCCCATACCCTGTGACTGGCTTAAGTACCATGGGGCCAAGATTTTGAAATGAGGGCGCCTACTCACCCAAAATCTAGCATCAGCTGGGGCTCCCATTATACATACACCAGGTTCATTTTATTAGACTCACTACGTTCAT
This sequence comes from Silene latifolia, assembly GCF_048544455.1. Classification (NCBI taxonomy): domain Eukaryota; kingdom Viridiplantae; phylum Streptophyta; class Magnoliopsida; order Caryophyllales; family Caryophyllaceae; genus Silene; species Silene latifolia. The sequence continues at coordinate 378,507,819 of NC_133538.1, read as the reverse complement.
TATTTTTATTGGTTATAGGTTCCAAAATCGTCGCTCTGATACCACTTTGTAACACCCCCATATTCAGAGGAGCCTTAACTAGGCCTTCCTTAGCATATAAGGGCGTTACCATCTCGGTTGCCCGAGGTAAGTAATCATCAAAATCGATAAAAGAACATTTATAGTTATATTACAAGCGTTACAACCAACTTAACCAAAATAAAGATACAACTCGTTGGCTACACTCTTAAAAATATCAAATCTCGTGAAGACTCATCCCTGTCCGGACTCCAGCTATCAACAACATCAACACCTGCTGAGACAAACTGCTCACCATAAGGGATCACGGCAGACACATAGAAACAATAAGACAACCATACAAGGTTGGTACTGAGATAAGACATGACAATACCAACAACATCTATCAACAAAACACAACACAACCAGTCACTCACACAATCACACCCACTCCAATCAATCTCCGTACCGACTGTCCACTAGACCAGCCCTGCCAGTGGGGGACCGCAGCCGTACCCACCAAATCCCCGCTCATCATACCGAGCGATAACCCTGTCCCATTAATGTGCACATCCCCTCCCGTGGCGGGTTCCACGAAGGGCGAAACTAGGGCGTGAAGCCACTCCCGCAAGTGACTCCACTCAGATGAGAACGCATCACGAGAACCAGAGACAAACAATCACATACAGCTGCAACTCAACGACAACCAACAAACTGTATACACCAACCGACTACCGCATATACGTTGCCTCACAGACACAACTACATTACAACAACCACAACACAACAATTGACACACTAGACCATCCACTAAAACTGAGTAGGCGAACCTACCTTTAAGCAACTGCAACCACTCCATGCCAACATACGAAACATCCAGCAATCAAGCAACACCTATATACCCAACACAATCATCTATCACTACCAAGCAAACCTTAACTGCAAAGACAAGGATACGGATGATGATGACGACATACCTACAAGGAGAAACCTGGCAAAAGACCGCTACCCGACTCAAGTTACGCTCTCCTAAGGCACAAGAACCTTCAACGGCTTCCATGGAGGTTTTATGGTGAAGGGAAGGGAAAGAGGCGACGTAAGGATTGAAGAAATGAGGCGGAAATGATTTGCGGATTTAGCAAAACGCGATAAACCTTCGCTGAAAACCCGTTACTCGATCGAGTGTCCCCTACTCGATCGAGTATCCGAGCTACTCGATCGATTAGCCTCTACTCTATCGAGTACCGCGCATAACTCACAACCCAAGGTAACTTGGCACACACTTCTAAGGACTATTACCGCTTCCAAGGTCAGTCACGCTGGTCAAAGGGTCTCTAAAAGGGCGGGTATTACAATATATATATATATATATATATATATATATATATATATATATACATACATATATATATATATATACATACATATATATATATATATATATATACATACATATATATATATATATACATACATATATATATATATATATATACATATATAGAGGTGAGTTTTTATGAGTCCACCATATGCCATTGAGTCCCCAAGTCCCTCTAAGGGCCATTGGATGAGAAAATGGATGGTTGAGATGGATGGAAAATGGAAGGATTAAGGGCTATTAAAAAGAAAAGGAAAAAAATGTGACTGGTTGGATTGAAATGGATGGTTGAGATTGAAATTAACAAAAAAATTATTTCACTAATCAAATTTCTATACACTAATTAATTTTTTTCTCTCTCTAGCCCCTAATTAATCAGTTTTGAGCTTCAGATTTCAGAAGTGTAAATGTAATGTTATGTGAGTTTTACAAGTGTAAATATGATGTTTTACGAGTGTAAATGTAACATTTTAAGAGTGAAAATTTGATTTTTTGTGACGGAAATTTTGAATTTATATAATTTTAATATTTTACAAGTGTAAATCTGATGTTTTACGAATGTAAATGTAACATTTTAAGAGTGTAAATTTGATTTTTTGTGACGGAAATTCGGAATTTATATAATTTTAACATTTTACAAGTGTAAATTTGATGTTTTACAAGTGTAAATGTAACATTTTAAGAGTGTAAATTTGATTTTTGTGATGGAAATTTTGAATTTATATAATTTTAACATTTTACAAGTGTAAATTTGATGTTTTACGAGTGTAAATGTAACATTTTAAGAGTGTAAATTTGATTTTCTTGTGACGGAAATTTTGAATTTATATAATTTTAACATTTAACGAGTGTAAATTTGATGTTTTACGAGTGTAAATGTCACATTTTAAGAGTTTAAATTGAGTTTTTGTGACGGAAATTTTGAATTTATATAATTTGAACATTTTACAAGTGTAAATTTGCTGTTTTACGAGTGTAAATGTAACATTTTAAGAGTGTAAATTTGTTTTTTTGTGACGGAAATTTTGAATTTATATAATTTTAACATTTTACAAGTGTAAATTTGATATTTTACGAGTGTAAATGTAATATTTTAAGAGTGTAAATTTGATTTTTTGGTCCTTTAATTATAATTTTGGTCCTTTAAGAGTGAAACTTTTGTCCTTTAAGAGTGTAACTGTAGTCCGACCACCGATAAATACCACCACTGTCCTTCACCAGTCACCACCAACTCATACTCACAAAAAAGATCTATAGCAGATCTGGAAAAAACAAAAGTGTAAATGTAAAGAAATAAGAGTGTAAATGTAAAGAAATACGAGTGTAAATGTAAACAAATACAAGTGTAACTGTAAAGAAATAGGAGTGTAAACGTAAAAAAATACGAGTGTAAATGTAAACAAATACGAGTGTAAATGTAAAGAAATACGAGTGCAAGTGTAAAGAAATACAAGTGTAACTGTAAAGAAATAATAGTGTAAATTTAAACAAATATGAGTGTAAATGTAAAGAAATACGAGTGTAAATGTAAAGAAATACGAGTGTAAATTTAAATAAATATGAGTGTAAATTTAAAGAAAGACGAGATCTGAAAAATGAAAAAGAAACTCAATAAAACCAGATCTTTAAAAAATATATAACAAGACGATATATAAAAAAACCAGATCTAAATTTGAATATGAACAAAACCGACTCAAATATAAACAAACACATACAACAAACCTAACTTGGTTTAAAAAAAAAAGAAAAAAAAAAAGACAAAACTGGAGAGATGAGGACAAAAGACGGGCATCAACGACACACACAAACACCATGAAATTGAAAATTAATCACAAATCTATCAGTGCTCTCATAATATTTTAAGAGCCCTTCATATCACCATCAACGACAATACAAACACCATCAACGACAAACCAAATAAAAATTAAAGATAAAAAACAAAACTGGAAGGACAAAAGACGGGGGTGTCGGGGGTGTCTTTGTCGGTGTTGTTAAATGACGGTTGGAGATATTGGTGGTTGTGTTTTTGTCGAGGAGGAGATGCGGTTGTCGTGTTACGGTGGTGGTGGTTGGATAACGAAAACAGGAGGACGGTAGGTCGTGGGTGGTGTTTTTGGGTGGTTTGTGGTGGTGAGAAGGTTGGTCGGATGGTGAGTGTGGTGACAGATCTGGAAATGGTTGTCGATGTGGTTGGTGAAGGTGTCGTATGTACTCCGGCCAAGTGGAGGATGAAGAAATGGGAATATGAGGCGAGGGACTTGTGGCGGCCTAGCGCGGGTCTGGGTTCAAGATCTCGGCCATGCTGGTGTCGGGGCGTGGCGAATCTGGGGGCGTGAGGGAGATTGAGGAAGAGAGGAGGTGGTGTCGGGTGGTATTGGGCCGCTGAGATCCGACTTTTTGGGTTTTTTTTGTTTGTGGTTGTAGGTGGTGGTGGCAGAGGTGGTGGATTTGTGGGTAAGCGGTGCGTGGTGGTGGTGTGAGGAGGGAAGTGAGGGTGTGGTGGTGGCAGAGGGGGCGTGGCGGGACAGGAGGGAGGTGAGGGTGGTCGGGGTGGGGTGGTGGTGGGTGAGGATGAGAGGAGACAATTTTTTTTTGAGTTTTTTGAATTTGGTCGGTGGTGGTGAGGATGAGAGGAGGGAATTTTTTTTTTTTCGTTTTTTGAAAGTTTTGGATTTTTGGGTTTTTAGAGAGATGGAGGGATGATATTTGTGTGATAGGAGAGAGAAGTGAGTGGAAAAAGAAGGGTTTTATAGTGAAATTAGTATTTGATTAGTGGTAGTAGAGAGGGAAAGTATTTAATTAGGATTGATCCCCTAATTTTTGCACTAATCCTCCCTTTTTCTCTTTCAAGCTCAGCCATTCATCCCATCTTTTTAAGGGTCCTAAAGAGGACTTATGGACTCAATTATTTTTGATGGACTCACTAGATCTCTTCTCTACACACACACACACACACACACACACACACACACACACACACACACACACACACACACACACACACACACACACACACACACACACACACACACACACACACACACACACACACACACACACACACACACACACACACACACACACACACACACACATATATATATATATATAGAGGGGTTCTTATAAGGCCCTCATATATAATGAGTCCCTAAGTCTTAATAGAAGCCTTTGGATATAGTGGATGAAGGGATGAGATTCAATCAAAATGAAAGGCTACAAACTAATCTCACTAAACAAAATGCGTATTACTCTAATTTCCTCCTCAACTCAATTATTCCCCTCATTAATCATTCCTCTCCTCTCATTATCACAGCCACACTCCTTCTCTCTATCTCACTTCTCTCATTTCATAAACAAAAAAAAAACCATACAAAAAAAAACCAAACAAAAACAAAACACCACCAATATCCCCTCCGTCCTTCCTCCTGCCGACAACCCCAAGGCCAGCCGACAACCTCACTGCCACCCTACAACCCCACGGCCACCTACCACCTCACTGACTCGCACACCCCGACACCATCGTGCCTCATTCACTCTCGCCCTCCACAACCCAAAACCCGACACCCTAAACCCGACACCCTAAACACCAGCAGCAACACCAGCCCCACCGCCGTCCTTCCTTCCTCCTCCTTCCTCCCTCCCGCCGTCCTTCCTTCCTCCTCCTTCCTCCCTCCCTCCCCAACGCCAGCCCCACCGACATCAACAGCACCCCCAACACCGACATCGCCACCCTCCCGCCGTCCTTCCTCCTCCTCCCGCACCTCCTGCCGCCAATACTCCCTCCGCCGTCCTTCCTTCCTTCCTCCCCCTTCCATTTTTTTTGGTTTTGTTCTTTGTTTTTTTGTTTTTGTATTGCATTTTTGTTTTTTTGTTCTTTGTTTTTTGTTTTATTTTTGTTTTTGTTCTTTGTTTTTTGTTTTGTTTTTGTTTTTATTTTTTATTTTTTTATTTGGTTGTTATTGTTATTTGATTTTTTGGATTAAAGTTATACATCTTGTCTATTAAAGTTATACACTGCGTGCATTAGAGTTATACACACGATATTTAAATTTGGTTTTGTTATTTGGTTTTTTTTTATTGTTATTTGGTTTATTTCAGATTTCGGGTTGGGTTGGGTTGTTGGTTTTTTTTTTTTTTGTTATTTACTTATTATGTTGTTATTTATTTAGATCTAGTTTTTAGATTTTTAGATTTGTTTTAAATTTTTCATATTATTTTAAATACCTATTGGTTTTAGAATTGTCGTTTTTTATTTTTCATATTTATTTGGTATTTATAAAAGTTATACTATTTACGACTAAAGTTATACACTTAAAACATTAAAGTTATACATTTTATGACTAAAGTTATACCCTTGAAACATTAAAGTTACACTATTTACGACTAAAGTTTTACCCTTGAAACATTAAAGTTACAATTTTTATGACTAAAGTTATACATCTTATCTATTAAAGTTATACACTGTGTGCATTAAAGTTATACACACGATATATAATTTTTTTTGTTATTTCAGATTTCGTACAACTTCAGTGGTCATTGTGTACAACTTCAATGCCCTTATGTGCAACTTCAGTGATCATTTATTTCAGATTTTGTATATATTGTTTTTGGTTTTTGGTTTTTTGTTTTTTCTATTTTTTTTTGTTTTTTAGTTAAGAGTTGTTTTTTAAGGGTTTATTTTTGACTTGTTTTTGTTTTTTGTTTTATATAAAAGTTCACTATTTACGACTAAAGTTATACAATTTTGAACTAAAGTTATACAAATTTGGACTAAAGTTATACAAAAAATGACTGAAGTTGTACTCGTATGGAATAAAGTTATACAATTTTGGACTAAAATTACACAAATTTGGACTGAAGTTATACAAATAAGGACTAAAGTTATACAAATAAGGACTAAAGTTATACAATTTTGGATTAAAGTTATACAAATTTTGACTACAATTATACAAAAAATGATTGAAGTTATACTCTTATGTAATAAAGTTATACAATTTTGGACTAAAATTACACAAATTTGGACTAAAGTTATACAAAAAATGACTGAAGTTATACAAATAAGGATTAAAGTTATTCAAACAAGGACTAAAGTTATACAAATAAGGACTAAAGTTATACAGAAATGGATTAAAGTTATACAAATATGAACTAAAGTTATACAAATAAGGACTAAAATTATACAAAAACTGACTAAAGTTATACAACAATGGACTAAAGTTATACAAAAATGAACCAAAGTTATACAAAAATAGACCAAAGTTATACAAAAAAAGACTAAAGTTATACAAAAATTGGACTAAAATTATACAAAAAATTGGACTAAAGTTATACAAAAATGAACCAAAGTTATACAAAAATGAACCAAAGTTATACAAAATTGTATAACTTTAATCCATATTTGTATAACTTTAGTCCATTTTTGTATAACTTTGGTTCATTTTTGTATAACTTTAGTCCAATTTTTGTATAACTTTAGTCCATATTTGTATAACTTTAGTCCATATTTGTATAACTTTAGTCCATTTTTGTATAACTTTGGTTCATTTTTGTATAACTTTGGTTCATTTTTGTATAACTTTAGTCCATATTTGTATAACTTTAGTCCATATTTGTATAACTTTAATCCATATTTGTAAAACTTTAGTCCATTTTTGTATAACTTTGGTCCATTTTTGTATAACTTTAGTCCAATTTTTGTATAACTTTAATCCATATTTGTATAACTTTAATCCATATTTGTATAACTTTAGTCCATTTTTGTATAACTTTGGTTCATTTTTGTATAACTTTGGTTCATTTTTGTATAACTTTAGTCCATAAAAGTATAACTTTTGCCCATAACTGAAAAATTTATAATAACTTTAAAAAAATGACATTTGTAAAAATAAAAAAAACAAGACGAATTCTAAAGAAACGACATTTGTAAAAATAAAAAATAAGACGATATTTGAAATGCAAAATATGCATTATAATAACTTTTACTCCAACCAAAAGTTATACAAAAGTTGTACCGCTAAAACATTGAAGTTATACAATTTACGACTAAAGTTATACTCGTAAAACATTAAAGTTATACAATTTACAATTAAGGTTACACTTTTTATATTTTTTTTTTGGGAGTGTTATTGTTTGTGTTATTTCAAATATGAGTTTTTATAAAAAAACGAGAATTGAGAAAACAAGTAAAAATAAAAGAATGAAAAATAAATAAATAAAATACAAGATAACAAAAATAACGAATGGAAAAAAATAACTCAAAACATAAAAATTAACACGAAAAAAAAAAAACCGTCGGCGGTGGTGGAGTTGGCGGCGGCGGCGGGTGGTGGGGTGGTGTCGGGAGGGTGGTGGTGGGTGGTGGTGAATGGGGAAGAGATGAATGAATGATTTTTTTGGGTTTTTGATTTTTGGAGGTTTTTGATTTTTTTGGGTTTTTTTAGAGAGGAAAGAGAATTGAGATGTAGAGAGATGAGAAGAAGTTGTGATAATGAGATGATGAATGATTAGTGAGGTATGTTAATAGGATTGATGAGCTAATTAGAGAAAAGGTGGAGGGATTAATTTGTAGCCATCCATTGAGATCTAATCCTAGCCTTCCATTCTCTTCATCCAAGGGCCTTTAGAAAGACTTATGGACTCATAAGATGAAATGGCCTTAGTTGATCTCTTCTATATATATATATATATATATATATATATATATATATATATATATATATATATATATATGAGATCTAATGAGTCCACCTTAAGTCATTGAGTCCATAAGTCTCATTTAGAGCCCTTAGATTGTGAGGATGAATGACTAAGATTACACCAAAAAGCAACTTATAACATTATAATAATATGTAGAGTATTTACCTCTCTCCTTAGGGTGATAGACTTACTGATCAACTTCTGCATGTTTGTTCCTCCATCAGTCATACGCACGTTATTCAACTTCCCTCCACTCTCTCATACAACTCCTCTAATAATTTCAAAAAACCGTCCTTACTAATTCTTATCTTTCATCTCACATTTCTTCCATTTTCTTTTCTACGTTTCCTCTTCCTTACCAAATACAACAAATCCATTTTCTTCTTTATATTTTATCTCATTCAACCGCTCGTAGTTCCTATCTTTGTTTCTTTACCTCACTTTGAAAGTAATTCATTGATCATCCTTTATTCTTTTTTTTGTTGTAATTTTTTAAATTTGTAAATTATCCTTGAGTCGTAATTGTTATATTGGGGCTATTTCATTTTTGTATTTTGTTATTTATGAGTTTATGATTTTATTGCATGCTTAAATTTATGTTATTTTATTATATTTGATTATCCATAAACATTTTGATTCATTAGCATGTTTGAATTTAATTATAAGTGGGTAGTGTAAATATGATAGTCTTTGAATTGCTAATTAAATTGATAGTGTAAATCTGAACTGATGGGTAGTGTGAATGTATTTGTTAGGGTTTCAATCGAGCCTGTTTTTGGGGATTGTGAATGTGATGTAATTGGGACTGTGAATGTGAGGACAACCCAACTGTAAATGTGAACAAAAAAAAAAGTGTTAATGTGAACAAATAGAAAGTGTAAATGTGAATATAGGAGAAGTGTAAATGTGAACAAATAAAGTTTAAATCTGACTACACTGGAAGTGTAAATCTGAGTAAATTGTAAGTGTAAATGTGAGGATAGAGTAAGTGTAAATGTGAACACTTAAAAGTGTAAATCTGACTAAATTGGAAGTGTAAATGTGAGGATAGAGTAAGTGTAAATGTGAACACTTAAAGTGTAAATCTGACTAAATTGAAAGTGTAAATGTGAAGATACTGGAAGTGTAAATGTGAGGGTAGGAGAATTGTAAATGTGAACAAATAAAGGGTAAATCTGACTAAATTGGAAGTGTAAATGTGAAGATATTGGAAGTGTAAATGTGAGGATAGAGTAAGTGTAAATGTGAACACTTAAAGTGTAAATATGACTAAATTGGAAGTGTAAATGTGAAGATACTGGAAGTGTAAATGTGAGGATAGGAGAAGTATAAATGTGAACAAATAAAGTGTAAATCTGACTAAATTGGATGTGTAAATGTGAAGATACTGGAAGTGTAAATGTGAGGATAGAGTAAGTGTAAATATAAATGTGTAGACTGTTATAGGGTGACTGATATTGTGCATTTCTTATGTACTTTTTTTTTCCTGATTCAGATGGTATCTGATGGAGAACTACTTGAAAACGAAGAACAACCACAAGCTACTCCTACTGTTTCCGTTAAGTGTCACCCCAACAGGCTTCACAAGCTTATTAGTAAGCTTAACATTGCTCAACGAGCCACTGTACAGAGGATTGGATTTGTGGGGCTGCTTCATCTTAAACTCAGAACTTTCCCGCTTTCATATGTTCCTGAATTTCTCGATGCTTTCAGCGATTTTTCTTACGTTTTCAGGGCGTCGGAGTTGAAGGAGTTTATGGTTACTAAGTATGATGTCTATGACTGTTTCATGTTACCTGTTGGTGAGAGAGAGATGGAAATAGTACCTACTGGACATATGCCTGGTGCTAAAGATGAAAAATATGTGCGCATAAAACAACTGTGGCGCAAAAAGTTCAAAGTGAAATCAAATTCTGATTCTTTTCCTTTAGGAGACGTCTTCAATTATATTGAGTTAGATCAATTCAAAGATGGAGGGGATGAATTCTGCCGCCTGTTTGTGCTGCTTAGCATTTCATCATTCCTTGCACCGACATTGAACAACGGCATTGAAATGAAACTTTTGAAAGTGGTTGAAGATGCGAGTGCCATACCGGAGTATGACTGGTGCTCCTATGTATTAGAATGTTTAGCTAATGCTGCAGCTGAGGCTCGCAGCGTGCAGTCACATCTGCTTGGTTGTATCCCTTTCCTTATGATTACTTATTTTCAGCGGTATGATTACCGTGGTAGGAGTTGCCCAGACGGCGTTCCACTTATTCAGCATTGAGATCTGAAGACTTTATCGAAGAGGTTAAAGGATGAGCTGGACGTGGGTCCATTGGGCCGACTAACTTTGTGCAAGGTGAAGTACCCCCGATGTCAAAACAAGACCCCTGATGAGAAGGACATTTGTAATACGATGTTGGCCATAGCTGGCGCGCCCAAGGCGCCATTGGCAAGCCCTACGCCTCTACTGATTTCAACGTCGGGTACAACATCTGATAAGAAGTTTATTCAGATTGAACTCCCCCCCACCCGGTGTTGAAGATGACGATGAGTTGAAAGTTAGGGTTGTAGAAGTAAGTATTATGTTATGAATGTTTAATTAATGGCCTATTTTTTTTAATATATATATATATATATATATATATATATATATATATATATATATATATATATATATATATATATATATATATATATATATATATATATATATATATATATATATATATATATATATAGAAGAAGGATCAAGTGAGTCCACCAAAATCCATAGAGTCCATAAGTCCTATTTATGACCCTTAAAAAGATTGGATGGAGGGATGAGATTGAAAGAGAAAAAGGGAGGATTAGTGCAAAAATTAGGGGATTAATGCTAACTAAATACTTTCCCTCACTACTTTCACTAATCAACCACTAATTTTACTATATATCATTTATTTTTCACTCACTTCTCTCTCATCTCACACAATTATCATTCCTCACATCTCTCTACAAACCAAAAAAATCAGAAAAATTCAAAAAAATCTCTCCTCTCTTCCTCACTAACCCACCAACCACCTTACACCCACCACCACTAAAAACTCAAAAAACCTCAAAAAATCCCTCCGCTCTTCCTCACTCACCCACCTACCACCACCAACCACCTTACACTCACCACCAACAACCGACTACCACGCACCACCACAACCCGACACCAACACCAACCGACCACCACGCACATCCCTCCCTCACACCACCACGCACATACCCTCCCACCACCACCGCCCCTCCCGTATCTACGCGGCCACCTTGCTCACCACCATACACCACCAACACCTCATCTCCAACAAACAAAAAAAGCAGAAAAAAAGTCAAACACCTCCTCTCCACCATACACAACCTCTCCAACCAACCTCCCGAACACCAGATCTACAACCACAAACAAAAAAAAAGCAGAAAAAGTCGCAGAGCCCACCACCACCCCACCGCCAGTTTTCATCTTCCCGCCACCATCTACCGCCTCCACACCATCCCGACGCCGACAACCACAAGCAGCCTCGCATCACCCCACGACGCACAACCATCTTCACGCCACCTTTTCGCCTTTTTTTTCGAGATCTGAGGCGTGGGTGTTGTTGGATCGTGGTAGTGGTGGTGTTGGTAGTGTTGTTGGTTGTTGTAGTCATGGGTGGTTGTGTGTTTTGATTTGTGTGTGTGTTTTGTCGGGTTTTTGGTGTGTTTTGTGTTTTACGTTTTTCTGATTTAGTTTCTGTTTTTTAAATGTTTTTCCTTTTTAAAAAAAAAAAAAAGAAATTGGACTTGTTTCCCGCTCGCTCGTTTTAGATCTAGGTTTTTAATGTTGGCGGTGGTTGTTTTCAGATTTAGTTTTTGTTTACAATTTTTTCTTTTAGATTTTTTTTTGGTTTTTGTAGGTCTATATTATACACCCGTATTTCTTGTGTTTTTAGTTTTTTTTAATTCTTTTATAAAATATTTTTTGGTTTTGTAGGTATTTTCGAGATCTAATAATTATATTTATTATACTCAGATTTTTTTACATTTACAATCGTACTTCTCCACATTTACACTCGTATTTCTTTACATTTACACGCATTTTTCAGATTCACACTCATATTTCATTACACTTACACTCATATTTCTTTACGTTTACACTCATAATTCTTTACATTTACACTCGTAAATCATTACATTTACACTCGTAATTCCTCACATTTACACTCATATTTCTTTAAATTTACACTTGTATTTCCTCACATTTACACAAATATTTCTCTAAATTTACACTTGTATTTTCTCACATTTACACTCATATTTCTTTAAATTTACAATTGTATTTCATCACATTTACACTCATATTTCTTTAAATTTTCACTTGTATCTCCTCACATTTACACTCATTAAAATTATATAGATTTGCACCCATAATTTTTGTGGATATGAGTTGGTGGTGGAGGATGACGTTGGTGGTGTTTGTTGGTAGTCGGACTAAAGTTTTACTCATAAAGGACAAAGTTACACTTATAAAGGACTAAAGTTACACTCGTAAAGGACTAAAGTTTTACTCGTAAAACATCAAATTTACACTTGTAAAATGTTAAAATTATATAAATTCAAAATTTCCGTCACAAAAAAATCAAATTTACACTCTTAAAATGTTACATTTACACTCGTAAAACATCACATTTACACTTGTAATATGTTAAAATTATATAAATTCAAAATTTCCGTCACAAAAAATCAAATTTACACTCTTAAAATGTTACATTTACACTCGTAAAACATCACATTTACACTTGTAAAATGTTAAAATTATATAAATTCAAAATTTCCGTCACAAAAAATCAAATTTACACTCTTAAAATGTTACATCTACACTCGTAAAACATCACATTTACACTTGTAAAATGTTAAAATTATATAAATTCAAAATTTCCGTCAAAAAAATCAAATTTACACTCTTAAAATGTTACATTTAAACTCGTAAAACATAACATTTACACTTGTAAAATGTTAAAATTATATAAATTCAAAATTTCCGTCCCAAAAAATCAATATTACACTCTTAAAATGTTACATTTACACTCGTAAAACATCACATTTACACTTGTAAAATGTTAAAATTATATAAATTCAAAATTTCCGTCACAAAAAATCAAATTTAGACTCTTAAAATGTTACATTTACACTCGTAAAACATCACATTTACACTTGTAAAACTCATACAACATTATATTTATACTTTTGAAATCTGAAACTCAAAACTCATTAATTAGGGGCTAGAGAGAGAAAGAAAAATTAATTAGTGTATAGAAATTTGATTAGTGGTAATTTTTTTTTGGTAATTTTCAATCTCAACCACCCATCTCAATCCAACCATCCACATTTTTTTCCTTTTCTTTTTAATAGCCCTTAATCAAATTCATCTCAACCATCCATTGATTCCATCCAATGGCCATTAGAGGGACTTATGGACTCAATGACACATGTTGGACTCATTAGAACTCTTCTCTCTCTCTCTCTCTCTCTCTCTCTCTCTCTCTATATATATATATATATATATATATATATATATATATATATATATATATATATATATATATATATATATTTGAGGTATATTTTGTGTATCTGGACTCTTAAATCTTTTTTTGTTACCAACTGGAGGGTGTACACGAGCTGTACTTGAAGATTCAAAGGAACGCTGTGGCCTTCTATTCCTGGTATGCGGATGCAGCTGCAATGATTAAGAATTTAACAACAGGTGCTACTTCTTGAACTGGTCTTGTTCCATCACAAGCGACATAAGCCTTTTTTGAAGGTGCAAAGGTGAAGGAATATGTTGAAGAAGTTGGAAATTTAGCTTCCCAAATGAAGAAATCTAATGATAACGCTCCCTCATTGTCACTGTAGAGGCTGTATCACTTGCAGAAGATTCTGATTTGGGTGATAAAGCAGGTGATGCGGCGATGTCACAGTAATGGAGACCGCTGATTTCTACAACACCGCTGAACTTAACGAAGCCTGACGACGAGAGGAAGAGGAATGCGGGCTAGATTTAACCAACGACTTGACTCAATTAATGGATCGGCAGATTCTAGAGAGAATTTATAGCCCGGATGAAGTTTAAGAAGCTTACACGAAGCCCTCATTGAACGAGGAGCAGGAAAGTTTGGGAGGGGAAGTGCCTATTACTAGTGGTGCCCCTGAGAAAGCTGAACATGTTGTTGAGAAGGGTAATTCAGAAGCAATGAATAAGGTGGATGCGAATGTGGTAGTAAAGTCAACTGAAGATGGTTCATCTTCAGTTCACCTAAAATTTATTTCGACTGCTGATATTCAGAACACGCTGCAAGGTTTGACAGATATTGGTGATGGTGAAGGGGCAGAGGGCTGCGCACAGAGAGGTCAGGATGAGTTTGTGCAGGGTATGGATATGGAGTTGGCTCAAGAACATGGGCCTGTTACTGGTGAAGGGGAAGTGTCTTATTCAAAATTAGCGAACAAGGTGGATGCGGATGTGGTAGTCCTATCAATTGAAGATGGTTTATCTTCATTTCAGTTGAAATTTATAGCGACAGCTAATATTGATAACACGCTGCGAAGGTTTTCAGATAGCGGTGACGGTGAAGTGGCACAGGGTGGTGCACCGAGAGACCAGGACGAGGCTATGCAGGTCATGGATACGGAGCCGCCTCAAGATCAGGGGCTCTGCTGTGGGCCCGAATCACTGGTGGTTGGACTAGTGCCTGGCGAGGCTGTGGATGTTAGCGGTGCACCGAGAGACCAGGACGAGGCTGTGCAGGGCATGGATATGGAGCCGCCTCAAGATCAGGGGCCCTGCCGTGGGCCCGAATCACTGGTGGTTGGACTAGTGCCTGGCGAGGCTGTGGATGTTAGCGGTGCACCGGGAGCGGAACAGCCCGTTGACCGACCCCAATTTAGTGGTATGAAAGTACCGGATGTTGAGTCGGGCATTGTTACGACCACATACCGTGAAGATGCATCTCAAGAAGGGTCAGAGAGTGGTAGTGGCATGGTCAACGAGCAAGGTGAACGCCCTACTGCACAACCCGCTTGTCCCGGTTCATTTCAGAATGATGACAAGCCCATGGATGTTGTAGAGGGAGCTGATAAGGTGGTTGTTGAAGCACCCTCCTCCGAGTTTAAGTTGCCGGAATTTTAGTGTACATTTATATCTACTGTAGAGCTAGCTGAGGCATTTAAGGGGTTCCAGGTGAGGAGTTTGGAACGACCGATGCGGAGCCCTTCCCGAACCGGCCGTTCTCGCGTCTGGTCGGGAAATTTATGTCCCCGGAGTAACCTGGATCACCACCTATTCCTATTTCATTCAACTGAGCCCTTACAGTGCATGAAAGTGGTCCCTGAGAATCTGACTTACACCATGGATTGTAGGGAACCCATGCCCGAGCAGGGCTTTATTATTGTACACCTGCAGCTGAATAAGAAATTATTTAGGAATGTTTTTAAGGAAAGGAAATACGTCCTAGACTATGTATTTAACAAATCAGAAGCTTGGTTGAAAGGGTGAGTCGATTAATTTATATGTCAAACATATTAATACTTATAAGTTGTCGTAATCATGTTCGCCTTATATAATTTTTTCTATTTTTGTAGGGAAGAATTGGCAGTATTTTCAGACTTTTTCTTCGTGTCACGGGAAGACATGTTAACCCTTGAACCTGGACTGGAAGTTATGTCTTCTGTAATCGATTGTTGGTGCCTAGTAATCAATAAGATGATGTATGACCAAACTGCACCAGTTGCATCCTCTCGTTGTTTCTTCGGGCTTAGTCACACCGTATTTGTCCTACCCTCACTCAATGCAATTTGTATAGTTTCAATTTAATTGTAACGTAAGTGTCTAAATTTAATAGCGTTGCCCTTCGTTTGAACAGAGTGCTGCGCTGGATATTTGGAAAGGCAAGAAGAAAGGAATTGTTCTTGACAAAAAGGACGAAATCTGGGCTGGGTGGGATGCTTGGATTCAATCCTGTTTGTCTCCATTTCAAATTAGATCTGATATGGTAAGTGTAAATGTGACCAATTGTGAAGTGTAAATGTCATCACACAGAAAGTGTAAATGTCATCACACAAAAAGTGTATATGTGATTATATAGAAAGTGTAAATGTCACGACATTTAAAGTTTGGATGTGATTAAGAAGAAAGTGTAAATGTCATGACATATGAAGTGTAAACGTGAGACATAGTGAACTGTAAATGTCATGATGTATAGTGTAAATGTGATTATATAGAAAGTGTAAATGTGATTAGATGGAAAGTGTAAATTTCATCACACAGAAAGTGTATATGTGATTATATAGAAAGTGAAAATGTCATGACATAGGGAGTGTAAATGTGTCTTCCTTTTGAACTTGATTCTGATAGGGATAAGTGTAAATACGAAGTGTAAATGTGAGATATTGTGAAGTGTAAAAGTCATGACATATAAAGTGTAGATGTGATTAAGAAGAAAGTGTAAATGTCATGACATATGAAGTGTAAATGTGAGACATAGTGAAGTGTAAATGTCATGATGTATAGTGTAAATGTGATTATATAGAAAGTGTAAATGTGATGACATAGGGAGTGTAAAGGTGACTAAATAGGAAGTGTAAATGTCATGACATATAAAGTGTAGATGTGATTAAGAAGAAAATGTAAATGTCATGACATATGAAGTGCAAATGTGAGACATAGTGAAGTGTAAATGTCATGATGTATAGTGTAAATGTGATTATATAGAAAGTGTAAATGTGATGACATAGGGAGTGTAAAGGTGACTAAATAGGAAGTGTAAATGTCATGACATATAAAGTGTAAATGTGAATATATGGAAAGTGTAAATGTGACGAATTATTGAAAGTGTAAATGTGAAATTTTACTGAGTATAACTGTTATGTCTTTGTTGTCACATTCGCCAGGTCTTCATCCCGGTCTTATCTGGAAATAATGATCATTATAGCTGTGCATGCATAAACTTCGTATCTGAGCAGATAGAGTATTTGGACAATCATCGCTACGACGATGATTTTGAAAAGCTTCCATATTTTGGAATTTTGCGTATTGCGGTAATAATTATAAATAGCATACCTTAATTTGTTCTTTAGTGTATATGTATTCTGGAATTGTAAACACTGTTTTTAAATTGACTATTTTTTTTGAAATACCTTTTACAGTGTGATTTAATGGGCGAGTATCTGGAGTCTAAAGGGATTGCCAGAGGTTCAAAGGTCGCCGGGTTTAAATTTATCAATGTCGGATTTAAATGGCAAGGTAGGGGGTATTCTGCGTATGACTGCGGGGTGTACATGATGATACACATGCTGCTTTTCAATGGGAAGCTTTTTGACTGCGCCTTAGGTGAGATGGACGTTATCAACCTCATCCGGGCTGAAGTGGTGTCGATCCTTATCCTGAGTGACCATAACAAAGTGAGGGAAAGCGTTCGCGCAAGGATAACCCAATTCAGGGAAAAGTATGGTCAAGGTCTGAATTCGGTCTCCAATGCTGCACAGAAGCGGAATCTGGACGATGAGGAAGAGATTACTTACGAGAACGGCCCCGCATCAGACCCACCCCTAAACGCGTAGAAGGAAGCTCTGTGGTCAAACCTGTAGCCATACCGGCGGAAAGCAGCCCCGTCGTTATTCAAGCGTCATTGCAGTCTTCAGGAAGCCAACCTTTGTCAGCCGTAAGGAGCCGTCCCCGGGGTGGGGGGGGATGGCTTCGGATGCTTAATCGACTGTGGGGCTGCTGGTACGCAGACTCTTGTTGTCTCGACCTTCTTACTGAACAATCAAACTTTGATCAGGGGTGTTCGATCACGTCGAAAGCATGCGGTGGAGTATTGCTTGTTAGACGAATACAACTTTGAAAATTCGTTAGTATCTCTCAGACTCTTATAACAGGGTCAATTAGTTACGATATTTAATTTGTAACTAATTCTCAATTTCTTACTACTATACGTGTGTTTCATTGCAGCGAATCAATCTCTTGGTACAGTAGGCATGCCGCGCTACGCCGGTCCGACATCATGTCCACGCTTCCTGAGGTTGTAATGTCGCCTGTTTTCATTGAGTGCTGGGCTATTTTGCTGAACCATTTGGAGTCTGCTGAATACCTACTTCCTAGGATGGCCTTCTTTGGGATACGTCATATGGTACCCCCCCCCCCCCCCCCGCGCACAAAGCCTAAAAGTCCTACATTATTTTTACTTTTATTATGTAGGCTCACTCACTTCTCTGAACAGGAATGTATCATGCAGCTTTTGGATATACGTGAAGCAGGCTCATAGTCTAATGCCATCACTGATCGGCTGTATCTAATTTGGGATACCTTCATCCAGGACTGTGATAAAACTTTCAACCTGAATGCCGAGTTTATCTTCGTACTTGTCAACATTGGTGGGCACTTTGCATGCGTGTGTATAAATTTTGGAGCGCAAATCGTTGATCTCCTGACTACCAACATCATGCCAATCGGGAGCAATTGAAATGTGCAATGTTACTCGCCAAGTGGTAAGTCCGATGCTAATAAATCATTTTCGAAGAGATGAAAAATATATGGTTTATTTAATTGTTAGTGCTTTAATGGCATGGCATCAACGTTAGCGATTATTTGGATGTCGAACGGATTGTGGGGTACGAGATTACTAGCTTTGACCATCGGCAAATCCCGTTCATGCGCCAAACACCCTTCCTAACATAAAGAATCGGGATTTTCTCGTATGATGTATATGCTGATGTACGAGGGTCAACCTTTTGAGCATCCAGACTTGGAGAGGAAGAGGAATCGACGGTACTTGGTAGTCGAGTTGGTGGCGACCCTTGTAATAGCTGACATAAATGTCAACAAAGACGTTTTTGAAGCAAAGTTAAATGGGTTTATCGCTGGAAAAGAAGATTTATGGGGCAAGTTACAAAAGAAGCGCAAAATTAAGGCTGTGTTATCGAAAAAGTAAACAATTTGTGGACATATTTTTGATGAAATTTATTTTGTTTAGCAATGTTGAAGTTAGAAAAGAATCTTGACTATTTGTATTTTGGTTGGCAATGTTTACACTAATGTGTGTAATGGTATATTTTTTGGCAGTTAGAATCATAGTTTTTTTAAAGTGTAAATGTGACTAAATTGCAAGTGTAACTGTTAACACACATGAAGTGTAAATGTTAACACTGAAATTGAAGAATAGTTTCATTCAGATGAAACTATTATTGAAAGTGTAAACGTTATCATACCGAAAGTGTGAATGTAAACACACTGAAATTGAATTTCAGTTTCATTCAAATGGAAGGTAAATGTGAATGAAAGGTAAAGGGTAAATGTGGTGACATGGGAAGTGTAAATGTTGACACAAGTTACTTGAAAATAAGTGTAACTGTTACTTGAAATAACATAAGTAATCCAAAATAAGTTCAAGTAACACAATGTTTGGCTATCTAATAAAACAGAGAGATTTTGGTCTTATGACAGTGTAACTCTAACGTTGGTGTTACTAAAAGTTACACCAACTGCAGTTCAAAGTTACGCTGTCATGAGACCAATTCCTAATCGCTCGCTCCAGTTATATCACATCAAAGTTTAAAGTTACACACTCAAAATATATAGAGCAACATTTGTCACTACTATGACGTCTATTCTTGTTCTGATTCCAGCTCTTCCTCCTCCTCTCCTTCATCCTCTTCTGGTTCAGACGACCCTTGGCACAATGGCGTGTGTACTGAGAAGGGGTTAGGGCAGTTTCTCTTGTCGTGATTTGTCATTCTCTTGCAATTCTTACACTTACGTTTGGGTTTCCTAGCCAACACCATTGCTTTTGTTTTGGCTGACAACAATCTTTTTCCGGTACCCTTGTTTTTCGAATTCTTTGGTGGCAATATCGTCACTACCTCACATGCCGTACAATTCAGAAATTCTCCATTTGTTGATTTTTATTCAACACTTCCCCTAATGGTGGCAGCGACTCTTTAAATGCCATAATTACAGCGGAAAAGCTATCAACATCAGCTAGTCCTTTGTCTCGAAGGATCCCTACAGCTTCATGAAATTCTGACCACATTATTGACATTGCAATTTATTTTTCATCGATGACTTGCATGTTTTTTGTCCCTTCACCATTACTATTGAAAATCCTTAATCGGAGATACTCTTTCATCCATCTATTTACAACATAATCTTCTGGTATAATCTTTACCCCACTTACTGAAAAAATCCATATTATATGGCGGCATAGGATTCCGGTTCTTTCAAACATCGTACAACTGCAGCTTGCTTTACGTGTACCTGTGTCATCAATTAAAGCTAGCATGTAAGTGTGAATGTTAAAAATAGTGTAATTGATTATATAGAAATTTAAATTAAATAAAAACAGAAACTGTAAATGACATATCATGGAAAGTGTAAATGTCATATGATGTAAAGTATAAATGTCATGAATTGTAAAGTGTAAATGTTAAGTTATTAGAAGTGTAAATGTAAACTTATAGGAAGTGTAAATGTCATGAACTGTAAAGTGTAAATGTTAAGTTATTATAAGTGTAAATGTTAAGTTATAGGAAGTGTAAATGTCATGAACTGCAAAAGTGTAAATGTAATATCATTGAAAGTGTAAATATCATTGAAAGTGTAAATGTCATGAACTGGAAAAGTGTAAATGTTAAGGTATAGGAAGTGTAAATGTAATATCATGGAAAGTGTAAATGTCATATAATGTAAAGTGTAAATGTCATTAACTGTAAAGTGTAAATGTTAAGTTATAAGAAGTGTAAATGTTATGTTATAGGAAGTGTAAATGTTAAGTTATAGGAATTGTAAATGTCATATCATTGAAAGTGTAAATGTAATATCATGGAAAGTGTAAATGTCATATAATATAAAGTGTAAATGTCATGAACTGTAAAGTATAAATGTTAAGTTATAAGAAGTGTAAATGTTATGTTATAGGAAGTGTAAATGTCATATCATTTTTAAGTGTAAATGTAATATCATTGAAAGTGTAAATGTCATGAACTAGAAAGTGTAAATGTTATGAACTGGAATAGTGTAAATGTTCAGGTATAGGAAGGGTAAACTACCTGGACTGTATGCAACTTCAAAATTCTTCTTCCTGGATGAATCTTTGACAGTAGTTACCTCTAGCTCGCCTCTCTCAGTGAAACCTCCTATTCTACATGTATCAATTGAGAAGATGGCTTCTTCTTTGAATTTTTGGAAAGCTGAATAGGTGTACACCTTTGCAGCATGAATCTCTAATGCCAGATGTGTTGACGCCGTTGCGGACGAGTGTTTATCAATGTTGTCAAGCTGCTTCTGTGTATGTCTTTGTTGGTCCATAGCGCTCTCAAAACGCATCCAAAACTCAACCAATGTTCCTGACTTATGCTCAAACCTCTTGAAAAAGATATTTTCGCTCTCTGATCTTTGAGTCGTCCTCATAATCGACACCATCCTCAAGTCTCTGCAATGCGCCATCACCCACTGCCCCCTTATACTATACGTATCCGCAAACCAATCATTTACGCCAACACCATGATCTTCAATTATTTGCTCCCAGATACCATCAAATTCTGCTGCTTCAAGCTCATCGTCCCATATAATGTCATTAATTTTACACATGAAGTCATTATAATCACTCCCAGAGACACCAAACTTACTAGGCATTTTGTTCATTATATGCCACATACAGAACCGATGGCGCGTTGTCTTGAAAACAAGAGGGAAAAATTTGATAATACCTGGGTCCTGATCTGTAATTATGTACTCGGGTTCCTTATCACCCATTGCTTGTAAAAACCGGCTGAAAACCCAATTAAATGACTCATAATGTTCCCTTGCAATTAGAGCCCCACAGAACGTCACAGATCGTTTATGGTGGTCAACACTTTTGAATGATGTGAATACCATAGAATACTTATTGGTGGAGTAAGTTGGGTCGAATGACACCGCATCACCAAAAATTTTGTAATTATCTCGGGCAGTACCGTCCGCCCATATGGCCCTACGTAGGCTGCCATCATCGTCAAGATCATAGTCAAAGTAGAAAACTATTCTTGTTTCGGTCATTTCCTTGAAATGGTCAACAAACAACTGACCATCCCGTTCGTGAATGAAACATTAACATCCCTATGGAAGTTCTTAAAATCATTTAAGCTTGCTCCAATGTTCTCGAATCCATTCACTTGTTCTTTGCAGATTCTGTATGTCTTTGTTGCTCCTATCTTGTTTGCCAATCAATCATTAATGAGATACGTCATATAAATATAACATGAATGGAATTATTTATTTAGTATAGAAAGTGATTATATATTACAAACCCTTGAGTTCGAAACGATTATCATCTTGTGATAATCTGTTATGTTACGCGACAATTTCTGGAACTCTCTGTCCTTAAGTGAGATAAGCTCGTGATTGTGACCCTCGTGGAACCGGTCAATTAATAAAAGACCATTCTTCATATATAGTCATATCCTCGCTTTACACCCCACTCTAGTGACCCTGAATATCCTCTGTGAGTTCTCCCCAACCAGTCCGTCATCCCGATCTTTACTTGGCGTCTTGTGAGCGAAACCTTCTCGATTGCAGACGACGAGCTTTGACTTGATCTCACCGCCACGCCATTTTTTTTGTGTGTATCTACATACATCAAACCCACAAGCAATGGCGTATATCTTATAAAAAGTCACCGCGTCCTCAACCCCCCAAACTCCTGCCCGATGTACTGTTTAAGCCTTTTCTCGACCTCCCTACACAACTCCTGTCTGTCAGGTTGAACTCCATTCTGTTTTAGTGAGTCTGTAAATGTGCACAGAGTGTAAGTGTAAATGTAAATGTCATCAGATATGAAGTGTAAGTGTAAATGTCCATAGAGTTTAAGTGTAAATGTCATCAGATATGAAGTGTAAGTGTAAACGTACGTCGAAGTAAAGTGTAAATGTAAAGGGAATGTTCCATAAATGTAAATGTTCCAAAAGTGTAAATGTCCAAATTATGATGTCCCAAAAGTGTAAGTGTAAATGTAAACATCCAAAAGTGTAAGTGTAAATGTCGTGAAACGAAGTGTAAATGTCTTCTCGAAAGTGTAAATGTCGGCAAAAGTGTAAATGTTGTCAGAATGCTAACTCAAATTAAAACTATAACAATAACAATTAAAAGGTGACTATAACAATTAAAAAGTGTAAATGTAAAACTACACCAAAAGTGTTAATGTAAATGTCCCATAAATGTAAATGTTCCAAAAGTGTAAATGTCCAAATTATGATGTCCCAAAAGTTTAAGTGTAAATGTAAACATCCAAATTATGATGTGCCAAAAGTGTAAGTGTAAATGTAAACATCCAAAAGTTTAAGTGTAAATGTCAGCAGAAATGCAGTGTAAATGTGATGGTGTAAAAGTGTAAATGTCAGCAGAAATGCAGTGTAAATGTGATGGTGTAAATGTGTAAATGTCAGCAAAAGTGTAAATGTTGTCAGAATGCTAACTCAAATTAAAACTATAATAATAACAATTAAAAGGTGACTATAGACATTAAAAAGTGTAAATGTAAAACTATAGCAAAAGTGTTCATGTAAATGTTGTCAGAATGCGTTGATACTACTCAAAACTCAAATTAATGAAAACCCAGCATGCAGATTTACTTCTAACAATCTTCATTTCAAACCCAGTAACAAATAACAATAACAAGAATGAACAAATACGATGACATGCAAATTTTATCATGACCTTCATCCATCCTATTCAACTGAAAATATTAAAACGTGACTGAAAACAATGAATAAAATGAAGAAATACCATTGATGTCGTCTATTATTTGCATGTTGACGCTGATTTGCAAGATTTAGAGAGAATTTTAGCTGAAAAGTTCGTTTTCAAAAGGAAGAACCCAGTTTTAGAGAGAAGAAAGAAAGAACCCAGTTGGAAATAAGTGTGTTAAGGAAGGAAGAAATGAAGAATGTGGGAGTGTAAACATAGTACAAAGGATATATCCTTTTGTCCGTCAGTTTTGATCATTGGGAAGGACAACTTGCAGGGTTTGTTCTCCTCTTTCCTACCCAAGCTTTTCCCTTTTTTTGGCCTATATTTTCTAAATAATCTCCACCTTAGATGTTGTCCATCTAAAGGTCCTTATAAGGACTTAAGGACTCAAATGAGGTAAAGGACTCATTAGATCTCCTCCCCCCCCCCCTCTCTCTCTCTCTCTCTCTCTATATATATATATATATATATATATATATATATATATATATATATATATATATATATATATATATATATATATATATATATAGTTGTGTGAGTTTGTTGAGGTTGAGTTTACAACTCGAGTCAACACAAGTTTATTATTCAATTATGTGAGGATTGACTAATGAAATTTATATCTTATTGTAATGTGATTAAATAAGATTTAATTTAATAATTAAACGTTAATTCATTAAATTAATCGAGGTTTTTATATATATTGAGGTAGAGGTTATAAGTTAATTATATTTACAAGAACTTGTAAATTAATTAAATTGGGCATTATGGGACCCATTATACATTGTTATAATGGTGAAATATCACTCAATAACTTGAGTGCATATTGTTTATTAATTTGTCACATAATTGTTGTATGATCAAATTAATATTTAATTATATAAGATAATTAAACAGAAGACTAATAAGCATTTGTGGGACGAATTTTAAAAACCAAAATGGACTCAAAAGTCCCTCCCATAACCGGTTTTATAGGAGTATGTGACACTCCTCGGTTTTATCTTCTAGCTATTTGTAAGATGCTCTAAACATCATGATTACACCTAGTATGACATGCCTACTCTGCACCTACAAGTATGCAATTAAAATAAGCAAAAAATGAGTCTCTTGTGCTCTAAAGTGGCTGGCCATAGTGTCCTTATATAGGCACTTGGTTGCTCAAATTTACTTGTTCCAATTTTTGGCATGCTTCTCTCTAAAACTCTCACACAATCACACATTATTATCTTATATTACTAGAGTAGTAATAATAATAATAAAAGGGGATTTTATTTCTTATAATATCTAGTTAATATTATTTGAAATATTTGGGGGATAGTCTTGGGTGCAACTAAGAGGAGTGTCTCTATGCTTGAGACTTGAAGATCTTGGAAGATCATCCAAAATTAATTGAGCTCAAGAACAAGTGAAGGTAGGAGACCTTACTTGTGCCTAAAATTCGAACCATACAATGTAAGGAAACTCGATTTTCATCCTCATTTCATTATTTCGTTATGCATGCACTAGATCCACATAAATATAAATTATTGGTAATTTATAAAATGAATTAGATGAGTCTACTAGGGGTATATGAACCTAACAATTGGTATCAGAGCTTTGGTGTTGCATGCATAATTGGTTTGGTTTTTCCGAGTTAAATTTAACTTAATTAAAACTAGATATTTTGTGATTTATAAGGATAAAGTCACGAAAATTTTTGCATGTTATACATTCTGGTTCAAAAATATTTTTAGGTCATATTAATGATTTATGGATAATTATTGCTTATTTTAATTTTTTTTAGTGAAATAATTACATTTTATTGAGTAAAATGAACTTTTATTTACTAAAACTAGTTAAACTTCACTACTGGTCGTGATTTTTTAGTATGACCTCACATGCATATTTTGCATATTGTATGTAAAATTTCGGATCATTATGATTAGTTTTGCATGTTTTATGATTTTTATATGATAAAAATGGTATAAGTGGAGGTTAAATGACTAAAAATAGTTAAACTTTGAAAAAGGCTATGAAATTTTAATATGATGTTACATGCATACTTTACAGATTGTATGTAAAATTTGACATAAATGTGTTTTATTATGCATGATTTATAATTTTAATGGTTAAAATGGTATAAATAGTGACTATTTTTAGCAAAAATAGCTAAAATGAATTTTATGGCATGAAATTTTTCCCTAATGTGGTTATGATATGAACATTAGATCTAAAGTTACATGATTAATTTTGATTGATTTGGTATGGTCATTGATTTTTTATGTGATAAAATCGATAAAAGGGCAACTTTATTAGTCATAAAAATTAATTCGAAATTTTTGGTTGAAATTTTGCCATTTCCAGGTTCTGGAAATTAGTTAAGAATGTTCAAAATTTTGATTTTGATTTTTCCATAATTTTTATGTTTAATTTGGATTAAATGGTAAAAGTTATGTTTTATACGATTTATTAATGAAATAAATTATAAATATTTTGTGGGAAAATTTTATTGAGTTTTTGGAATCTTGGTAATATTTCAGAATTTATAAAATTGTGATTTCGAAAATTTTCAAATTTTTATGATTTGCTGGGAATTATTTCATAATTGTTATGATTAAGAGAAGTTTAATAAGCAATAATACAAAACCAAGTTGAATTATTGTCAAAAATTGAGTAAAGACTAATTTTTGAGTTCTAAGAGAGTTAGGGTAATTAACTTGAGCTTAAATTTAATTTAAGTATTGATTTGTGATTTTAATAAGTTATTATCACGCGTTTCCATAAAACCGGATTATATACGATATAAGATTTAAGTAGGGCGATTTGGCACATTAATTTGGCATGTTAGACACATATATTTATGCTGCAATTTTTATTGATGAATGTCATATTTTATTTATATAATTTTGAATTATGTAATTTTATCTTAGTATGGCCTTAGTTTTAATCGATATTACCCGTAATGTAAGGGAATATCGATTCGGTTGTAATTTAATGTCATCACGTATCACTTTATTTTTACTAATTTTTCATATTACAAATGTATAATAGGAATAGCTATGTATTTTATTATTATTTGTAATTCCGGAGTTCCTTCAAGACGGTGCCATTCGGAAAGGCGTTCCGATCAACACGGTGTTTCCTTGGGAGGCGTGTCACTTGAAGTTCAGGGGACCAATGGAGTTGGTTTTCGAATATGTAATAGAATATTAGATTTTCTATTTTAGGAAGGCCATACTAGGAAATTTATTTATTGCTTATGCTTTTTCCTTTATATGTTACATGCATTGCCAAATCGTCATAAACAACACATGCATATCATATCGAGTAATCGACCGTGTCAATTATAATTATCGTTAGTTCGAAAATTTAGTTCACTTAAATTTGATAGATAATAAATTGACTCGACCTCACACATTTTAAAAGATTGAGACTTAGCTTTACCAAATAGTAGGAACTCATGAATCCCAATTTCATATAGGTACAATACGGTATTGAAACATTATACCGGGGTGCTTTCAATTGACATTGGGTAAGTGGGGTAATAAATAGTTATTACACTTCGAAAATTTGGTTGATCTCAATGAAAGTATTTGCGACCGTAGCCGCAATGGGTTCGGGCTAAAGATGAACTTAACGTAAATTCATCGACCGAGAGTTCTAATTGTAGAATCGATTAAGAGGGTTAACCCACCAAGTTATATTAGTAAAGGTGTAGAGGGCCCGTTGGCTCACATCGAAGTTAATATGAATTTTGGAACTCGGAATCATTTATATAATTGGGTGGAGGTCATTATATAAATGCTAAAACATGCTAAAATGTTTTAGATATAACGATGAATGTTTAATTTTTCCACTATTTCGTTGTTTTTAATGTTGTTCTATTTCATTA
Source organism: Silene latifolia (assembly GCF_048544455.1). Taxonomy (NCBI): domain Eukaryota; kingdom Viridiplantae; phylum Streptophyta; class Magnoliopsida; order Caryophyllales; family Caryophyllaceae; genus Silene; species Silene latifolia. Next base: position 378,480,117 of record NC_133538.1, on the reverse strand, counting down.
CTCCTACACATATGGGATATCATTCGATTGTAACACGAGTCTCCGCTAAACCACTATTGCTAACGACAAATAATCTCTTTCTAAAATGAAGCGTATCATAGATTGTGGACTAGCTCCATAGGAATCATTCTATTCCATAGAACTCCATAGGAGTTGTCCTATGTCATATAAGATTAGCATCTTAAAATTCCTAACATACCTATGTATGATTTCTTGTGAAGAAATATGACTAAAGGTAATGATTAGTCAAAATATGTTTTGATTATATCTTCTATGCATCCATGGTTCAAAAGTCTTATTCCTCAACTTAAACACTTGTCATCAAGCACTTAAGTTGTTAAGAATATGACAATGTTAAATTGGTAAATTGATTTGTTAGGAATTTTGATTGACCAAATACCACAATAGGGTTAATCCTTGTGAAGGATTAACTAGAAATTTATATGAAGATAAGTCTTAATCAAGTAGAAATTATTAAAGTAAGTGGGAGTAATAAGAAGTAAAGTTCCTATCTTAATTGTTAAGGATAGAACTAGGCTCAAAAGAGAAGGTGTTAGACACTAAAATAGATACAAACCCCAAAAGGTAAAGATCAAGGAAGTTGGTCGTGTGACTCCAACATATTCCTTCTTGAATATCTATGACATTGACATTGCATTATTACCAAATACCACATCATGATTATTTGATACGAATTTATGGATTTCATCTTATTTGGCATTGTCATGTGATGACTAGCAAGAATAAATTCAGAAATTTACATGAATGGAACTAGGATAGTTGCCATTTCATCCATGAACATATGAATATTTTAGTGTACTCATTTTAGTTTTGTATTTAGAAATGTACCTCAATAATTGTTATGATGTATAATATGTCTAAATAAGAATATAATTTGAGTTTTGCACAAAAGGTAAAGGGTTTTACCATTATGCAATTAAAACAAGCGTTGAACTCTTACATACCACGATTAAGTTTATGGTGAGACCATACAAGTCAAGGTAATTATATTCAAACAAAAAATAAATGTCATATATATATAACTCAAGTTGGTGACCCCAATCATTTCTCAATTCTTGATTGAAAATCGCATTTAGAAACTAGTTTTGACTGGTGTCCCAAACCATTTGATTGAGAATCTTTGGTGTATGCGAATCTTGTATTCAAAGCAAGATAATTCATGATTTTTCCTTGAAAAAGATTATGAATAGAGCAAGATATTCGCCCTAATTACACTTTGAAGTGTATGGTCGAATAAAATTTCATTCTGAGAAGGTTATTACTTCTTCATCTCTTTTACCAACGAATTAGTTAAATACTTGATATCCACTTAATGAAGTAAGAGGAGAAATTCTTTGAATAAGTTCAATGAATGTTAAAAGGTATCAAATCCTACAGATTATAAAACCAAATTATTAGTACTTTGTTAAAATGGGGAACAATAAAGTGGTGACTTTTATCTGCACCAAAAAGAGTGTGATGTAGATCACAAGTTCACTTACATTACGATATGATTGAATCTTTACATTATAGTTGGAGGTAGTTTTTGTTATAAAATTTGTTTGGCATTTAAATTTTCCACTAAAACAAAACATGGTTAAAGCAATCATCTAATTTTCATATGAGATATGGTTAGGCATGGTACCTAAGTTGTAGCTTGTTTCGATAGTAAACATGTGCGCATTTTTCCTACATGATCACGAGAACCAAGGGTTTGTGGCTCGTGATGCTGTCTATTAAAGAAAAAAGGATCATTTCTTAAAGACAGAGTGGGAGAAGAGCCACAAACTGAGAATAAGACGTGGGAAGATGTTCCTTCTTGGTCAAAATCAGTGATTATTTCTTCGAAACCTAAGTTGATAGGAGTCATGTCACCTTTTGAAAGTAACAAGCCTGTAACTTATTAAGACGCTTTATCTAGTTTCAACTCCGCAAAAGTCCGAAATGAGCATAAACATGAAGATGTTTACTTAGCTTGGTTGATTGGTTGCAAAGGGTTTTGCACGCAACAACAACGCTTAATTAAATTCGGATATGATTTGACAGTTGGATTTCAAAATCATCTTGCATGAGTTTTGATAATCGCAACTATCCTAAGGTAGGATGCAAACTTAAAAATAAATTTTAAGTAAAAGTCAAGGAGTTGAGTTGTATATTTTGATCATGTGATAAAACTTTTCTCGAATTATCGAGTAATTCTGTTTATACATGGAGTTTAGTGGGAGTAATGTGGTGTTACTAGTCTTATATATAAGGGACATATTGATCATTTTGAATAATGGAAGACTTAGGAGAAGAATAATACATCTCTAAGGTATGCAGACCTATAAAGATAGTTCTAAGAGGATATTAGCTTTAAATGAATATTCTTATGTTAATAAGAATCTTGCCAACTTCAAAAGCATTGAACATGTAGAAATTGAATCCACTTGCTTCCGCTGCGGGATTAATTCATTATGCTAAGATGTATCACCATTCTTAAACTTCATATACTTCGAGTATGACGAGAAGTTATAAATTGAATCTTTGAGAGAAGTCTCTATATAGCCACATAGTTCATTAGTTAGTACTCAGAAAGTACTAAAGATATGAAGCTAAGCATTTAGAAATGAGATGGATTTATGTGCAAGGAGTTACACAAAAACCATATTCAAAACATAAGGATGGTTAGAGAACCATCTTGGCTATATTAATTAAGGAGGATATCTGCTAGAAACGTCCTAGGCAGTTGAACAATGAGATATACACAATGGAAGTTGAGTATACTTGCAATAATGAGATATGCAAGAAGAAAGGGATGATATTACGATTCGGTTTTATGAATTGGAGGAACTATGGTAGTTCATTCCGATAACCGAAAGTCCTATCCCTACACACTGTAAGGACAGTGGGAGTTATTCAAAGGTAAGAGAGCCTGTGTCCAGATTGGATCTTGACACGTACTCAAAGAAGTTCTTGTAATACAATATTATATACAAGAATGGGAAATAGTATATAGTAAGGTTAGGGAAAGTACAAAGTGTTGCTAAAACTTGCTAACCAAGGCCTTTTCATAGGCTAAGCATGATAAGTCATGCCATTTCAATTGAGTTGAGATGTATAGATTATGTAGTGATTGATATGGTATCAATTTTACATATGTGATAATGCATTCATCGTTTGAGTTTTATTAAAAACTCTTTTATTACTTTTTTATATCCAAATAGGTTGTAAGGACAACGTTGAACCTTATTAAAGTGAACTGGATTAACATAGTATTGGACCCTAGTTGCTTATATGAGGTGACGTCTCGAAGTGACTAGAGTGTGATGCGATTGATGGCAAGTTCAAGTGCTATAGAGTCATAAGGGATGACTAGTCGATCACATAGGCAGACTGTATGGGACACTCTGTCGGGCAGTGACCGCTTATAGAGTTCTAGTAATTTTTATAAAGCCTGGTTGTGGCAAGAGCTACTATAGTATTCTTTTGAGTCAATTCTTTGACTAAAGACTATTCGCCCAAGTCGGCACAGTTTCTGATTGACTTTGATTTTTGCCCCAAGCCATTTTGTAAAAAGGGGTGAGTGTGCATCTTTTGGGTCATGATGAACTGTGGGTGTACGAAGGGAATAGTGCGATAGGAATTGTCCATCCCCTTGTCAGGGTTATCTAAAATCTCGGGGCCACTCGAGGAGTAGTGAACTAAAAATGCGCGGCCACGCTCGGAAGGTATCTATGGTAGATAATTCCGGTCAAACAGTTACTCTCAAGATCGAGGAAACCACTCAAGATATGATCAAATGCAAGTACGACCTGCAAGACACCTTGCATTGAGTGGGAGATGATGTAATAGGACAAGAGAATTGGTGACGCACACTTGTCTCGGACAAGTGGGAGATTGTTGGAGTAGGTGTCCTCAACAATAGTGCAATCACATGATTAAACATCATAATTAAATCTTATAATAAGAAAACGTATGAGATGATTCAATTATATAGTCAACTGATCAACATTAATCGGTAATGATTGGCTAACTAGAGTTTGACATTACTGTCGTTTGACGCTGGTGATCTGTTGATCCCTTAAGGTCACGCCTATAGGATGGAACCCAAATAATTTCTGATTAAATGTATTTGATACGGGTTGATTAAGTCCCTGATATATATATATATATATATATATATATATATATATATATATATATATATATATATATAGTCAAGTTCAAATGAATCCACCTAAATTGGTGAGTCCCTTAGTCCTAATCCTAGCCATAGATCTTATAAGATTGATGGTTGAGATTTGGAACTTTTAGAATGAAACTTTAATACTTTGTAAGTGAAACTTTAATCTATGAGTATAATTTTGATTCTTTACGAGTGTAACTTTAATATGTAAGGTTGTTTTGTAAATAAAAATTTAAATTTTTGTTACACAATGTTGTTTTAAATATTTAAATTGATTTTTGAGTTTAACTTTAATATTTTACGAGTGAAACTTTAATGTTATAAATTGAAACTTTAATTTTTTTTAAGGCATTTTTAATATAAAAATTTGAATTTATGTAATAATGTAATTGTGACTAATATTTATTTAAATTCACCGATTTAGAAATGAAACTTTAATGTTTTACGAATGAAACTTTAATGCTAAAAATTGCAAATTTAATTTTTTAATATAAAAATTTAAATTTATATTATACTGTAATTGTGACTAATATTTATTTAATTTTACTGTTTTATGAATGTAACTTTAATGTTTTACGATTAAAACTTTAACGCTAAAAATAACAAATTTAATTTTTTTAGGCCAATTCTATTATAAAAATTTGAATTTACGTAATAAAGTAATTTTAACGATTTATGTAACTTTAATTTTTTTTGGGCCAATTCTAATATAAAAATTTGAATTTATGTAATAAAGTAATTTTAACGGTTTATGTAACTTCAGTCCTGATTTATGAAACTTTATTCTCTTTTGAGTGTAACTTTAACCCTTGACGGTGAAACTTTATACTAATATGGTGATTTTTGATATATTAATTTTAATTTACGTAATTTTAGTCCTTTACGAGTGTAATTTTAGTTCATGTCACTGTAACTTTAGTATTTAACGGTGAAACTTTAGTCTTGACCACCACCAAAGCCAACTAATAACTGGGGATATGAAGAGGCAGGACCTCAAATTCAAATTCGAAAAAAAATAGTGGCGGGATTTCAGAGGAGGAAGAGAGGGAGGCGACGAGTGGTTGGGTGCGGCGTTTTAGGGTGGCGGCAGTGGGGTTCGACGTGGCACTGGTGGTTCTTGTCGGCGTGTGGCTGCTGTTGTTGGTGTTGCTTGAAGACGATAGGGGAAGGTGGTCATTGACGGTGATAATGGTTGAATCTAGTAGTGGAAGGGCGGCGGCGGCGGTAGTAGTGGTGTAGGGTGGTGGCCGACGGAGGGAGAAGATGAGGGAATAGGAGAGAAGATGGAAATAGAGAGAGAAGTGGGAGTGATGGAGGCTGGGTGAATGAATGAGTGAGTGAGGATGAATTAGGGTTTTATGTTGTAAAATTTAATCTGGGCCCTTCATTTTGTTCTAATCTTGACCATTCATTCTTCTAATCTAAGGGCTAAGATAAGGAGTCATGGACTCATCTAATCTAAGAGGACTCATTTGAACCTAATTATATATATATATATATATATATATATATATATATATATATATATATATATATATATATATATATATATATATATATATATATATATATATATATATATATATATATATATATAGTAATAAGATCAACTAAGTCCATGTCTTACATGTGAGTCCATGAGTTCCATTGTCTACCCTTAGATCATGTTATTGAATGGCTTAGATTAAAAGTAAAAAGCAACTAATAATATTATTCTAATGGCTAAAACAATTACCTCTCTCATCCAACCTCTCATAGGTTATTAGCATGCATGCAGGTTGTCAATCAAACATCACACACGTCCTACTGGCTCCCCCCATTTATCATTTCTCTCAATTATTCAAAATTAAATTTCCCCCAAAATAAACCCCAATAATTTCAACCGCCTAAGAACGAAACTGCTCTCAAAATCTCCCAATTGTATCGCTTTTTTGTTACCTTATTATCGGTTTCTTCTCCATTTTCTTCACTCACTTACAACCTGCCATTTTCGTCCATTCAGATTACTTGGTGTAGGTTATCAAGGTAATTTTTTTTTTGGTTTTTAGAGTTTTTTTCTCTTCATTTATTTAGACGTTTTTTTAATTTATTGGGCATTGTTATGTAATTGCCATTCGCCATTGTTGATGTACTGTTCTATTTGATGATTGTATTTGCTTACTTCATTTTGATTACCCAGTTATTTTTAGCACATTTAGGACATTTACTTATCTATTTTAGCACATACATTTTGATTACCCAGTGTGTTATGTTGTACTATTCCATTGAAGCACATGCATTCAGATTTTTAACCTTTCGTGTTAATTGAGATTATCCAGATATGTTAGGTCTTTTTTATTGTTATGTTCATATTCATTCAGATTACCCAGAGTTTTTTGAAAAATCCCACTTTTGTTGCTTACAATTACTCTTTCTCTGTTAAAATTACAGTTTATCCAGAGTTTTGTTTTAAATCCCACTTTTGATTACCCTTTTGTTAGAATTACACTTTTATCTGCTAAAATAACACTTTATGCTGCTACAATTACACTTTTTTTTTGCTAAAATTACACTGTTGCCTGTTAAAATAACACTTTATTTTGTTAGAATTACACTTTTGTCTGCTAAAATTACATTTTTTTTTGTTAAAATTACACTTTTGTCTGTTAAAATAACATTTTATTTTGTTAGAATTATACTTTTGTCTGCTACAATTACACTTTAAGCTGCTACAATTACACTTTTTTGTTAAAATTGTACTTTTGTCTGTTAAAATTACACTTTATATTGTTAGAATTACACTTTTGTCTGCTAAAATAACACTTAATGCTGCTACAATTACACTTTTTTTTATTAAAATTACACTGTTGCCTGTTAAAATAACACTTTATTTTGTTATAATTACACTTTTGTCTGCTAAAATTACACTTTAAGCTACTACAATTACACTTTTTTGTTAAAATTTTACTTTTGTCTGTTAAAATTACACTTTATATTGTTAGAATTACACTTGTGTCTGCTAAAATTACACTTTATGCTACTACAATTACACTTTTTTTTGTTAGAATTTTACTTTTGTCTGCTATAATTAATTTTTTATAATGTTAACAGATGTCAGATGGAAATGAGGCTAAATCAGGCAACACCAAAAAAGCAAAGGTGTCTGTCAAGTTGAAGAAGCGACTTGTTGTCGAAAGGGTTGAAAAACTTAAAATTCTTGTTATTTATATTTTGTGTTATGTAAGGTCTATATGTCACATTGTTAATTAATCTGGTTTCTTGGCAGATGTCGATCACGTTGAGGCTAAACCACCAAGAACAAAATAGCAATGGTGTCTCGTCAGTGCCACCGGTAGGAAAGCGGCTTGTTGAGCTCATTGAAAAGCTTAATGATGCCCAGCGAGACGCGGTACGGAGGATCGGTTTCGGTGGTATTTTGGAGCTTAAGCTCGAAACATATCCAATTGGTCATGTTAAATATTTTCTCAAAGCATTCAGCGACGAATCGTATATTTTTCGGGCAGCTAAAGATAAGGAGTTCATGGTCACCAAGCATGACGTGTATGATTGTTTTATGTTACCACTTGGTCCTAAAACAGTTGATCTAGTACCTACGGGCCGCCAAAAGGATTCTCAAGCGCCGGAGAACAAGCAATTAAAAGATAAATGGCGGAAAGCGTACAACATAAAAGGGGTTAACGAAGGCATTAATTTAGGAATTGTCTTCCAAGATATCTTAAGAAAAAAATACAAAAAGGAGGTCCTCAGTGCAGTGTTTGTTACGCTCGCCATGTCATCATTCCTAACTCCAACTTCATACAGCGGGATTGACTTCAAGCTTTTGAGAGCCTTTGAAGATGTGAATGCTATTACGCAGTACGATTGGTGTAGTTATGTCCTGGAAAATTTGGTGAAGGCCGCGGCAGCTACTGGTGAAAATAAACAGACCTTGCTCGGTTGTATCCCCTTCTTAATGATTACGTACTTTCAACATTTCAATTTCCGTGGTACGAGTTGTTGCCACAGCCTCCCTCTCATTAAGCACTGGGACCGGCAGACGCTTTCCGAAAGATTACATGGTGAGCTAGACAAGAACCGTTTGGGTCGGCAAACTTGGTCCTTGGTCAAGTATCCTCGGTGCCTTCAAAAGGAAGTGTTAAGCATTGGCGGGGTGCCTAATGATAGCAAAGTGTTGGCCATTGGCAATGTGGTTAGTGATGCGGCATTACAAGTGACTTCAAATTCAGACAGGAAGAAGTTCATCGAGATTGAACTCCCATCTGGTGTTGATGATGACGAGGAGTTGAAAGCTCGGGCTGTAGATGTAAGTGTGATTTGTTCATTTGTCAAAGCTAATTTACATGTTTTAAAGTTACTCTTTCTTTCACTACAATTACACTACAATTGTCAGTAATTGCTTAAATTACAAGGTTGTTAGTTAAAATTACACTTTTATCAGATAGAAGTACACTTATTAAAGTTAAATTTACAATTTTGACTGTTAAATTTACACTTTTGTTTGTTAAAATTACACTTTTGTCCGTTAAAATTATACTTTTTAAAGCTAAAATTATACTTTTGTATGTTACAATTACACTTTTGTCCGTTAAAATTATACTTTTGGCCGTTAGAATTACACTTGTCAAAGTTAAAATTATACTTTTGAATGAACACTTTTGACTGAACACTTGTCCAATTATCGTTTTTTGAGTGTAGGATGTGCATGAGCTTTACTTGAAGATGCAAAGGAATGCTACTGTCTTCTATTCATGGTATGCAGATGCAGCCATGACGCTCAAAAGGTTAATAGGAGGTCTCAACTATTCTAGTGACCATGTCGTTACACAATGCACGCAATCATTCTTTTAAAGCCAAAGGATGAAGGATTATGCTCTGAAAATGCAGGAGATAGCTGAACGAATAAATGATTCCGTGAAATCAGCGCCTGTGCTGCAACAAAGTCCAGGTGTTCAGTATCAGAATGAGGAGGTAGATGATGAGGGATACGAGCAGCAGGCTGGTGATGATGATGAAGAGGAGGACAATGGTGATGAGGATGAGGGAGATGGCGAGGATGGTAATGATGTAGAGGATGAGGAGGATGGTGATGATATGGAGGATGATGGATACGATAATGAGAAAGAGGTGACTGTAGATGTTGGTGCAAACCTCGAAGGTGGGGTAGCCGCCTCAATTGAGTGTGATGAACTAGCCAGTGACAAAGCACGGGAGGTGTCTACACAAGAGATAATGGAGGCGGTGCAATTTTACAACACGGCTGAGTTTAAGGACGTTGCTAACAGAGAGGATGACAGTAACGACACCAACGTGGACATTGGTAAACCTCGGGAAATTTTCGTTATTTACAAAAGGAGGAAGGTAGTGGAGAAGGAGGTGGTCGTTGACGAACCACCTAAATTTGACCGGGAAATTCTTGAAGATTATTATTCAAAAGAAGAGGTTGATGATGCTGAGAAGAAGTTCTATGCGAAGGCTACTGCTACAAAGGAACAAGAGAAGACTATGGAAATGGAGGTGTTTGTTGTTGGGGAACCTCAGATAGCTAATAAGAAAAATGAGGAGGATGGGCTCACCGACGCTGATCCAACTGTCAGTCAGTTCCTATTTTCGACTGCGGAGATTATTGAAGCAGACACCGAGCTGAAATGCCGGCCAGAGAAGCCCAAGGAATTGGAGAGGTACCAGAATTGTCAAAAGTGAACCCTGATGGTACGGGAACGGTTGTGCATGTGAGTGAAGTTGTGAATGCCGAGACGGACAAGGATGATGACCAGATTGGGAAAGGTAATGCTGAGCTTGGTCTCCAATGTGCAAGTACAATGTTGGTTCCGCAACATTAGACGATCTTTGTACAAGTGGAGACTAAATCTTTGGAATTTAGTGGGCCTGATGCTGGGGAGTCTGAGAAGGCGGAAAATGCGTTGGTGGAAGCTCAGAACAAAGAATTTGCCCCCCTGTCACTCAGTTCCTTTTCTCGACTGCTGAGATATGTGAAGCAGAGCGCGCATCCGAACAAGCCTCAACAGAAACTCAACATTATGAAGAGGGGCCCGGAAACGGCGGATGCGCCACGACTGATGAGCGGTCGTTAAAGGGTAACGAGCTGCCGGAATATGTATATGCATTGCAGGCAAAAGGAATTTATGGACGTAGAATGCACAAGTACCGTCTATTCTAGTGCGGATGTAAACCCGCTGTTCCAGGAGGACCCAACATCTGTGCATGCTAAAAAACAGCCAGAGTGGAAGAATGGTAAGCCAAATTTGGATGCAAGTCCTCAGACAGTGGTGGAGAAGGTGGTGGATGAGGCTGCACTGAAGGATCACGGAGGTAATCCATTGACCTTTAGAGTTTAGAAGTGCCATGGATGAAGTTATATTTTTTTTACTAAAATTACTACTTTGACAGTTAAAATTACACTTTTTATAATTAAAGTGACACTTTATTGAAATAACACTTTATTTTGTTAGAATTACACTTTTGTCTGCTGCAATTACACAATTTTTAGTTAAAATAACACTTTATTTCGTTAGAATTACACTTTTGTCTGCTAAAATTACACTTTTTTTAGTTACAATAACACTTTAGTTTGTTAGAATTACACTTTTGTCTGCTAAAATTACACTTTTTTTAGTTAAAATTACACTTTTGTCTGTTAAAATAACACTTTATTTTGTTAGAATTATACTCTTGCCTACTAAAATTACACTTTAAGCTGCTACAGTTACACTTACTTTCTGATGATGAAATTACACTATTTTTATTACAGATGTGGCAGTGGAGGATGATGTCGTGAAGTCTTTGGAAGGGACTATCGACCATGGAGAGGTAATAGCTGATGTAGTACCAGAGGCAGAGAACGCTGGCATTCCTATCCCGGTACCGTACGTCCCTCACAGTGATCTGAGCTACCATCCTTTTTTACTTCACTCGAGCGAGCCCTTACCGTGCATGAATCACGTCATTGAGAACCTTGGGTGTTCTATTTATTGTGGGGCACCTGCTCCTGACTTGTGCTTTGCGACGAGAAACCTAGCATTCAGTCAGGAGCTCCTAGTTCCAATGTTTAGTGACAGGAAATACTTGATTGACTATGCGTTCAATCAGTCAGACGCGTTTTCCCAGTTGTAAGTGTATTATTTTTTACAAGAGGCCCTTAACATTCCTAATTATATATATATATATATATATATATATATATATTTGTTGACTAAGTAAATGTTTTTGTTGTAGTGAACGATTGGTCCAATTTAGCGAGTTTTATTTCATTACCCGGGAAGACATTGGAACTTTGAACCCTGGGCAGCAAATCATGACAAGTGTTATTGATGGTTGGTGCTTGCTACTCAACCACATCATGAAACCTTCGGACATATCCCGTTGTTTCTTTGGCCTAAGTCACACTGTAAGTTAAAATTACACATTTGTCCGTTAAAATTACACTGTTTAAAGTTAAAATGTTACTTTTGTATGTTAAAATTACACATTTGTCAGTTAAAATGATACTTTTGGCCGTTAGAATTACACTTTTTATTGTTTAAATTATACTTTTAACATTACCCTTCTGTGTTAACAAGATACATTCATTGAGTTACAATTATACTTTTTTTGGTTAAAGTTTCACTTTATTTTTATAAAATAACTCTTTTAATTATCTGATCACGCATTTCACACTTTTCAAATTAAAGGACCCCACAAGGTATATTTGGAAGGCTCATAAGCTTGGGAAAGTATTGAACAAAGACGAAGACATTTTTGGTGGTTTGGGATACTGGTCGAAACTGTCGTGCACCATTCCACTTGACACGGACATGGTATGTAACAAAACATGTAATCTAAATCATAATTTTTAAGGATTCCTTATACTGATCTCAGCGACACACGATGTAGATCTTTCTGCCCGTGTTATCTGGTGACGGTGATCATTACAGCTGTGTGTGCATCAACTTTCTCACCGAGCATATTGACTACCTTGACAACCGCACATACGATGACCCATTAGAAACGCTCCCTTACGGAGGGATATCACGTATTTCGGTAAGTGTTCGATATCCAAAAGTCAACCAATTTATATGGGTCATACTACGTTAACACACTGACGCGTATTCATGTTCAGGCAAATATAATGGGGAAGTATTTGGTGTCCAAAGGGCTGTCTAAGGGGGCAAAGGTCAACGGGTTTAATATCGTGAACATTGAGTTCAGTTGGCAAGGTCAAGGGTATTCGAGAAATTACTGTGGTGTTTTCATGGTGATACATATAATGTTTTACCGCGGAAACCCTTTTCAATGTGACCTCGGGAAAGAGGATGCTATGAGTTTATACCGTGCTGAGATTGCTGCAACACTCGTCCTCTTTGACATTAACAGTATCAGAGAAGACATCTTGATGCGGGTTGGTTATTTCAAAGCAACTGCTGGACATCCGTTGACAAGAAAGTTGAACGTTGTTAAGAGGAAAACAGATGGTGACATAGGGCCGCAATCCACAAAACGTGCTCGCGTAAATGAATCTGAAGAGCCTGTTATGGAGGCGACACCTGTTACCATGCGCATTCCGTCTGGTAAAGCCCTATCCTCTGTTAAGAGCCAGCCTCGTGGAAAGGGGGACGGGTTGGGCTGCTCTTGTTGGGGCTGGTGTCCTTTACAGTTAGTGCAAGGACTTATAAATCTCTAAAAGGATCAAAGGGTATACTTTTGTATCATAATCAGTTGGTCCACGTTTATCAATAACGGTTGGCTTGCTAGATAAGTTTGACGTTATTGTCATACAGATGGCGGTGATCAACTGGTCCCTAAAAGTCACACCTATAGGATACGTTTGAGAGATGTGACGGTATGAAAATACAGTCATGTTGATGCCAAATTTTGACTAATTTAGTTAGTCGGAGTTATTGACTAGTAATTAGTCAAACACGATGTTGAGATAATTATTTAATACGGATTAAATAAAAATGGCTAAGACGAATTAAGCGGTTAATTCGTAAATTAAATATAAAGCGATTTATATTTGATTAATGTATATTGAATAAATTAATTATACGATATTGTCTTTGTCGGACATGTATTAATAATTCAACTAATCCGTGTTATTAGTTGATGCTTTAATAACCGATAACCGATGACAATTTATAACAAAACCGCGTCATATACATTTTAGCAATTTACGAACCGGACCACGAGTTAAAATTAAGAGGAAGTGGAAGCCCACTTCCCCATGATGAGCTTCGGTTTGGCGAATCTTTGGAGAACAAAAGGAGAGCCTTCTCTCCTTTTGTGACCTAATTCATTTTTAACAACAAAATTAGGGTTTTTGAGAAACATATCCTCTCAAAAATTCAGATCTCACATCTAAAGAAAACTCACATCAAGTTCTCTCAATATTGCAAGGCAATTAGAGAACACATTTCTAGCACAAGGGCATATTCTCAGACGATCTTGGGTGCAACAATTAGGAGGAGATCTACTTTGATCTCTCATTGCCGAATTGCACTAGGACCGAAGGTTAATTCTTGTGCTTTATCGTTTTTCATTGTTTTTCGTTTATGACAATAAATCACGTATTAAATTTGCGTTATAGTCCTATAATTTAAGGGTTTTATACGGATATTACCCCACAAGTGGTATCAGAGCGAGGCCACGTAAATTTTTCTATGTGATTTTCATCAAACGAATTTTGAATCGATGATTTTTTGCTTAAAAATTCGTGCGGCAGCCATTTTTTCCTCTCGGCAGAATTTTTTTTTTATGTTGCGTTTTTTTCTGTCTTGGGAATGTGTCAAGTTTACACGGTGGTGGTTGTTGTTTGTCTTGTTTTCGATTTGATCTTTGCATATTGTTTTGTAATCGATATTCATTGCAATATGTTAAAGATCTATCAAATGGTTTGCATAAAATTTCGTGCGGCACAAATTTTTTTGTCTCGGCCAAAATTTTTTTCTGGAAAACCGTGCGGCCATTGGTGTTTTTCTCGGCCTGTTTTCTATTTTTTTTTGCCTAGAAATGTGTGCCACACATTTCTTGCTAGATCAGACGATCTTTTGTTATCTTTTTGTTCTTTGCATATTGTAATTTTAATCGATAATTGTTGCAATATGTTAAAGATGTATCAATTGTAGTTTCAATTCTATACGGATTAGATTAAAATTGCAATTGGGTTTTAACAAATCGTTTTGTTTTGATCGTTGTTGCTCACGTTTTGAGCCGAAATTATTTTTTTTGGGTTTTTTTTTGTTGCTCTCGGCATTCAGCAACATTATAAAAAAAAAAAAAATTTTTTTTGGTACTGTTCACGGCAGACGTGAAGAAAAGAAAAAAATAAAAAATTTTCAAGTTTTATATTTTTTTGGCCTTAACTTGTGCATAATACGGATCTTATGCATTCGCTTAATAGTGAAACGGTTCACTCACGTACCATTTTGTTATTTTAAAACAATTTAAAGTAACGGATTATGATGAATTAAAATTAAACTGATAGAAGCGGTTTTATCACATAATTTTAATTATCTTTGGTGGTTTGGATTAATTTTAACATAATTACGGAATTATGTCACGAATAAATTATTTTTTTTAGTTGATGCATTTTTTATCGTTATTGTTGAATGCCTTGAATGCTTTTTATTACGTATTTATTCATTTTACAAACAGTTGTAACTTAGTGTGGCCTTAGTAGAACGTGTTACCGTAATGATGGAACACGGTCTTGGTTGTATTTTGAGATCTCGTATCTCCAATTTTTTTTTTTTGTAATTAAAGTTTTTATTTAGAATGTAAATAGGTTTATATTTTGTAAATTTTAATTGTAATTTTGAGAAGACTAAAGATGGAGATCGGATGCTCACTCCCGCTGTATGAAAAAGATGGAACATCAAGACAAGCTTCTCGGGTCCAGCGGTGGATTCCAAAGTTGTATTATGTTCTTTTTACTAGGATAGGCCACACTAGGAATTTTTATTTACGTTTTGCATTCTTTTATTTATTTTATCGTAACGATAGATTGCATCATATTCCGCCTAAAACCAAACCACCTAATAATTGCATGAAAACTGACTCATATAGAGGTCACGCGTTAGTTTTCTATGACATTCTTATGTCACACGATCATTTTAAGCCATCACCTAAATTAATTCATTCTCGTAATGCTAGTTATTCGTTCACTTACAATGAATTAAAATTAAGTCGATGAGATCTTCCTCGTATAAACAAAAATTGAGAACGGTCTTTATAGGTCAAACTCCAATGAATCCCTTCTTCGTCGGTAGGCATAATATGACCCCTTCTACGTCGGGTAAGTTGGAACCGATTGACCTATTTGATCTCAACACTATGGTCACTCGTACGATCCTGTGATTATGGTGGACTATAGATAGGATTTACGGAAATCTATCGACCAAGAGTTTTTACGGAAGAACTAGCTAAACAGTTGGCTTATCAATTTACAGAAATTGAGTCTTGGGATCACTTGTATTATTCTTGAGGGAGATCAATTATGCAAGTGCAATGAGTCTACACGATTAAAATGAATTCTAATAGACTTAAATCACCTCGATGAGTTGCTTATTTCGTTTTTGTTTTTCTTTCTTTTTCAGCGTAGATCACGTTTTTAAACTGCTAATAACATAATGGCTGGCATCCTCGATGACCCAATGCCAAGTGCCACATTGGACCGTGAGTCCTGGCTTCGGATCTTCATGAATCAGATGAATCAGTCCACTAGACTGAAGAATGATGGATCAAACTTCGCGGAATGGGAGGCGGCATTACGGAATGCCGCCCGCTGACGGGAAGCTCAAGTATCCGATCGAGCCCCTCCCGCCAGCCCCCAGGCCCCACGGCTCGAGTTAACGAGGTCTCCACGTATAGCGACTTCGTCATGGAAGCGGGTGCGATTAAAAACGTACTCATTTTTGCAATGGAATCCAATTTGCAGAAACGCTTCATAGCCCAAGGTGCAAACAAGATTTTCACCACGCTCACTAAGGAATTCTCGAAAGCACCGAGAATCGTGACCTATGAGCATACCACTCGCTTCTTTGATGCGAGACTCCAGAAGGGCCAACCGGTTAGCCCACACATTCTCAGCATGATTGAGAATGTCGAGAGACTGGAGGCGCTTGATTGTAAAATCAGCGAGAACATTGTGATAGACCGCATGCTTCATTCACTCCACGATGGTTTTGCGCTCTTTAGAGCCAATTACTATATGAATGATTTGAAGAAAAGTCCCCACGAACCGCACTCCCTTCTCGTACGGACTCGAGAAGGACATGAAGTTCAGTGGGAGCATGAAACAAGATGTTCTCGTCGTGACAAACAAGGGCAAGGGTAAGGGCAAAGCTCGAGGCAAACCTAACGAGGTAAACCGAAGTTCAAGAAGTCGGGTTCGGGTAAGAGTGGGCCTGGTGAGTCGAGCACCTCATCAGGCGCGACAAAGAGCAAGAATGAAAACATGGAATGCCATCATTGCCACAAGACTGGGCATTGGAGGCGTACATGTCCTGTTTATCATGAGGACTTAAAGGCAGGTCGTGTTAAACCTGTTGGTATGTCTTCATCCTCTTCTACTTTTATTCATATGATTGAGATTAACCACGCAAGTTACGGAACTTGGGTACTTGATACTGGTTGTGGTTCTCATCTGTGTAATCATGTGCAGGGGCTCCGAAACATCGAACCCCTCGTAAAGGGTGAGGTGGACTGCGTGTCGGGAATGGAGCACGAGTGGCTGCCGTCTCGAGGGGAACATATGTGATCCGGCTTCCTAGCGGATTTGAGTTATTTTTATATAACTGCTATTATGTACCCAGACTTTCCAAAAACATTATTTCGTTTTCGCACTTGACAAACTTGGATTTTCATTTGTAATAGAGAATAATACTTGCATTTTCTCATTACACGATATGATTTATGGCAAGGCAGTCTCCATGAACGGAATTTATGTTTTAGATCAGACCACCGAAATATTACACGTAATGAATAAAAAGTGAAAGGTAGGTGACAAAGATCAAACGTATCTATGGCAATCGCCGTATGGGACACATTAATGAGAAACGCGTTAAACTGACTCATCAAAAATGGAGCTATCTCGGCCTTTGATTTTCAATCATTTGGCACGTGTGAATCATGTCTCATCGGTAAGATGACTTGAATTTCCTTCAAAGGTGTTGGAATGCGCGCGCTGCTGACCTATTAGGACTCATACATACGGATGTATGTGGGCCTATGTCAATCACCGCACGAGAAGGCTATAGGTATTTCATCACTTTCACGGATGATTTAAGTAGATATGGCTATGTCTACTTAATGAAGCACAAAAGTGAATCCTTTGAGAAATTCAAGGAATACAGAATCGGGTCTGTAACCTCCTGGGCAGAAAGATTAAAACACTGCGCTCGGGCACCGTGGTGGCGAGTATCTTTCTCACGAGTTTGATCAACACCTTAAGGACTGTGGGATTGCCCTACAGTTAACTCCACCTGGAACACCTCAGTTGAATGGTGTGTCCGAACGGAGAAATCGAACACTACTTGATATGGTTCGATCCATGATGAGTCACACCGTGTTGCCTGACTCATTGTGGGGTTATGCTCTTCTGTCAGCTGCTCTAATACTTAACCGAAGTCCGTCTAAAGCTGTTGACAAGACTCCATATGAACTATGGAAGGGAACGGTCCCTAACTTGTCCTTTATACGGGTTTGGGGCTGCAAGGCTTATGTCAAGTGGATACACGAGGATAAGCTCGGCCCGCGATCGGTCAAGACATACTTTATAGGTTATCCTAAAGGAACACTTGGTCATTACTTCTATTCGCCAACCGAACAACGTGTTTTTGTTGCGGCTAGTGCGACATTCTTAGAGAAGGAATTTCTCGAGAATGCAAAGAGTGATAGAACCTTCGACCTGTCGGAGATTCCAGAACCAAATACCGAGCAACCATTGGAGGAACCAATTCCTTCAATCCCGGTTGCGGTGAATATTCCTGAGGAGCCTAGGAGGTCGGGAAGAGTCTCTATTCCTCCGGACAGATACATTGGTATGGTCGAGGAACATGACATAGATGACATTCTACTCTTAATGAGTAGTGAACCCGCAACCTATAAAGGTGCCATGACCAGTTCCGACTCAAAGCTATGGCTTGAGGCCATACAATCCGAGATGGACTCTATGTCTGAGAACAACGTATGGGATCTTGTTGACTTACCTGCTAAGGTTCGTCCCCTTCAATGCAAATGGCTTTACAAGATAAAGCATTCTGTGGAAGGTCAACAAGATATCTATAAAGCACGACTAGTTGCTAAAGGTTTCACCCAAGTGCCAGTTTTGCACTACGATGAAATTTTTGCACCCGTAGTCATCTTTGCGTTCCATTCGGATTATCTTAGCGATTGCCGCTTTTCATGACTATGAAATTTGGCAGATGGATGTGAAAACCGCCTTCTTAAACGGCTTTTTGGAGGAAGAGTTGTACATGGTACAACCCGAAGGTTTCATCGATCCACAAAATCCTAAGAAAGTGTGCAAGCTTAAGCGTTCCATTTATGGACTTAAGCAAGCATCTCGGAGTTGGAATCATCGCTTCGACCAAGTGATTAAAGAAAATGGTTTTACTCGATCGGTCGAGGAACCATGTCTTTATATCAAGTCGAGTGGGAGCAAGATTGTCTTCCTAATATTGTATGTCGATGACATACTCCTGATTGGGAATGACATACCTCTCTTAACTTCGGTGAAAGTATGGTTGAAAAACCATTTCCGGATGAAAGATCTGGGAGAGGCACAAAGAATTCCGGGCATCCGTATCTATCGAGATAGATCACGACGGATGTTATCTCTCGATCGGAGTCTTACATAGACAAAGTCCTAGAGAGATTCAAAGCATGACTAACTCCAAGAAGGGGTTTCTTCCTATGGCTCCGGGGGTGCATTTGAGCAAGTCTCAGGCACCAGAGACACAGGAAGAGAAAGAGCGCATGACACGGATTCCTTATGCCTCGGCTATAGGATCAATCATGTATGCCATGATATGCACACGTCCGGACGTGGCATATGCATTGAGTATGACAAGTCGATTCCAACAGCATCCAGGTGAATCACATTGGATGGATGTCAAGAACATTCTTAAGTACCTACGGAGGACTAAAGATTGGGCATTGACTTATGGAGGCGATCAAAAGCTATGCGCAAGAAACCGATTCTACGCAGATGCTAGCTTCCAAACGGATCGAGATGACTCGAAATCTCCGTCTGGATTCGTTTTTACTCTTAAATGGCGCTATGATCGCTAGAAGAGTTCCAAAAAAAAGTGTTACAAACAGATTCTACGATCGAGTCCAAGTACTATGCCGCGTCGAAGGTCGCGCAAAGGAAGCGAAATGGATGCGTCAATTCTTACAAGGACTATCTGTAGTGCCTAGTTCGAATGACCGGATCACCATCTATTGCGACAATAGAGGTGCCATCTTCCAAGCTAAGGAGCCAAAGTCTAGCAACAAGTCTAGACATGTACAACGGAAAGCTCATCTAATCCGAGATTACGTGGAGCAAAAGGAAGTAGTGATAGAAAAGATTGCTCTGAGATGATAACATAGCAGATCCTCTCACTAAACCATTACGACAAGATAAGCATGAAGGGCATGTTAATTCCATGGGAATTAAACGTGTTCCTAAGTTGTAGTACTCTTTTATGGATTAGATTCATTCTCTTTTGTACTCTATACGACATCATCGTTTTGATATTTATATATTTTGTTTTTCATGTGGATTTGTACGACAATTTTGAACACCACAAAGTGAAATGAACAAACATTATATTTTTAGTCCTTAATTGCCCACATGAGCTGATAACTCTGGCAATTATTTTGTGACGTTGGTTGATGGTGGGTTCAACGAGCCATAAGTCAACCGGTTGGTGACCAATCACGCAGGCGATTTATACGGATATTTCGTAGGACACAATTGTGACATCGACGTGGAGTCCTAAATGTTTTATAACATTCGGTGCCGGTCGTGGATAGGACCTCCATGGTGATCCTAAGAGTCGATTCTTTTGACTATCGTCTGTCTCTTGAGACTAAGGCAGATTTTGGGTGACTTTGGTTTCTTTCTCACGGTCATCCGTAACGGGGGGCCAAGTAGATTTTTTCAGGTCATTTCATGTGCTTAGATCGGAAGGAGTCGAGTTGAAGAAAATATTCAGCCTTTATCAGGTACTCGATATTTCTCAGGGCCACTCGAGGAGCTGTAACTGAAATGCATGGCCATGCTCGAATACGAATTCGTTTTATCAGTTGAGTTACACTCTAGTCGAGGAAACCACTCTAGATACAGATCGATTGTAAAATACGACCTTTGCGGATCCGGATCTGCAAATTGTTTTACATTGAGTGGGAGAAATTTTAAATGAATATGAGAATCGGTTATCGCATGTACACTTGTACGGACAAGTGGGAGTTTGTTGGAGCTGTGTCCTCCAGTTAGTGCGGATAACGTCATTGCACATACACTTGTACGGACAAGTGGGAGCTTGTTGGGGCTGGTGTCCTTTCTGATTAGTGCAAGGACTTATAAATCTCTAAAAGGATCAAAGGGTATACTTTTGTATCATAATCAGTTGGTCCACGTTTATCAATAACGGTTGGCTTGCTAGATAAGTTTGACGTTATTGTCATACAGATGGCGGTGATCAACTGGTCCCTAAAAGTCACACCTATAGGATACGTTTGAGAGATGTGACGGTATGAAAATACAGTCATGTTGATGCCAAATTTTGACTAACCGATTAGTCGGAGTTATTGACTAGTAATTAGTCAAACACGATGTTGAGATAATTATTTAATACGGATTAAATAAAAATGGCTAAGACGAATTAAGCGGTTAATTCGTAAATTAAATATAAAGCGATTTATATTTGATTAATGTATATTGAATAAATTAATTATACGATATTGTCTTTGTCGGACATGTATTAATAATTCAACTAATCCGTGTTATTAGTTGATGCTTTAATAACCGATAACCGATGATAATTTATAACAAAACCGCGTCATATACATTTTAGCAATTTACGAACCGGACCACGAGTTAAAATTAAGAGGAAGTGGAAGCCCACTTCCCCATGATGAGCTCGGTTTGGCCGAATGCTAGAGAACAAAAGGAGAGCCTTCTCTCCTTTTGTGACCTAATTCATTTTTAACAACAAAATTAGGGTTTTTGAGAAACATATCCTCTCAAAAATTCAGATCTCACATCTAAAGAAAACTCACATCAAGTTCTCTCAATATTGCAAGGCAATTAGAGAACACATTTCTAGCACAAGGGCATATTCTCAGACGATCTTGGGTGCAACAATTAGGAGGAGATCTACTTTGATCTCTCATTGCCGAATTGCACTAGGACCGAAGGTTAATTCTTGTGCTTTATCGTTTTTCATTGTTTTTCGTTTATGACAATAAATCACGTATTAAATTTGCGTTATAGTCCTATAATTTAAGGGTTTTATACGGATATTACCCCACAGCTCTCTCGACTGTGGTAGAGGTGGTCTCAACACAAATGTGGTGTCGAAGATGCTCCGGAGCAACAAAGCGTTAATCAAGGATATTAAAGAAAGGAGAAAGCATGTTGCCGACTATTGCTTGTTAGATGACCACAATTTTGATGAACGTGTTGGAGCTTGTGTCCTCCACAAATTAGTGAGATAACATTTGTAAATCTCTTACAGGTTCACAAGGGTATACTTCGTATATTTAATCAGTTGATTAACGTTTACCTAATAACGGTTGGCTTGCTAGAGAGTTTGACGTTATTATCATACAGATGGCGGTGATCAACTGGTCCCTAAAGGTCACACCTATAGGACGTGTTTGAGAAATGTGGTTATAGAAATATAATTACATTGATGCCCAAAATGACTAAAAAGTTAGTCAATGTGTTGATGAGATAATTATTTAATGAAAATTAAATAATATTAAGTTGAGACGAATTAACTGTCAATTCGTAAAATAAATATAATAAGTTATATTTAACTAAATATATATAATGTTAGCTTGGACGAATTAATCCGTTAATTGTAATTAAATATAATCAGTTGTATTTAATATCAACAAGCTGAATGTGTCATAGTGGTAATAGTGAGGGTACAAATACCAAGAGGTCATGGGTTCGATCCTCACTAGATGACAATTCAACACATATTATATATTTTTGGAAAGACCAAAATAAGGAAAATACACTCCTTATTTTCGGTCTGTTTGGCCGAAAATTAGGAGGTTATTTCTTTCCTAATTGATTCCAGATTTCGGTCTATATAAAAAGAAAGGTAGAGAATTATTTCTAACCTAATACTTTTTCAGACCTTGCCTTCTCTTTCTCATCACAAAACACAAAGACAATAAAATTTTACAGAAAATTTTAGATTGATTTCTAGCATAATCAAAGGGTATATCTCAGATCGTCTTGGGTGCAACTAATAGGCGAATATCAGTTTTGATATTGTTCTTAGGCCAATTTTGCTAGGACCTGAGGTTAATTCTAAATCCTTTTACTTTTGTTTATGTATTTTATTTTATGACCTTAGATCATCTTTATTAAATCGTTATAATCCTTCATGTTAAGGGAAGTATACAGATTATTTCCCACAAATGGTACCAGAGCACTAGGCTACGATTTTAATCTTGATGATTTTCATAAAAATTGTATGTAAACATAACCTGATTTTCGAAAAAAAATTAGGGTTTCTTTTTGTGATTCGAAAATTTTTATTGTGCCGTTTTTTTCCTTTTGTTTGATGATATATAACCAATTTCTATAGATCATATCATTGTTTTAATCGGTTAAAATTATCATATGAAGAATTTGGTAGATTTTGATTTAATGCAGATTAAGTTAAATTACATATAGTATCATCATGTCATTGATATAAGAATTCGGTTTTGCTATATAGTTTTAGCATATACGATTAATCATGTTTGTTGATGTATTTGCTAAATCATGTCCTAATAGCAACTTAAACTTTTTCATCATATCTTTGAATTAGGGTATAAGTGCCGCAAAAGAGAGAAAAAAAAAGGGGAAGGGCGTTTTTTTAGGGTTCACCGTATAAAAAAAAAAAATTGTTTTGTTTTTTTTTGGTAAACCGAGAGAGAAAAAAAAAATAGGAAATTTTTTTTTTATTTGCCTTTTTGCCGAAAAAAGAAAGAGAAAAAAATTATGGAAAGTTTTTTTCTTGTTTTTCCTATTTACCAAATTAAAATAGGAAAAGAGTTTTTTTCTTTTAATTTTCAGCCGTGCAGCTGAAACATAAAAAAAAAAAAATTGTTTTTTTTGCCGTGACCAATTTAAAAAAAAATTGGATTTTGTTTTTTTTTTTATTTTGGCCAATTAGTTATTGTGAATTGGTTCACAATTTAATGATACCGAGTTATTTTAAAGCAGTTTAAAATTTTGACGGATAGAATTCATATTACAAGTTTAATATGGATTATGTATGAATTAATGTGATTAAATTGCGGAATTGTCACTTAATTTAATTTAAATAGGTGGTTTGGATAAATTAATCAACATAATTAATTTATTGTATTATGTATGTTTAATTTATTTTAGTTGATGCTTTTAATTATGTTGAATGAATCGAATGAATGAATTTATTTACGTATTTAATTTTGCAATCGGTTGTAATTTGTAATACTTAGTGTGGCCTTAGTCAATTATGTTTTCGTAATGAAGGAAACATAATTTTTATGTAATTATGAGATCTCGAATCTCCTTTATTTTAGTTTTGGGTTTTGAAATTAGAATGTAATTAATAGGTCAATTATGTAATTTTAATTATTGTAATTTCAAAGAAGACTAAAGATGAAGATTCAAGCTCACTCCCGCTACATGGATCAAGATGGAACATCAAGACAAGCTTCTCGGGTCCAAGGATGGATTCCAAACTTGTATTTATTGTTCATTTTGATAGGCTAGGCCACACAAGGACTTTTTACTGTTTTTTTTTACGTTTTTCATTTTATTGCTTTTCATTCACATGCTAGTAATTGCATCATATTCCGCCTAAAACCAAACCTCCTACTACTAAAATGCATGAAAATTGACTCATATAGTTGTTTGTTAGTTTTCATGGACATGCAGATGTCACAGTCTATAAGCCATCACTTTAGTTTAAATCATTCTCGCATGCTAGATTATAGTTCACTTAAAATGAATTAAAAATAGTGATGGGATCTTCCTCTAAAAACGGAAATTAAGATTAGTCTTTATAAGGGCAAACATCTATGAGTCCCTTCTTCGTCGGTAGGCCTAATATGATCCCTTCTACGTTGGGTAAGTAGTTGTGTTGACTTAGTTTACCTCAACATCATAGTCCTAAGAGTTTCTCGTGATTATGATGGACTAAAGATAGAATTTACAGAAATTTATCGACCAGGAATTCTAACGGTAGAATTAGCTTACAGGTTAGCTTATCAATTTACAGAGAATTGAGTCTTGGGGTCATTTATATAATTCTTGAGGGAGGTCAATTGTATAAATGTTTTTGAGTCTTCGCGTTATGACATTAGTTCATTAGACTTAAAATAAAAACGATGCATGCTTATTATTTTATTCTTCTTTCGCATGTAGAACACGCTAATTATCAATAATCTTTGTTACAACAAATGGTGGAAATAACGCAATCCCAATGCCTAGTGCCACACTAGATCATTCATCCTGGCTAAAAGTATTCATGGACCAAATGAATCAGTCCACGTGACTGAAGAATGATGGGTCCAACTTTGCGGACTGGGAGGCGGCATTACGGAATGCTGCCATTGTTGACGGTAAGCTCAGGTATTTAACTGAGCCAATACCGGTCAACCCAGGCCCAAATGCAGGAGCCAACGAGTCACTCGCTTATAGTGATTTCGTTATGGAAGCGGGTGCGATAAAGAACGTACTCATCTTTGCAATGGAAACCAATTTGCAGAGACGCTTCATTGCCCAAGGTGCAAACAAGATTTTCACCACGCTCACTAATGAGTTCTCAAAGGCACCGAGAATCATCACATATGAGCATACCTGTCGCTTCTTTGATGCGAAACTCCAGAAGAGCCAACCGGTTAGCCCACACATTCTTCACATGATTGAGAATGTCGAGAAACTGGAGTCACTGAATTGTAGAATCAGTGAGAGCATTGTCATTGACCGAATGCTTCATTCTCTTCACGATGGTTTTGCCCTTTTCAGGGCCAACTACTACATGAATGACTTGAAAAAGAGTCCTCATGACCTACACTCCCTTCTTGTACAGACCGAGAAGGATATGAAATTGAGTGGGAGCATGAAGCAGGATGTTCTCACGATTCACAACAAGAGTAAAGGTAAGGGCAAGGCTCATGGCGACCTAGCTGTAGGTAAGCCAAAGTTTAAGAAGCGAGGAAACGGTAAGAGTGCGCCTGGTGAGACTAGTGGCTCACAGGGCAAGACAAAGAGCAAAGGCGGTGACATAGAGTGCCACCATTGTCACAAGACTGGACATTGGAGGAGGAACTGTCCCGTCTACCATGTGGACATCAAGGCAGGCCGCGTCGTTCCTGTTGGTATGTCATCTTATATTCATATGATTGAGATTAACCTTGCAAGTTTTGGAACTTGGGTACTAGATACTGGTTGTGGTTCTCATCTGTGTAATCATTTGCAGGGCCTAAAGAACATCATACCTCTCGAAAAAGGTGATGTGGACTGCGAGTGGGAATGGAGCACGAGTAGTCACGCCTCGAAGGGAACATATGTAATCCAACTCCCTAGTGGTTTTGAGTTATCTTTAAATAACTGTTACTATGTACCCAGTTTATCTAAGAACATTATTTCTGTTTCCGTACTTGCTAAAGACGGTTTTACATTTTCAATAAAGGATAATAGTTGTATTTTCTCTTTTAATGAAATGATTTATGGCAAAGCAGTTTCCATGAATGGAATTTACATCTTAGATCAAACCACGGAAGTATTATACATGAATAATAAGAAATTAAAGGTTGGTGACAAAGATCAAACCTATCTATGGCATTGTCGAATGAGACACATAAATGAGAAACGCGTAAAGAAACTCGTCGATAATGGGACTATTCCCTCATTCGGATTTTCTGCATATGGCACGTGTGAATCATGTCTCATTGGTAAGATGACTCGAATTTCCTTCAAAGGTGTTGGAATGCGCGCTAGTGACCTATTAGGACTTATACATACGGACGTATGTGGACCTATGTCAATTACCGCTAGAGATGGCTATATATATTTTATCACTTTCACGGACGATTTGAGTAGATACGGATATGTCTACTTAATGAAGTATAAAAGTGAGTCCTTTGAGAAATTCAAGGAATACCAGAATAGGGTACAAAACCAACTGGGTAGAAAGATTAAAGCACTCCATTCAGATCGGGGTGGCGAATATCTTTCAAATGAGTTTGATCAACACCTGAAAGACTGTGGAATCGCTCTACAGTTAACTCCACCTGGAATACCTCAATTAAATGGTGTGTCCGAACGGAGAAATCGAACCTTACTTGATATGGTTCGATCCATGATGAGTCACACCGTAGTGCCTGATTCATTATGGGGTTATGCTCTTTTGTCAGCTGCTCTTATACTTAACCGAATTCCGTTTAAAGCTGTCGACAAGACTCCATATGAAATGTGGAAGGGAACGGTACCTAACTTGTCCTTTATTCGGGTTTGGGGCTGCGAGGCTTATGTCAAGTGGAGACACGAGGATAAGCTCAGCCCGCGATCGGTCAAGACATACTTTATAGGTTATCCAAAAGGAACATTTGGTCATTACTTCTATTCGCCTACCGAACATCGAGTATTTGTTGCGGCTAGTGCGACATTCTTAGAGAAAGAATTTCTCGAGAACAAGTCGAGTAATAGAACCTTCGAGCTGTCGGAGATTCCAGAACCAACAACCGAGGAACAGATGGAGGAAGCTGTACCTCCAACTGATGATACGGTTAATATTCCTGAGGAACCTAGGAGGTCGGGTAGAGACTCTCATCCTCCGGACAGATACATTGGT
The DNA here is from genome assembly GCF_048544455.1 of Silene latifolia. Lineage (NCBI taxonomy): Eukaryota > Viridiplantae > Streptophyta > Magnoliopsida > Caryophyllales > Caryophyllaceae > Silene > Silene latifolia. The sequence continues at coordinate 378,452,898 of NC_133538.1, read as the reverse complement.
ATGGTCGAGGAGAATGATGTTTTACTTCTAGAAAGTAATGAACCCGCAACCTATAAAGGTGCTATGGCCTGTTCCGAATCAAAGCTATGGCTCGAAGCCATGCAATCCGAGATGGACTCCATGTATGAGAATAACGTATGGGATCTAGTTGATTTACCTAATAAGGTAAAACCTCTACAGTGCAAATGGCTTTACAAAATAAAGCGTTCTGTAGACGCGTAACCAGATATCTATAAGGCACGACTTGTGGCAAAAGGTTTCACTCAAGTGCAAGGATTGCATTATGATGAGATTTTTGCACCTGTAGTCATGCTACGTTCCATTCGGATAATCTTAGCGATTGTCGCATTTCATGATTATGAGATTTGGCAAATGGATGTGAAAACCGCCTTCTTAAAGGGTTATTTGGAGGAAGAGTTGTACAGATGCAACCCGAAGGTTTCATAGATCCTAAACATCCTAAGAAAGTATGCAAGCTTAAGCGTTCCATTTATGGACTTAAGCAAGCTTCTCGGAGTTGGAATCATCGTTTCGACCAAGTGATAAAAGAGTATGGTTTCACTCGATCGGTCGAAGAACCATGCTTATATATCAAGTCGAGTGGGAGCAAGATTGTATTCTTGATATTGTATGTCGATGACATACTCTTGATTGGGAATGACATTCCTCTCCTTTCTTCGGTTAAAGAATGGTTGAAGAACCATTTCTAGATGAAAGATCTGGGTGAGGCACATCGTATTTTGGGAATCCGTATCTACCGAGATAGATCACGACGGACGTTATCACTTAGTCAGGAGTCTTATCTAGATAAGGTTCTTGAGAGGTTCAGCATGACCAACTCCAAGAAGGGGAACCTTCCTATGACGACTGGGATGCGATTGAGCAAGTCTCGATCACCCACGACGCCTTTGAAGGTATTGAGCGCATGAGTCGTGTTCCTTATGCTTCTGCAATAGGATCGATCATGTATGCCATGATATGCACACGTCCAGACGTGGCATATGCATTAAGTATGACGAGTCGGTACCAAAAGACTCCAGGTGAAACACACTGGATAACAGTCAAAAATATCATCAAGTACCTACGGAGGACTAAGGATTGGGTATTGACTTATGGAGGCGATACTAAGCTATGCGCAACTGGTTACGCAAATGCTAGCTTCACGGATGATAACATCGCAGATCCTCTCACCAAACCGTTGAATTATGATAAGCATGTAGGGCATGTTAATTCCATGGGAATTAAACATGTTCCTAAGTTGTAGTAATTGATTATGGATTTGATACATTATCTTTTTCATATATTATTTATAACTTCATCGTTTTATATATATAATATTTTGTTTTTCATGTGGATTGTACCGACAACATTGAACGCCACAAAGTGAACTGAATTACATTATATTTGTTTTGGTCCGTAATCGCCAATGTGAGCTGATAACTCCGGCTATTATATTGTGCAGTCGATTGATGGTGGGTTCAACGAGCCATAAGTTAAACGGTTGACTAATCGATCACAGATACGAGATTATGACGATACCTCGTAGGACAACTTTTTGTGACAACGTAATGGAGTCCTAAATGTTTAAAAACATTCGATGCCAGGTCGTGGATAGGACATCCATTGTGTTCCTATAGTCGATTCTTTTGACTATCGACTGTCTCTTGAGATTAAGGCAGTTTTTGGGTGACTTTGGTTTCTTTTTCACGGTCTACCGTAACTGGGGCTAAGTAGATTTTTTCTGGGTCATTTCATACCGTGTCTACGTCTGCAGGATTCGAGTTGAGGAAAATATCCATCCCTTATCAGGTATAGTTATTTCTCAGGGCCACTCGAGGAGTTGTAACTGAAATGCATGGCCATGCTCGAATGTTGATTCGTTTATCAGTTAAGTTACTCTCTAGTCGGGAAAACCACTCTTGATACTGATCGCTTGTAAAATACGACCTTTGTGAATTCGGATTTGCCAATTGTTTTACATTGAGTGGGAGAAATTTTAAAGGATATGAGAATCGGTTATCGCACATACACTTGTGAGGACAAGTGGGAGTTTGTTGGAGCTTGTGTCCTCCACAAATTAGTGAGATAACATTTGTAAATCTCTTACAGGTTCACAAGGGTATACTTCGTATATTTAATCAGTTGATTAACGTTTACCTAATAACGGTTGGCTTGCTAGAGAGTTTGACGTTATTATCATACAGATGGCGGTGATCAATTGGTCCCTAAAGGTCACACCTATAGGACGTGTTTGAGAAATGTGGTTATAGAAATATAATTACATTGATGCCCAAAATGACTAAAAAGTTAGTCAATGTGTTGATGAGATAATTATTTAATGAAAATTAAATAATATTAAGTTGAGACGAATTAACTGTCAATTCGTAAAATAAATATAATAAGTTATATTTAACTAAATATATATAATGTTAGCTTGGACGAATTAATCATTAATTGTAATTAAATATAATCAGTTGTATTTAATATCAACAAATTGAATGTGTCATAGTGGTAATAGTGAGGGTACAAATACCAAGAGGTCATGGGTTCGATCCTCACTAGATGACAATTCAACACATATTATATATTTTGGAAAGACCAAAAATAAGGAAAATACACTCCTTATTTTCGAGTCTTTTGTGCCGAAAATTAGGAGGTTATTTCTTTCCTAATTGATTCCAGATTTCGGTCTATATAAAAGAAAGGTAGAGAATTATTTCTAACCTAATACTTTTTCAGACCTTGCCTTCTCTTTCTCATCACAAAACACAAAGACAATAAAATTTTACAGAAAATTTTAGATTGATTTCTAGCATAATCAAAGGGTATATCTCAGATCGTCTTGGGTGCAACTAATAGGCGAATATCAGTTTTGATATTGTTCTTAGGCCAATTTTTCTAGGACCTGAGGTTAATTCTAAATCCTTTTACTTTTGTTTATGTATTTTATTTTATGACCTTAGATCATCTTTATTAAATCGTTATAATCCTTCATGTTAAAGGGAAGTATACAGATTATTTCCCACAGAACGGTCGATAATCTGAATTAATAATGGCTCATACTCACATTAATTTTCAAATTTAGTCTATTTTAATTAACGAGTTCTTTAATATTATGGAGTGCAGTGAACAAATGTCAGTACACCCGCATGCAACGCCGGAGACTCGACATTATGTCCTTGGTGCTGAAAACCTTATGTCGTTGAATGTCATCGAGTCTTTGGTCGATATTGATGAACCATTTGGAAAAGGAGGAATATGGCGACCAAATGAGGATGTCATTCTTTGGTATACGTCACATGGTACTTCCATTAACCATTGCATAATATTTATATCCACTTCTATTACACCTTTGTTAGTTAGAATGACACTTTTCTAAATTGCAGTTATATTATGTGAATGTTTCACTTTAGTTCTTTTAATCAACAAAAGTGTCATATTAACCGTCTGAAGTGTAATTTTAAGGAACAATAGTGTAATTTTAGGTGACAAAGTAACCACATTAATCTTGTTTACTATTGCCTTTAAAAGGATATACTGTTGGGATTGCTTGGAACGTTTGAACAACCAGGCACACAATCGACAAACAACTATGACAATTTGTACCAGCTCGGGACACCTTCATCGTCGACAGTGAGCAAACCGTCAACTTGAAAACAAACTTGCTAGTTGTCCCGTTCTGCATTGACGACCATTTCGCATGCGTATATATCAATCACAAATCAAATTCAGTCGACTTGCTGGGCGGGCAAATGCATTCTTATTTGCAAAAGTCGCAGTTTGGAAAAGCAGCGCGTTTAATTGTAAGTTATCGTCCATCCCTTTCTTCCAAATGCTATCTATTTTTTTTCAATCAGTTTTTTGAGGTAATTATGTACATATGCAGGCTAGCGCAGTGAGTGATTATTTAGAATCACGGGATAAGGAAAAGAAGAACACTAGAGCACGAGAAATTCCTAATTATGCGTTACGCCAGATACCTTTCAGCGGGATGTCACCTACTCTCAACCAACCAGAGTCGGGTCTGTTGACCATGATGGCAATGCTCTTATACGAGCGTCTTTCTTTTTAGCATGAAGACCTCGAGAAGAAGAAATCAAGGCGCTATTTGGTGATCCAGCTTATAGCTACCCTCGTTCTAGCAGACATGAACGTCTTGCGCGAAGGTGTGCTCGAGAAGGTCAAAGCTTTTGTTAGCACGAAGGACAAATTGTGGAAGGTATTACAACAGAAGCGTAGATTGCCCCGTGCCAATGTGAAAAAATAACAACCTTAATCTAGTAGTTAAGTTTTTGTGGGAATATTGCCTTGCCTATGTAAACATTTATTTCATACTTGGTATCATTATCAGATGTTAGCAACCTTAATCTAGACAGTTAGTTTTTGTGTAAATAATGTTAGCAGATGCTTATTCTTAGCTTTCAACATTCTATAAGACAAGGTGTTTTATGAAAATATAGTTATGTTGTTAATAGATGGTGCAATAATATTTATGTTGTTTTACCAAACTATGTTATAAGGCTTTACTATAGATGAAGTGTAACCTTAATCGCATAATCTGTAATTATAATGAGTTTAAGTGTAATTCTGATCATAACAATCCTACCCTAAGCAGATATGAGGCCATTGTAATTTTATTTCCTAGATATATGTAATTCTAAGAACATAAATTGTCATAATAGTCAAGAGTGAAAAATTGAACGTTCTCGTGTTGCACATTATAACTGTTTCGTCCAATTGAAAATACTTCAACAAAATACATTGTAATACCAACGGCGACCAGTTGCCTTCCTGGCAGTTTGATGTCTAAACACAATACGAAACATCATGTTGTACCTCGTATTTTGCGTAGACATCCCCAAAAAAATGTACTGCTTATTAGGTATTATATTTGATTATTCTAACATGTCTTCTTCGTCTTCTTCTTCTTCTTCTTCTTCTTCTTCTTCTTCTTCTTCTTCTTCTTCTTCTTCTTCTTCTTCTTCTTCTTCTTCTTCTTCTTCTTCTTCTTCTTCTTCTTCTTCTTCCGATGAGGGCTCTGACGATTGCGACAACGGTGGGTACTCTGAGAAAGGATTAGGGCAGTTCCTTTTGTCATGGTTAGCTAATCGCTTGCAATTTTTACACATACGTTTTGGTTTCCTTGCCAAAGCAACTGCTTTTTCCTTCATCGACAACATTCTCTTTCCGCTTCCCTTGTTTTTGGATTTCTTGGGCGGCAAAATGGTTATCTCCTGACTAGGAGAACAACCAAGAATTTTCTCCAACTGTTGTTGTTTATTCAATGGTGATTTTAATGGTGAAAGTTTCTCCTTAAACTGTCTAATTAGACTAGAAAAGTTGTCGACATCATTCTTCAATTTGCCCATGAGCATACCAACTGTCTGATGAATCTCTAACCACATTACTGACATCGTAATCTGTTTTCCATCTATTATATCAACGTCCTCAGTTGCTTCACCATTATAATCGAACATTTTAGACAACTCTGCATCTTTACACCATCTTTTAACAACACATTGTTCTGGAATAATCTTCACTCCGTTTGATGAGTAAATCCATATAAAATGCCGACAAAGAATGCCTTTCCTCTCAAGCATTCTGCAGCTACAAGTGGCTTTCAATGTATCTAGTTCAACAATATAGAGTAATATGTTAGTTAAATCAGTCAGGAGAAAGTGTGACTGTAATACACAAAAGTGTAATTCTAACCGGCATAAGTGTAATTCTAACCGGCATAGCAGTGACATATAGACCTTATATAACACAAAATATAAATGTAATTTTAAAAGGTAAAAGTGTAATTTTAGTTGCATAAAGTGTAATTTTAAGACAAGTGTAATTTTAACAATCCAAAGTGTAATTTTAATCAACAAAAGTGTAATTTTAATGGATAAAAGAATAATTTTAACAAACAAATGCTACAGAATGATACCTGGGCAGTATGTGACCTCATAATTTTTGTCCCTGTTTGCATCTCTTACAGTGGTCACCTCTAAAGAGTAACACTCAGTAAATCCTCTGCTTTTACAAGTACCGATTGAGTACTTGACCTCTTCTTGAAATTCCTCGAATACTCTACGACTGTACACTTGTGCCCCGTGCACTTCGATAGCTAGATGCGTTGATATTACAGGGAAAGTGTGTCTGTTACAGTTGTCAATCTTTTTCTGTGTGTGTCTTTGCTGGTCCATCGCGCTATCAAAACGCATCGAAAACTCAACTAATGTTCCTGACTTACTCTCAAATCTCTTAAAAAAATTATTTGAGCTCTCTGATCTTTGGGTTGTCCTCATAACACCCCCCCATATCTAGGTCCCTACAATGAGCCATAACCCACTGCTTCCTTTTAGCGTACATTTCTTGGAACCAGTCAATGTTATTAACATTGTGTTCTCTGCCAATTTCTTCCCATTTTGCATCGAACTTTGCCGCTTCAATGTCTTCATCCTATATTATGGCATTCAATTTATTTACAAAGACCGAATAATCGTCTCTCGTCACTCCATACTTGCTTGGCACCTTGTTCATGATATGCCACATACAATATCGGTGGCGCGCTATCTTGAACACCAATGGCACCGCTTTGAGAATACCAGGATCCTGATCGGTGATAATATAATTAGACTCTTTCCCACCCATCGCAGCCAAAAAACGGGTGAAAACCCATTTAAACGAGTCTGCATCTTCATGAGCAACAAGCGCTCCACAGAAAGTGACTGATCGTTTATGGTGATCAACCCCGGTGAAAGGTGTGAAGGACATGTCATACTTATTGGTGGAATACGTCGGATCGAACGACACTGCATCCCCAAAAACTGAGTAGTTCCTTCTAGCGATTTCGTCGGCCCATATAGCTTTACTAAGGCTACCGTCAGAATCAACATCATAGTCAAAGAAGAACCCTGGCCTATTAACAGCCAATTCCTTAAAGTGGTCCACGAACATCTGACCGTCCCGTTCATGAATGTAGCATTTCACATCTCTGTGAAAGTTCTTAAAATCATTTAAACTAGCTCCGATGTTTTCAAACCCATTAACATGTTCCTTCAAAATTTTGTAAGTCTTCGTTGCTCCTATCTTGTTTGTTGATTATTGACAATCTTTTAGATGTATGTATTTTAATCAACAAAAACGTAATTTAAACAGATACAAAAGTATAAATTAAAAAAACAAAAGTGTTGTTTTAACAAGAAAAAGTGTAATTGTAGCAGCATAAAGTGTAATTTTAGCAGACAAAAGTGTAATTCTAACAAAATAAAGTGAAATTATAACATATACAAGTGTAATTTTAATCAACAAAACTGTAATTTTGACAAAATAAATTGTAATTTTGACGGATATATGTATAATTGTAACACACAAAAGTGTAATTTTAACAGACAAATGTAGAATTCCAATGACTCAAACAAAGTGTAATTCTAACCAACAAAACTGTAAGTTCAAGAAGGCGAAGGCTAACTTCAGCAAACCTGGAATACTCACCCTTGAATTATAAAGGATTATCATTTTGTGATAGTCTGTTATGTTGCATGCCAACTTTTGAAACTCTCTATCTCTGGCTGATACGAGTTCATGGTTGTGGCCACTGTGGAATCTTTCAATTATTAATTCCCCATTCCTCATGAATAGCCTAATCCTCGCTTTGCACCCAACGCGCTTGACTTTGTGTCTCCTACCCGAGTCCTGGCGGCCACTACACTCCAATTGTCCCTTATGTTTGAACCCCTCCCGGTTGCAAACCAACAGTTTAGATTTTATTTTCCCGCCACGCCATCTCGTAGTCGTGTACTTACGCACATCAAAACCACAAGCAACAACATAAATTCTATAAAATGTCACTTCTTCCTTTATTTCCAGAAATTCCTGACCAACATAGGGGGTGAACTTAGCTTCAACGTCCCTGCAAAATTCTTCCTCGTTCGGCTTTCGTTTTCCATTGTGCTCAATATTTTCTATCAATAGTGTCATTATTATCAATTGTTTTCATAACAACTTAAAGTAACCCATATATTTGTTAAAATTATAACTTCGTTAGAATTACACTTTATGTTGTTATCATTACACTTTTGTCTGTTAGAATTATACTTTTTACTATTACAATTACAGTTTAAAAACTTACAGCTTTTCTGTTACAATAACCCTTTGGTTGTTAAAATTACACTTTTGGCTGTTACAATTATACTTGTTACTATTAGAATTACAGTTTAAAAACTTACAGATTTCGTCTGTTACAATAACACTTTTACAAGTCAAAATTACACGTTTCTCTGTTACAATTATACTTTTTCCTATTAGAATTACTGTTTACAAATTTAGAACTTTTGTCTGTTATAATAACACTTTTAGCTGTTAAAATAACACTTTTATCTGTTATAATTACAATTTTTACAATTACAATTACAGATACAAATATTACACTTTTGAATTTCAAATTTACAATTACAGTTAAAAGAATTGTACTTTGTACGACTACAATTAGAATTATACTTATCTACCATAATAATTACAATAATACTTTTGTTGCTTAAAATCACACCATTTGTAGTTAAAATTACATTTACGACCATTATAATTACAGTTTTGTGAATCCTGAAATTACTCTTTCATCCGTCAGTATTACACTTTTGAATGTTACAGTTACACTTTATTCGTCTTTTTACTGTCACGTTGCAGATATTATATTGACTCTTACAAATAAGAAACTGAAATATGAAGCAACTCATAACAAATGTGACATTATCTACCAGATAAATAACTCCAACGTCGAGAAGTTTAACTTCAACTTCACAGAGTTGATGTTGAACTCTATAATCTTTGGAGTTCATGTTGAAAGAGTGGATTTACAGATTTCAAATAATAAAAAACAAGCTTCAAAAACAACCTAAAATACACTTCCTTCTCATATTTAAGCTACTGTTGATATTTAACCAAATGTTTTGATAAAAAAAGAAATATAACCTAACTTTGAATGAAGAAAATAAATAAACAATCCAAAAATTACCATCGACAAATGGAATCATTTGCAAATCCGTCATTTTTTACGTTGGACGGTGGTCTTGTTGTTTGTTTGTTAGAATGGAGGATGATAAAGGAAGATGATAAAGGAAGAATGTAGGATTTTTATTTTCAGAAGTTTTATTTGCTCTAAATTATCGCCAGTAAAGATGAATATCCATGATGAGTTTTTTTCAAATTGTGTTTTGGTGGAGTTTGTTTAGAATTGTGTTGAGGAAGGTTGTTGAATGATTATGCATGTGTTTGTGTGTGCACAGTGGGTAATAGACAATAGTACTGACACACACCCTCTCTCCTCCTCAACCTATTTCCTTTTTTTTCACGCCTATATTGGCTTTAAAGTAGGCAATCTCCACTCTCCATTTTCCTAATCCAAGGGCCCTAATAAAGACTTAGGGACTCAAAAGATATTAAGGACTTAAGAGAACTTTACACTATATATATATATATATATATATATATATATATATATATATATATATATATATATATATATATATATATATATATATAAATGTATATATATATATATATATATATATATATATATATATTTTTTTTTTTTTAGTTGTGTGAGTTTGTTGAGGTTGAGTTTACAACTCGAGTCAACACAAGTTTATTGTTCAATTATGCGAGGATTGACTAATGAAATTTATATCTTATTGTAATGTGATTAATAAGATTTAATTTAATAACTAAGCGTTAACTCATTAAATTAATCGAGGTTTTTATATATTTTGAGGTGGAGGTTATAAGTTAATTATATTTACAAGAAATTGTAAATTAATTAAATTGGGCATTATGGGACCCATTATACATTGTTATAATGGTGAAATATCACTCAATAAGTTGAGTGCATATTGTTTATTAGTTTGTCACATAATTGTTGTATGATCAAATTAATATTTAATTATGTAAGATAATTAAACACAAGATTAATAAGCATTTGTGGGACAAATTTCAAAAACCAAAATTGACTTAAAAATCCCTCCCATAACCGGTTTTATAGGAGTATGTGACACTCCTAGGTTTTGTCTTCTAGCTATTTGTAAGATGCTCTAAACATCATGATTACACCTAGTATGACATGCCTACTCTACAACTACAAGCATGCAATTAAAATAAGCAAAAAATGAGCCTCTTGTGCTCTAAAGTGGCCGGCCTAGTGTCCTTATATTGGCACTTGGTTGCTCATTTTTCCTTGTTCTAATTTTGGCATGCTTCTCTCTAAAACTCTCACACAATCACACATTATTATCTTATATTACTAGAGTAGTAATAATAATAATAAAAGGGGATTTTATTTCTTATAATATCTAGTTAATATTATTTGAATATTTGGGGGAAAGTCTTGGGTGCAACTAAGAGGAGTGTCTCTATGCATGAGACTTGAAGATATTGGAAGATCATCCTAAATTAATCGAGCTCAAGAACAAGTGAAGGTAGGAGACCTTACTTGTGCCCAAGATTCGAACCATATACAATGTAAGGAAACTCGATTTTCTTCCTCATTTCATTATTTCGTTATGCATGCACTAGATCCACATAATTATAAATTATTGGTAATTTATAAAATGAATTAGATGAGTCTAATAGGGGTATATGAATCTAACATTAATGTGATCGGGATTTGGGTTGCGCCTTGGACTCGGAGTCGAGTAGTGTAGCATGGATGACATAGTCATAAATAGTTATCATGAGTTGTATTCTTTTATTTATTCATTCATGTTTTGTAATCACTAAACTTGTTATTTATAATCAATGTTTCTTTATTGTATCTCCGATTTACCGCCTCGGGAAACCGAGATGGTAACATCTCCCAATTACCTTGGCCGGGTAAGAAGGGGGTGTTACATGGTGTTACAAAGTGGTATCAGAGCGATGATTTTGGGACCTGTAATCGATGAGCCTAATGAACGTAGTGAGTCTAATAAAATGAACTTGGTGTATGTATATTGGGAGTCCCTTTAATTGCTTGATTTTGGTGAGAAGGCGACCTCATTCCAAAATCATGACCCCAATATGCTTAAGCTAGCCACTCCAAATGGGAATATTGAGTCGGGAATTGTGTGCGTGTATGTGTGTGTAGTGTAAGAAATGGGTATAAGTATATATGATTATGAAATGATGTCTTGTGTGTGCAAGTGATAGAGTAGGAATATGTAATTGTTTGTATAGTTGTGCATGCGTAAATATATGTTGATGAATGGCGGGGTGTGTGGGAAGTATACATGAGGGTGTATGGTGACGTGAAAGTTGGTAACGGGTTACAAGTTTGGTATATGTGATAGGTGATATGAAATAGTGTTGTGGAATTTGATATATGAATAATGTAAAATACCGTTGTGAATTTGCGTAAATGTGTGGATTATAGCATGTGATCGCAGGATTGTATGTGGTATGGCAAGTAATAGAGTAAAGTATGAGTAAAGTGGTAGTTTATTTACAAGTTGTAACGTTTGATAAAATAGAATGCATATGTTGTATGGTAGAATTTCATATGCATAAGTATGAGTAGAATATTATTTTTTTTGTAAGTAGATATGTGAGTTAAAGTATGTCATGGCGGGATTGAATCGTGTTTTGTTTGGAATATAGTAGAATATAAGTTGTAATGTTTGGTTGCGGTAATCGTGTTATATGCAAGGTAATGTTAATTGATAGTAATCGTATGGAAATAATTAGTGACGAGTTCTAAGTACACTTTAGACTCCGAACGAATTGTTGTTTTGCAGGAACGACCAATCGAATTCGTAATATTTTGTCGCTTGTTTTAACTTTCTCGACCGAGTACGAACAACTCGACCGAGTAAGCCTTACTAGACCGAGTAGGAAGGTCACTCGATCGAGTTTGATGGAAAACAGATTCAATGCTAATTCTGCCAGTGTCAAAACTCGACCGAGCAACCTCAACTCGATCGAGTAGAGGCTACTCGATCGAGTACCTCAGCCACTCGATCAAGTAACTGCTGATACAGTAACACGAGATTTATAAACAAAGTTTTGAGGCTTATAAATCTCCATCCTTTCATTCCTTCTTCTTATTTCACCCTTTTTAAAACCTAAATTTCTCTTAAACTCTCATCCTTACAAAACCTTAGTGATTTTGTTGTTTGATTAATTCCGCATCTTCTTAATTTTATTCCCTAAATCTGTTTGCAACCTATTCAAGGTAAACTTCTACTTCTTTCTTTTATTTTAATCAATTTATAGTATGTAGCGGCGTTGGATTTTCTGAAATTTCGGTTTTTAAACCCCAAATCTTGTGTTGTAATCATTGTATTTTGATAGAAATCACCTTGAATCATTGTTATTGATGTTAGAAATTGCGAAATCGAACGGATTTGTGACCATATGTGGACCGAATTTTCTAGGGTTTACTCCTAAAATTTGATTTTTGTTCATCTTTTGGATCTTTAAAGGTCGAAATAGAGTAAGAAATGCTACTAATATCATCTTTAGTGCTTGATTTTGGTTAATTTCATCCAAAATTTTGTCTTAAAACTCCGTCTTAAGGTGCCCAAAACTGAAAATTTGCCTCAACCTTTGTGATGATAATCAATTTGTGACCTTGATTTTTTAGAGAGTATGGTCCAATTACTTCTACCACTTGTGAAAATTTGGTGTTTTGGAGATTTGAAACCATCTTTTACAAAATTATAAGAGTAAAGGGGAGGGGAAAATTCTTGTTTTGTCTCAAAATCCTACTTGTTTCGGCGAATAAATCCCCTTTAATTGTTGATTTTCTCCACATGAATCCTTTGGAAAGTTTACTTTGATATTGTAAAACCCGATGTGTGGCCAAAGCAAGAGGTCGCGAGCCGCTGAGCCTGAGGTAGAGGAAGGAATTCAGGGGCCTACTGTTCCTCCAGTCCCTGACTACCCTACGGTCATATTTGCTGATTTTAAGGTAAGAGATGCTTTGTAGAGTTGATGGGTCGCCGCATGAGTCCCACTAGGTGCATCGACACGGGTATTTTAGAGGATCTGAAAATAGAGATAGATTTCCGGCACATCTTTGAGACTCTGGGTTTTGAGGGGTTGTATCACCTAAGGAAACACTCTTATGCCTTTCTGACCTTAGAGTTCATGAGTGCCTTCACTTATGATGTGGTGGAGAAGACAGTAGCTCTCCGGTTGATGAACACTAGTTTCAACCTGACCCTGGACCAGTTCGCCGATCACCCGAGGCTTTCACGAGCCAAGAAAGGATATCTTAGAGATGTCCCGACTGAGTGTGGTGCCAGTAGCTACATGCCTTGTTTCACCGGTAGACCTGCCCCTACTTCAAGTAACATGTTGATTAATGACATTCAGCATGTTACTTTGAAGATCTTTCTCTGAGCACTAACCTGTTTACTCTATGATAGGAAAGATGTGAGTAAGTTCAACTCACACGAGGTTATGTTGTTGGTCGCTTACCTGAACCCCACCCGAGTGGAGCGCGTTGCTTACAGTGCCCCGACCATCGTGTGTGCCAGTTTGGTCTTGATGGCCAAGTCCCCGACCCGTTACCTCAGTTGTGGTGCTATTGGCACCCGCCTAGCAGAGAGGTTGACTAGTTTTGAGGCCTCTTAGGCTCTCAAACCTTTTGTTCCGGTTGTTCCCAGTATGAGCAGGGCTTACTTCATCGCTCAGAAGTGGCTGAGGGTGTTGGATGATAGTGGGTTAGCTTGGAGGGTGAGAGGTAGAAGTTGTATGAGTACCTGACCCGGACCATCTTCTAGTGACTGAGCCGTTGACTGAGACTGTGGTTGCATCGGACTCGGATGATGATGAGCCCGCCCGTACACGTACCCGTCAGACATACCTGATCATGGATGACCTTTTGGAAGAGATGCCTGAGCTGGTCGGGGGAGACCACGCGAGACCAGAGGACCAGGTACCAAGAGTCGGGAGAGGCCCAAGAAGAGTGAGAGAGGTGGTCGGAGAGTCCTAGCCAGTACATCCCGGTCCACCCCGGTACCAGTATCCCAGCTACCATTCCTCTTTTAGCCCCAGATGCAGGTGAGTGAGCTTACGGAGAGGGTGTCCAACACCTTGGTGCTCCGGAACCTCCATGAGATAGCTTACATGCAGGGCGTAGGAACTAACTTGGCCCAACCGGTTTGGTGGCGAGGCGTAGGGAACGATAGTGGAGTCTTTCACTCCTACAGAGTGGACTCGGCCACGTGGGGAGTTCCGGAGAGCTATCCCTACGAATGCCTAGCGCTATAGAGAGAAGGAGGAGATACCGACACGGGAGCAACCACCGGAGGAGGAACGTCTCCCACATCAGGAGGAGGAGGAGGAGGAGGAGGAGGAGGAGGAGGAGATGGAGGAGGACCGTGGTGGCGACCTCGAGTGATTTCTTGTTGGTGTTATTTTAGAGGACTTATGTTACTTGTTACATTTGTTTTGATCGTACTTGGATTTCTGAACTTGTTATGCAGGTATGTGATGTCGGGGATGAAACCCCGGAGATTAATAGACTTTCATTGCTTGATGTCGCATTTTGGGAGTAATTTGACCTGCGGCTACTCGATCGAGTGCCCCCAACTTGATCGAGTACCTGCTTATGACCAGTTAGAGAGTGTTCTGATTTCTAGGTACTCGATCGAGTACGCTTCACTCGATGGAGTAGCCTAACCTGGACTCGATCGAGTAACCCCAACTTGATCGAGTGCCCTTGTTGGTGTTTTTAATCTATTTCCTTGTTTTAGTTGGCATGAGGAGAGTACTTTGTTGACAATATATTTCGTTCTCATGGATATTAATTACGTTCTTATGGTTTATATTGAAATACATGTGATATCAAGACGGTTTACACTAGTTCTAATCCTATGTGCTTAACTAATTTCCTTGGGTATCATTCTAATCGGTGGTTAAGTTTATATTGTCGTTGGTAATAATTTCAAAGATATTTATTTTGAGTAATCATATCTTTGTAATGTCACATAAACAGTTAAGTTAATTTCCGCATATATTAGCTTGGTAGCGCTGCGCATAATTTAATCATATTGTGTGTGTTATTTTCATTAGATGTATTTACATGAACACATGTTCTATGAGTAATGTCAAAGAGGGTTACATTATAACTATTGGTTTTCATCTTTTTGTATGGTTATAATTTGTCTTGAAGGTGAACTTCGGGGACGAAGTCCCTTTTAAGAGGGGAAGAGTAATGTCGCATGGGAAAAATGTCAAAAATATCGTGTTTTGAGTAATTTATTGGTAAAATTTCACTATGTTGTTACTCGATTTTGTTAAATAAATTAAAACTTTGGTTGCGGGAAAGTAATGTAAGTAATTGTTAAGTAAATTTATTAAGTAATTTAATTTGTTGTGCAATATAAGTTGTTGTGTAAATAATTAAATGGGTGTTGAATCATTTATTGAATAATTGGTTGGTAATTTACTGTACATTGGATGTTTAATAATTAATTTTTGGTTGAGTAAGTAGAGTGTTCGTGCCAAATGTGTATGATATGTATGGTGTATGGAGTTGTGCGGTGTTAAATTCGGTTGGTAAAATAGAACTAATAATCTGTGGTAGTGTGTCTTTTCGTGTGTAATATGTGGTTGATGACTCGGAGGGAAGTTGGGTTTGATGGTCACATTCGCAGAAGTAGATGATGATGATGAGTAGTCGGCATGGGCAGTTTGGTGGTATGTTGGGAATGGTTAAAATTGTTCTTGTTGAGATGAGTTGTCGTCGATTACCTTAAGTTACGTTACACCTTGGGTTGTGAGAGACGACGAGTTGAACTTCGGGGACGAAGTTCTTTTAAAGGGGGGAAGACTGTAATACCCGCCCCGTTAGGGACCCGTGGACCGCCGTTGACTGACCTTAGACACATGTTTAGACCTTTGGAAACCTTATTAGTTCGACCTTACGTTACCATAGCCTTTGGGGATGAGGAAACTCGATCTAGTGTAGGCTACTCGATCGAGTAGCTTAGTGACTCGATCGAGTAGAGGCCACTCGATCGAGTAAGTTCCCTACTCGATCGAGTAAGTCGAGTTCAGTGGTAAAATATAAATCGTGGAGTCGTGAACCCAAAATCAGTTTTCATTTCGTTTCTTCCTAAACCTAATCGTCGATACATATCTCTCTTTCACCAACCTTAATCCCTTGGAACCCTTAGTGCTTTGAGACACCACGGGGATGGGAGGCACGAGTTGGGTAGCGGTCTTGTCGCTAAAACGCTGAGCGTAGATAAGTCATTATCATCACCGTCTTCCTTAGTTTTGGTTGTGGTTGTGATTGGTAGTAATAGGGTTGTCATACTGTTTTTAATATGTGGTAATGGTGGTTGCTTTTCGTCATATGGTCCTATGCGGTGTTGCTGCTGATTGCTAAAGGCAGGTTTTCCTACTCAGTACTGTTGATTGTTGGTATGTTGGTTGTGTTGTTAAGTTGGTATTGGTCTTGTTTACATTGGTATTGTGGTTGGTTGTTGTTGATTGTCTGTGGTTCGCAAGTTGCATCCTCGGCTGAGTGGAGTCATCTCGGGAATGGCTCCACCCCCTTGATTCGCCCCTTGTGGTTCCCGCCACAAGGGGAATGTGCACATTAATAGACATTGGTTATGCACTCGATGGAGATGAGCGGGGCTTAGGTGGGAAAGACTGCGGTTCCCCACTGGCGGTATGGAATATCTGTTGTGATGGATATTCTAGCAGGACTTTACCTTCGGGTAGTCAGATGGTTGATGGGTGATTGAGAGTGGAGTTGAGTTTGTGTATACCGTACTTTGTGTTTCGCATTTCTTCAGTTACTGACCTTGTGTGGTGTTGTCTGTGTCTCTTCTTGTGTTGTGTGTCATGATCCATTATGGTGAGTAGTCAGTCTTAGCAGGTGTTGATATGTGGAGCTTAGCTGGGTGCTTGGGAGGGACAAGTCTTTAACTGAGTTATGGCATGGATAGTATCACTGTAGTTGATAGCGTTTGTTATCAGTTGTATCTTTTCTTTTGTCAAGTTAAACTTGTAATAAACTTAATTGTTCTTTTATTGACATTATGATAATTACTATTCCTCGGGAAACCGAGATGGTAACACCCTTATCTACTGGGAAAGGTCTTGTTAAGGCTCCTTGGTAGAAGGGGGTGTTACAATTAGGGTTTATGGTTTCGAATTTTTCGGGTTTAATTTGTGATTGCATTCAAATCGAGTTTCTGCTTAATAAAGGTTAGCGTTTCGTTGTTTTCGTTTCTTCTTCATACTATATGCTTAATCTTGTTGTTTTTCGAATTGATTTTCGAATTAATTGAAAAAAGAGGGGAATCCGTTTATGCTCTGTGCGTCTTTCGAATTTCTACTTCTTGAGACGGGTTTTCTGCTGCGTTATTTAGGATTCATATGTTGTATGTTGATTGCCAAATTGAATTACTCGAACTTGTTTTCGAATTAACTCACGACAATCTCAAAGCTACTGATTCAGTTGCTAATTCAGTTGCTATTTTGTGCTTTATCTGCTAATTCGAGTTTCAGTTGCTAACTTTGGGATTGTTGCTTATGTGCTCGAATTGTTGTTCGATTTGACTGAGCGAGACTCATTCTTGCTCTTTTGTTTTCAAATTTCACTGATAATAGTCATGGTTTACCGGGTTTTCTGGGATTCATCGCCTCACTCGAATTAATTGCGAATATTTTGTTTCTGTCTAACCCGTTGGCCGCTTTCCTGTTGTATACCCGCGCTGTCACTTTTCTAATTTTGCTATTAGGCTGTTAATTTAGGATGGCTGCCCTTATTGGGATTAATTGTAATTTCCATTGATTTAATTCGAGTAATCCAAATTAATTCATCTCATGCCCGTTATACATATCTAAACCACGTGCTTGTTTTCAGGAGGTCATGGAGAGCGCTGGTAAGAGACGGAAACTAGCTGAGCCGAGTAAGGGAAGCACACGGACCGAGGCAACATGTGGGTCCCATGTAGGTCGGCCCACTCAAGCAAGCCATGCTAGTGGGAATTCAAGCGGTAGTGGCTGCGCAGAAATGGATACATCGGGGACCGCTATTGTCACACGTGAAGTTATTGAACCACTACCCGACTATCCGAATATTGTATTCAGTTCAAATGAGCAACGTGAACGGGTTGAAAAAATTTCTCTAGCTCCTGTCATCCCTACTCGTTTTCTAGATGTTGAATCCTTAGATAACATGGGTTTTCGGGCATCGGTCATAGACTTACTTAATCGGACGGGTATCTCGAGGTTGGTTACTATGCGACATCACACGTATGAACCACTTACTTATGAATTCTTTAGTAGCTTTTGCTATGAACCCCGAAATGTGGCGGAAAACAGGCCTGAGACTATTGAATTACTTTGGCACATTTTGGTAGTCTTCTCGGGGTTCATATAGATGGTTCGACCACACCCCCACGAGACGAGGCCGTGAGGACTCTTTGGGAGGCCCTTACGAGTAGCCCCCGTCATCGACATCATATAAATGATGTTGAACACCCCGTTCCCCGTTATTGGTTCCATTTGCTTTGCGGGACTATCTTTGGTCGTCCTGAACCAAATAAGTTAAATGCCATTGAGCAATAAATGCTTGCAGGCTATTTAAATACAGATTATGGTGAGCCTTTTGTCTTAAATATGGCCGAACACTTTCTCACCGTCCACACTCATAGGGCGATCCACTATGGGGGTATTGTGAGTCATACTGCTTCCCGACTTATTCCTCGTTTTCCCCCATGTCACCTTGTGCTACTTAAACTTGTGGCTGGGGACGTTGCTTTAATGGCTAGCCGCTTACTTCACACTAAAGCTTTGAGTAAAGGCCACTGGCTTCTTACCAACCCTTCCATCCATTGGAAGCTTCCGGACACGAGGTTACTACCTCTACCTTGTCCTACTTTACCTCCCATCGTGTCTATGCCTAAGTTTGACCCCACTCTTGACACAAAGAATTTGAGGCCCTTTACCCCGAGTTATAGACTGCCAGCTGGATGGTCATCTGAGAACATTATTACTGATGATGAGTTAACGGGTGTAGGGAGTAGCCATGCTCCCAGTTCTACTACCGCTCCTAGAGCTACTCCCACTTTTACACCCACCATTAAATTGACATCCCCACCCCCACCTAGTACTAGTACTAGTACTGAGCCACATTTTATTTTCCCAGCTCACTTTATTCCACCTCCGCCATTTGTGCTCCCCACTGTCATAGACCAAGGGCATCGTGATACTAGGTTTTTTTATTTGTGCACTCGTGTAGCGAGGATGGAGCAGGACCAAGCATTAGTTGGTTTTCTTGTATATGACTCATATGCTCGAGATGGGAGGTTGCCACCTCTCGGTTGGTCCCATCCATATTATTACAGGTTTTCCGAGGGTAGATCTTCCACGGATACTGCTGATGCCGCGACGACTGTTCCTGAGCAGCCTTCTACTATTGCTACAACTTCTACCCTGAAGGAGGGTGTGAGAGGTGAGAGTGATGAGGTGGGAGCGCTTCTTGATGATGACCTGGATACTACGGGCGCTAATTAGTGGCAACTGCTGGCCACGACCTCCCCATGTTTGTTGCTGGTTTGGGGAGGTCTGTTTTATGCTGCGTGAGTTCTATTTTCCTTGTTTACATTTCATTTGAATTTCATTTTAGTCTTGTGTACCCCTTTTCCCTTATTTATTGATGTTGCTGTTGTTTGCTGAACACAATGAGGACATTGTGTGATTTGGTTTGGGGAGGGTATACATATGTCTATGTTGTATCCATATGCATATTTCTTGCATTTCAGCATGCATCTATTTAAAAAAAAATGAAAATTTCAAAAAATACAAAAACATGTTTTCATTTAGGTTGAGTCTTAGGTTGAGTCGGAGTGGTTATATAATGATGATGACATTGCTTTTATACTCTTGCTACTCATTCAGGCCTTGCATTGTTTGACACCCTATTTTGATAAATTCTTTTGCATTGTATCTACGAGTTTTTAAAAAATTCTACCAAACGAATAGACTTGACCTATATATTGGCAAACTACATATACATTCTAAGGTTTAGAGCTTATAAACAGGTGACATTCATGACCGCTTTTATTTAGAATGTGAGTACTACTCCTTACATGGCATGTAACATCAATTTGCATAAGCATGAAATTTGCCTCTTATTGCCGCATACATTCGGCTTTGTGGCGGTGACTCATGTGGAAAGGAGACCCTTCCTTTATGTTTTACCCCTATTAGCCTCACATTAGCCAAATTTGTCTTGTTTTGACCCATTTATTCAACTACATTCCTATATGGCCTACCCTTGTCAAGGTAGTCTTGTTGGTAAGTTTTGAAAGCCTTGTTGTGGTCATTTTATAAAGAATGCTTTTGTGTTGGAAGGAAGGTGAAAAATTGATGAATGAAAAAAAAGTATTGAAAAAGAAATAAGAAAAAAAAAGTGAAAAAAAAATGATAAGAAAAATGAAATTGAAAGAAAAAAAAAAGAGATATCTATCATGTTAGACTACATGCATGCTTTTGTAGGTCGTAGTTAGATGAGTGATTATTTTCCTTCTCTCATACAAAATTTATACTCACCTTGTACTTAAATGAGAGATGAGTGACCCGTGAGAGCCCGACATGGATGGTCTTGCAAGGTCGACGGTTTGGTAGTCTTAGGTAATTAGTATAACTCGTTTGCATTTGAATTTTTTGTGCTTTAAGCTTTGGAATTCATTCCTTATCATGGGTGTTACTATTGCATTAAATTGGCTTGACGGGTCTTTTGTATAGCTAGCTCTGAGTAATATACCACTCCATTAGTCTCCATTTTATGTCTTGTGTCTATTGCTTGCTTGGGGCAAGCAAGGGTTTGGTTTGGGGAGATTTGATGTGTGCCTTTTCGACGTATTTATTTACTTATTCGGCACGCATTTCTATTAATTTATTTGTTTTATTCTCTCCATTTTCCTTCCGTATTTGCTATTTTGGTGTATTTCATGTCCTTTGCAGGACTTGAAGCGCATTTACGCATTGACAAGTCAAATCCGTCTCGATGGAGCAAGAGGGAAGTTAGGAGGAGTTTAGGCGAGCTATTCAACAATTATCACGTTATCTTTGATCTAGCATCATCAAGTCATTCGACCAGTTTTTCCTTGATCCGGATTTGCGCGACACAATAATCACTTTGATGGAGCAAGTTTGGTCCAGTCGTTCGACCTCTATCCCTGGTCGGTCGACATAGCAGCCAAGTCCTCCTCTTTTAATATGCCAAGTCATCCGACACACTCATTCAGTCGTTCGACCAGATTTTTCCTTCACTTCCTTTGATCGACACATGGAACAATTGCTTGGGACTTATAACAGCCAAGTCGTCCTACATACTCTCCAAGTCGCACGACCTGCCTGATCAAGTCGAACGACCACATGCTTTTAGTCGATCGACCTTAGCTGTCATTTTGATCGACTAAGACTCATTTTAGACGCTTATTTATTTGTTTTATTTCCTTTTCGGGCTTGACTATATAAGCTCTTGTAAACACTATATTAGGTTATCTCTTCTACGACGAAAAAAGATCATTACGCTGCTTTCTTCTAAAAAAACTTTAGATCTAGAAATAATTTTCTCTCTTGTTCTTATACTTGAATATTATTCTGGTAATTCAACTTAATCTTTCTCTTTTATTCATCTTTATTTACTAGTTCCTTCATTTATTCTCTCTTGTTATTTTTTCTAAGTTAATTCTTATTTATGTTTATTTCTGTTTTAATTAATTTCTTTATGAGTTCTCTTTATTTCATATCCAATTCAATTGTTATCATCAATATCAACATGAGTAGCTAAATTCGTATGCTAGGATTTAGGGAATTAATGGAAAGTTAAGGGTCGTTAATAAGGCGATTAGGTCATTTAATTTTATTAGTCTAAGTTGTTAATTGCAGCATATAATATACAAGTAATTAGTTAAAGGCCACAATTAGTTATTTGAATTGGTAAATCCCGACCTAAGATCGAAAGCCTGGTAAGGATTAGACCTTTTGTAAACATTAGAGTGCCCTAGTGAGTTGCGAAAGCCCGCTAGAAATATTTTAGGGCGAATAGCAATCCGAGAGGACCTTTTCACTGCCCTTTGGAACGGTAATTGAGACTGACCTACGAACCTACCTTTGACCCGCGATAATCCATGGTGAACCGATGATCCTGGTCTTCTCTCCTTATATTTTCACAACTTAATTTCTCTCTTTTAATCCTTTTTTATTTTAATTGTCTTAGTTATAATTCAAACAATAAAAAACCCCCATTTGTTACATGACAGACTTGAATTAGCAAATTGATTATCATCTGTCTCCCTGTGGAGATGATCCCGACTTCCCTACCTGCGTTAGTTAGAGTATTGTTGGTTATTTTTGATAGGGTTGCAACAGCTGATCAGGGATGGTGGTGTCGGAGGGTGTCGTCGGACGCTGGGGAATGGGTTGCCGGAGGTGAAAGGGGAGATGAAAGAAAAAAATCAATTGAGACTTTGAGAGGGGGAGGAAAAAAGTAACAAGGGTAAAGTCGTAAAAGACGTATGTGAAAGAGTAAAATGCGTATGTGAAAAAGTACGACCCTAATAATATCCAGTTTACAATGTTCGTAATTTTTCGAGCAATCGAGGCTATAAATTACAAAAGCTAAGGCTGCCGAGTTTGGGTTAGTGACGGCGAAGCAAATGGGGAGTGTCATATTGACAACATTGCGCTTGAGTCGGATTCCCTAACTTTAGTGACGATGTCAAATGCGAAATCTTTTTCAACAAACTACTTTGGGAATATAGGAAAGGCGGTCTTGGTTCTAGGTAGAGCCTAGAGGTTTTAGAAATGCCAAGTTTATTGTTATTTGGCGTGACGGGAATGACGTGGCACATTGTTTGGCTAACCTCTCTCCGATGACATATTCAACGAGATGCTGATTTGGGTCGGTACCGTACATTGTATTCCCGCTTGTAATGTATGATTCATTGATTTTTTTTAATTATTGCGTGTTTATTCAAATAACCTTATCAAAACATTTACCGAGCGAAAAGGTTACATGTACACGCCGTGTACAAGGTCCCTGGTACACAGGCCAATGAGCGCGCGTCACGTGGATTTTTGTAGGGACCATATGGAATATTTTTCATCAGTTTTTAGTGGGTTAAATTTGAAAATTTTGAATTTCAATTTCAAAATGAGACAACTTCTTAATTGCTCCACTTTCCAAAGGTCATTAGCAATATTAATCTATTTTTTATACTAATCTCTATACTAATTATTTTTTCTCTCTTATATTTATTTTTTGTTCTTATTTATTTTATCCATCTATTTTTTTTTAACTAAAAATTTCGTGTCTCTCACTAAAAAAAAATCAGTATTTTTTTTCCAAATCTAATAATTTATATTTCTTTATTAAAATCTCATAATATATTTCAATTTTATCGACACCACCATCATCTTTCGAATATGAGTTATAGTCAATCTTGTTCTTGCGATTCACATTGTTCTCATGACTTGGTTCCAATATGTCAACTTGTGAAGAAAAATGGACCTAACAAAGGGAGGTTTTTTTTATCGTTGTCTCTTATGGAAGGTATATTTATGTTTATAGCTCTAATTAATTTTGAATGCATCATTAGACGGAAGATTGTGGTTACTTCGTATGGGATAAAAGCATGGAGGTTGATCGTAACATGAACAAGCAACTCTCTGGAGGATAGGTGATGCCAATTGAAGTCAGAAAATATTAAATTGATATCTCAGAAGTTTCGTGCTACTAAATCAGAAAAATTTTCTCTTCGGTTACTGTATTATTCATGGGTTGTATTTGTAATATTACTATCAATTTGTATTGTGATAGTACTACATAAATAAGAGAAGAAACTTTAATTTCGTATTCATTGTTGATCTAAATTTGTATTGTGACAACACTTCTCTAATCTACTATTTTCGTATTCGTTGTTGATCTTTTTAATTTCGGTCTCGTTTTGTTATGCTTGATTATTTTGGTGTTAAAAACTTAAAATCAATCAATTGCAAAAAGGAATAAATTTAATTTTTAATGTGTTAACTTTGCAAATGACATCTAGAATCGGAATTAGAACAATATTGAGTAAGTAAATTAATCGAGAAAAATGGCCTAATTGTAATATGTTGCCCATTTAAAATCTCATACGTAACACAATTTTTCAACTGAGTAATAATGAGCCTAATGACTGACGGCCCAAGTCACTTAGTTGATAAATAGAATGAACACAAATTGTTCTATAAGACTTATATTTTGGTAAGACTAACTCAATAGCATAAGCCCAACAAAATTACTTAATAAAAATATGAAATAATATTTTTTCTAATAACCTAATATTTTAATTTAATAACTTACATATTTAAATATGTTGGTTTTCATTATAAAGTATAATTTTATGTAAATAAAATCGAAAACTTAATATATTAATGTTTTTGATTGGACTTTTCCCCCCATTGGGGCCAGTCCTATGTTATAGGACAGTTGTATGCTCGGCTTTATAACATACAAACATACTTAATGAATAATAATGGTCCAAGTGACTAATGGCCCAAGTCAGTTAATCGATAATCATAATGAATAACCGACTTTATAACATACAATCATCCGAAATTACATGAATTGACATCAGGCCTACGAACTTAAATCACATCATGAACTGTAGTAGTATAAGATCTTGGTGTTGTGTTGCGTTTGTTACTCGCTTTAGTAGCGGCCCGTGTTCGACTCCTGTGCTGGAGTTTTTTTGGCTTAAATTTACTCATCCCACATCGGCAAATTACGGTCTTTTTTTAATGAAGAACGTAAGATAGTAATTAAAATAAAAAAATAACAGGACTCATGATGAGATCGAAAAGAAAGTGGCTAGTTGTAATCATAGATCCATAGTAAAATACAAACCAACCATTTAGTCCTTACAAAATACTATATAAACAAAATTTAACATAACTAAAAACCAAGAAATTCAAGTTGATCAATCTCCAATTCAATTTTGCACATTTCAACCTCCCATTTTTCACGATTAGCTCTCACGTAATGTATAAGAGCTTCCATATCTCCCTTCACGTCCTGCATCCCTCTACTTATTGCCCGTTGCCTCGGTCGATTAGATCGGCCAACTGAGTGTCAATCTCTCGCAACCGAGCGAGATTGTTTCTGCGATCGATCATTTATTGTACTAATAAAGCAATGAACTGTCTATCCATCTGAAAACCATACGAGTTAATTAAATTAAAAATAAAACCTTATGTAAAAAGAAAATTGGATAACAACCATTCATAACCCATCGCCAAAATGGACAAAAACCGTTTATATCACTACAAGAATTCCTCAATCAGGCAACTCAAACGGGCGACTGCTGTCAATAGTCGCCAAATTGGCGACTTAAAAAAAAAAACTCGGGCGACTGACTTCGGTCGCCAATTTGGCGACTAGGAAAATCACACCATCATTTAACTTTGGCTACCATAAATTACCTCGGGCGACTACAGTCAGTCGCCAATTTGGCGACTACCCCTGTCAGTGGCCATATTCAGTTGCCAAATTTATTAATAGAGAGCAGAACACGGGTTCCTCTCCCACATTCATACACTTTACCAAAATTAAAAAAACTCAAAAGGAGATTTCGCCGGATTCTGCCACAACCACCACCACCACCACTACCAACACCTGATTCTGCCGCAACCACCACCACCATCTCCTGATCTGCCGCCCCTATAGCACTCTTCTTCCTCTCCACTTCATTCAAATTCATCAAGGTTTGTTTAATTTGTTTCTAATTTTAATTTTTAGTTTAATTTGTCTTTTGTTTGTAGATTTAGTGATTATAATTATATTAACATAATGTTGTTAGCCTTATTGACGTTGTTATTCTTTTAATTGTTACTTAATTAGGATTTGTATAAATTGGGGTTAGGGTTTATAAAAATTGGGGATTATGATGTAAAATGAAGGATGATTTTGATAATGTTAGTATTATTGATTGACATAATTGGTAATAAGTTAGTATAATGTTGATTTTGTTGAAGTTAGTGTGTATTAGTATGATATTAGTAATGTTTAAGGTAGTATGTTAGAGGTAGTACGTTAATATAATGTTAGTATAATGTGGAGTATATATAATTAATGTGATAAATTAGTATAATGTTGATATTGTTCAAGTTAGTATGTATTAGTATTGTGTAAAAAGAATTAGTATAGTTAGTATAATGTGAAGTATGGGTTATTGGTAAAGTTAGTATAATGTTAGTATAATGTGATAACTTGATTGTATGAAATAATATTATTGTTAAAAATTGGTTTTTGGTTTATTGTTTAGATTAAAATGAAAAGATTGGAACGTTCATGGATGTATGAAGGAAGTTTAGACAATAAGAAAAGACGTAATACCGCTAGATTTATAAAGGGTGTTACCGAGTTTATTGAATTTGGTAAACAACAAGATGAATATGACTTGGTAGAAAATAAACTTAGGTGTCCTTGTACCAAATGTAAAAATATGAGATACCTACATGACATTGAGGTACAAGAACATCTCTATACAAATGGGTTTTTTCCAAATTATTACAATTGGATTTCTCATGGAGAATAATATTTTCCAATTCACGAACAACCTCACATTGAACAAATTGATGAGAACCCATATAGAGATATGGTAGTTGATGCATTGGGATCTACTATTTTCAATAATGATGATAATGTACCAATGAGTGAAGAAGAACTGCCACACCCACAAGCAAAAGCCTTTTTTGACATGTTAAATGCTTCAGAAAAATCGTTATATGAAGGGAGCAAATTGACATTATTACAAGCCGCTTTTAGGATAGTAACCTTGAAATGTGAGTATAATATGCCATTTAATGCCGTTGATGATATTGCTTCTTTGGTTGAGGATGTTATACCCGATAACAACGTCATGACCCGAAGTTTCTACAATACCAAAAAAGTAGTTAAAGGTCTCCAGCTACCGCATCAAAAGATTGATGCATGTCCCAAAGGATGTATGGTTTTTTGGAAAGAGGATGCTTTGCTTGACAAGTGCAAAAAATGTCAAAGGGATAGATATGAGACAGGTGAGGGAGATATTGTTTTGAAGGGAAAAAAAGGCAAGAAGGGTAATAAGAGGGGTCGAAAGAGTAAGAAACCAATACCACTGAACCCATTAATTTACCTTCCTCTCGGCCCAAGACTTAAAAGAATGTATGCAACGAAAAACATTGCCGAACAAATGAGATGACACAAAGAAAATCCACGTACTCCGGGAAAGATGTGTCATCCAAGTGATGGAGAAGAATGGAAACGATTTGATCAGATTTATCCCGAATTTGCCGAGGAACCCTGCAATGTGTGACTTGGCTTGTGTACGGATGGATTTAACCCTTTTATTTCGTTTGGTAGGGATTATTCTTGTTGGCCCATGATGATCACACCATACAACTTACCACTTTGGTTATGTATGAAAAGACAATTTATCTTCTTGACACTACTTATTCCCGGGCCTAAAAACCCAAAAGGTAAATTGGATGTTGATTTACAACCGTTGGTGGAAGAGTTGAAATATTTGTGGGAAGTTGGGGTGGAAACATATGATGAGTCCAAAAAGCAAAATTTCTAACTTAAAGCTTCACTTTTATGAACAATAAATGATTTCCCGGCTATGGTATGTTATCTGGATGGTCTACCGCGGGACAAAAAGCATGTCCTTGTTGCATGGGCGAGAGCAAATCATTTTGGCTTCCGAATTCCAAGAAAATGAGTTAGTTTGATTACCATAGATGCTTCTTATGAGAAAGAAATCTACTTAGGAGGAACAAGAAAGCTTTCAAAAAAGGTAAAGAGGTGCTTGATGATGCTCCAGATCGACTATCGGGTGATGAGATATGGGAGATGATATGTGATTTTCCATCTAATATTGATGGTACCGAAGCAGAGTTTAAAGAGTTGAAAAAGAAAAAGAACGGTTGGTTTAAAAGAAGCATTTTTTGGGACCTTCCGTATTGGAAAATAATGTTAATTAGGCACAATTTGGATGTAATGCAAATAGAAAAGAACTTCTTTGAGCTACTGATTCACACGATTATGGATGTAGAAGGAAAGACTTCTGACACTATTGGTGCAAGAAAAGATATAAAGAAGTTTAGTGATCGTCCCAAATTGCACATTCGCAAAGACGGGTCTAACCCAAAATCCATTTTTACTCTCGACAAAACTCAAAGAAAGGTATTATGTGAGTGGTTACAAAAGTTGAAGTTTTCTGATGGATATGCATCAAATTTTAGTCGATGTGTTGATCTTAAGAAGCTCAAGTTGCATGGCTTGAAAAGTCATGATTGTCATGTCTTCATGGAATGATTATTACCTGTTGCTTTAAAACACCTCCTCCCGACTACCGTGTGGAATCCAATTGTTAAGATTAGTCAATTTTTCCGAGATTTATGTTCCTCCTCAATATGTGTTGATGACATGATTCGCCTCGAAGAGAAATACCACAAATATTGCGTAAGCTTGAAATGATACTTCCTCTAACATTTTTTAAGTCCATGGATCATCTACCGGTCCATTTACCATATGAAGCTAAAGTTGGAGGACGCGTCCAATATAGATGGATGTATCCATTTGAAAGGTAAGAGTTCTAGCTAGTTTAATTTTATTTAAAATTATAATAATTACTATTATTCTATATAATTAAGTAATTTAATATTAACTCTATTAACCATACCTCATCGATCAATGCATCTTGTATAGGTTTCTTAATCATGTGAAGAAAAAAGTTGGTAACAAAGCTAGGGTGGAAGGTTCTATATGCAATGCCTATTTAACGGAAGAGATTGAAAATTTTTGTTCTCTTTACTTTGAAAAACATATAGAAACCAAAGCAAGAAACTTGAATGTTAATAAAGCGGGTGAAATTGACACATGTTTACCCGAGTTTTTTCAAACTCATGATGGTGAAGGTTGTTCATAAAATGGGGAAACAAGATATTTGGATGACAAGGAGTATCATCATGCCCACCTTTACCTTCTATCTAATTGTGAGATGTTGGAGTCATATGAAACGGAGTTTGTGAACGATTTCATCAAGGAATATTCTAATGTCAGCAAGGATGAAGTTTAGGATACACATGAAGAGAAATTTCCAACATGGTTTCAGAACCATGTTATTGAGTTGAATATCCAAGATGATTTGATAAGAAGTTTGGCCTTTGGTCCTTCACGAATGATTAGAACGTGGAACCGATATTCAGTTAATGGATTTAATTTTCAAACATTCAACCACGGTAAAGGTAAGGCTAGATGCAATTATGGGGTTACTATTTCTTCTCTTGATGATAATGAATATTATGATATAATAGAAGATATCTTTGAGATATGTTATAATGGCCGTGACCGTGCTTATAAAACTGTCTTATTCAAGTGTGACTGGAAGGGTAATTCCGTGGCTAGAATGAGAGTACATGAACGTTACAAACTTGTAGAAGTGAATCGTACTCAAACATAGTCTAAGTATGATCCATTTATACTAGCACATCAGGCTCACCAAGTGTATTTCGCATCTTATCCAAGCATGAGAGATGATAGAAATCAAAAGGCATGGTGTGCAATCTTTAAGACAAAGGCACGATCACAAATTGATACAACTTTTTTTCAAAAAGAAATAGTATCAAATGGAACAATTTTATCTCCAACTGATGAAATCATTTACGAGAATGATAATGAAGAGGGTGAAGAGTTGGAAGAGGAGGAAGATTATGAGGTTAATATTGAGTTGGAAGAGGGATGTGAGGGGGAGGGGGGGAGGATGCGGATGTGGAAGATGATGATGGTGATAGTGATGACGATAATGATGATGATGATGATGATGATGATGATGATGCTGATAATGACGATGATGATGGTGAAGAAGACTATGAGGATGATGATTAATTTGGTATAGTTCTATAATATGTTATAGTTATGTACATGTTACTTTTATGTTATTAATATTTTTTTATGTTTTTAACACTTTCTAATAATTTTATTTGTGTGATTGTAGATGGCAGAAGGTCGAGGTAGGCAGCGAGGCAGTAGTAGTAGACGCCTTAGTACGTCGACATCTGAGCATGAGGAGGAGGAGACGACGGAGGTTGAGCAGACGACGGAGGCTGAGCCTGAGGATGAGGAGTGAGACCCGGGATACGAGATCCAGTACACTGACGACAGGAGGATGATACTTGATCCGGCTGGATTATGGTAAGTGTTATTATTTGTTATTTTATAATTATTCATTTTTTAAACGGTTTTGATACATAGATAGGGCTGTATATAAGCATTAAATTTTATTAAAAATTCTCTATGTCTTCCATGTAAATTGGAATCTTAATTGTTGTTTACAAAGTACAACGTTTTCTTTTCCCCAGAGCATTTATTTCATTCATTCCCTAAAAAACATGGTTATCTATAACAATTCTTCTTTATTGATTCAACTACAAACATTGTATAAAACCCCATTACTGAGATTCATTATACAATACAAATTGAAGAATATCACTCTCAAGACCAAAAACAATCCACACATACAAGTAAGTTTTCATCTCTTATTTATTTATTCAATTGAGAAAATAGTTGTTATTATGTTTGATTATTTAGATAATTTCATAAAATATAATTTCCAGATTGTTGTAGAACAATTATCATTAGTTGTGACTATAAAAATAAGAGAATAAAAGTAGTAGTGATGGAGTAGTACGTAATGATGGTGTATTAGTCATTAATTGTCATATAATTGTATATGTGCATGGTGTTGTTGCATCAGACTAATAATCGGAGAAACATATAATGTGTTTTGTTTTTAATTTTAGAATTTATATGCTTGATTTTGATTTGAATGAACCTATCATTGAAGAAGATGATGAACCTTTACTTGGCCAAACCTTTGAAAGCCAAGAAGAGGCGTAGATATTCTATAACAATTATGCAAAAAGACATGGTTTTGTGGCGGTTAAAGATCGTACGGACACTAAACATGGAAGAACGATTAGACAAGATTTTCTTTGTTACCGCGCGGGAAAACAACGTTTGAAGGTTATTGATATGTCAAAGACTCAAAGAAAAACATGGTCTTCAAAGTGTGGTTATCCCGCTCATATTCGTATTACTCTTAAAAGGCGCTTTGATATATTTCCGGAGGAATGGCATGTCACTACCTTTGTCAAAGAACATAATCATTATATGTTGCTACGTGAAGAATTACGTTTTCTTCCAACAAATCGAAACATAACCGCTGAAGACGAAAAAAGAATTTTGATGTATAAAGAAGCGGGTTTGTCTATTAGACAAATAATTAGAGTCTTGGAGCTTGAAAAAAATATTAAACATGGTGAAATACCCTTTTTCGACAGAGACATCCGCAATATTTATGGTAAAGTTAAGAGGACGTTTGGAGCTGATGATGCTAAAAACTTAATGGAGTATATGAAATTGGCAAAAGAAGAGAATAAAATGTTTCAATATGCATTTACATTGGATGAAGAAAGGAAGTTAGAAAATATTTTCTGGTGTCATGCTGAAAGTTTTGAATGGTACCGAAAGTTTGGGGATGTAGTCGGTTTTGATACTACTTATAGAGTTAACGTATATGACATGATTTGTGGGATTTTTGTTGGCATCGATAATCATGGAAAAACAATTTTATTAGGTTTTGCACTCCTTCGGAATGAGACGATACCTATATTTAAGTGGTTAATGAAGGTATGAGGTTTAAAAAATATACTTTTCCTTAATTTACATATATTTTTGCTATACTGTAATACGCTTGGTTTTAGATTGTATTTCTCAAGTGGCTAAAGCTTATAACTTTTGTCATGTGTATATTTACTCTAATTTTATATACTGGTTTCAGACATTTGTGAGTATTATGAAGAAACCGCCAAAGAGCATCATAACTGACCAAGATCCTTGGATGTCTGAAGCAATATTAACCGAAATGCCGACTACAAAACACAGTTATTGTATATGGCATATAACTTCAAAGTTAAGTTGTTGGTTTAAGGGTCTTCTACTTTATGACTACCAAGAATGGTGTAGTTACTTTTACAAGCAATATAGGATGACTGAACTTGAAGAGTTTGAGAATAATTGGTTTATACTGGTTGAGAAATTTAATCTCCAAAACAATAAGCATGTACTAGGTTTGTACAAAGTGAGGCAATTTTGGGTGCCGGCTTACCTTCGCAATTACTTTTTTGGAGGGATGATAACGACTGGAAGATTGGAAAGAATTAATGCCTTTATTAAGCGATTTGTTTTTTCTCATACATCTTTGATAGATTTTGTTAAACAGGTTAGTTTTAGGTTTATTAATTTGTTACTCTAATTTAGGAGTAGATATTAATTTCTAATGTAGCTAATTATTTTTATTCGTAAAATTTTCAGGTGGAGATGGCAGTTCAAGAAATTTGTCAAGGGCATTCTAAAAACAAAGTTGTTGCTACTTTGAAGCCGGTTCCATTGAATACAAAATCGCCTTTGGAAAAACAAGCTGCTCAAGTTTTTACACCATTTGCTTTAAAAAAGTTTCAAGAAGAATTTGGAAGGTCCACTTTGTATACAATTTATCAAGTTGATTGCAGTGAGTTCATGGTAAAATATTTTGAAGGAGACAATTCTAGACAGCATAGAGTCTTTTGGGATGGGGATACATTGATATAAAGTTGCAAAAAATTTGAGTTTTGGGGCATTATTTATCGTCATATGCTGCGAGGATTTGTCCACACAGATTGTTTCAATATTCCACCGTTCTATTTCCCTCAACGGTGGCATTGTGATGCATTGCAAACTACAACTAATATTGAGGAAGCGATTGATGAAGGTTTGATCAGAGGTGAAGAAGTTGTGCTCTGCGCCCCTCAATCAAAGACAAAAGGACGTCCGAGAAATAAGCGAGATAGAAGTGGTAAAGAAATGGCTATGAAGAAAACTAAGTGTTGTTCTATATGCAAAAAATCGGGTCATACTAAACCCACCTGTCCAAACAAAGAAAACTTTTTCACACAAGATGTTGTGAACGAGGAGGGTGTATCATCTACATCGCAAAAGAAGAACAAAAAAAACCGCTGAAGATTTGGGACTTAATCTCGTCTTTACTTTGAAGATTTAGGCGCTAATATCGGTTTTGATTATCATTGTTATAAAATTTGAAGTTCGTGGAACAACTTTTGGATTTTGTATGTTTTTACTATGCATTTCCAGCAACTTTTTTTCTAATAAATTGATTGGTTAATTCAATAGTCTTTAATTAGTGGATTAACATTTAATTAGTGTAATAAGTGTTAAGTTAGATTCTCTTGAAAGTTTAAATTAGCTTTAATTACCAGGATTTACTAGTTCTTTTGTACAGCCTTATGGGCTGTATGTATCAAAACCGTTTTTTAAATAATAAATGCATATTTATACTTTCTAATAAATTGTATTTCAGGTTTAAGGATCAACAAGTTGTACGAAATCGACATCCTCATTATACAGACACCAGCACGACTCAATCAGCTAAATCCCTAAATCCCTAAAATCCCCAAACCCCCAAACCCCCAAACCCCCAAACCCAGTTATCCCTGCTCCGCCGCCTCCTCCCTCCACACCTGTCGCCCTCCTTCGTTCTCTACCCAATCGCCGGAGATGGGTTCCTCCCTTTCCTATCTCCGGCGGTTCGACAATCCTCATACCTTGCATCCCCCACAATTTTAACCTTTCCTTTCACCACACCACTCTATCGTCGACGGTCTGTTGTCGGTGACGGGTCCTCTTTCGCCATTTTCCGATGACCGTTTGTTTATCACTGTTTTATTTCCTTCATACCCCTCTTCTCATATCGCTTATGTTGCCTATTCCGTTTCGACTGTGGAGGTCGAGTTTCCTTCTGTGATGGTCTCGATTGATCTTGTGTCGCCTGGACAATAGGTGTTCCTAGTTTTTTTTGCCTGTTCTTTGTCAGAGTGTTTGTTTGCGTTGTGGGTTGGCTACTTTGTAGCTTTATTTGGTGTTGGGCTGATGGCTCTCTCTTTTTGGCACGATTGTCGGGGTTCCTCCGCCTGGTGCGTTTTTCGTTGTGCTTTCAATCGTTCTCGGTCTCGAACTCTCTCTTCCTTGGCATATTGTTTGTCGACCTCCTTGTGTGGTTTGTTTGTTGGGTGGGTTTGTTGGTAGTTAAGGAGACGGTTTTTATGACTACCGTCTCGTTTGTCTGGGATAAGTCCCCTTCTTGAAGCTACCATCTCTACGATTCCTTGTCCTGTCGCCGCTGTGTTTGGTCCCAATCTTGGGGTGATCCCCCCCACCTTTGGATTGGGGCCTTTGGTCTATGGTTGTATCGGTCTATGTTGGTTTAGTGGGTTTCCGCTGTTTTTGGGACTGTTATGGTGATCCCCCCATTTCCCCCACCTTTTAGTCCCATTCCCCTATTTTCTTAAGTGTCTTGCTGTCTCGACCTTGCTTTGGTCTGGCTGCTTGTTTAGTGGTGGTCCTGGAAGGTATCGTTGGGTGAAAAGGGAGTCCTTGTGGTGTCTTGTTTTTTTTTTTTTTTTTGAAATAAAACCACAAGGGTTATATTATATTAAATTACCAATATCCGACGTCGCAACATCATTAATGTATGGTGGGAGAGCACTCAGCCAAAACCGACTGCCTGCTACCCAAGGACGCACATGGACAAGCTCGTGTGCTACCCTATTACAAGACCGTCTAGCAAACACAAAATCAACATCTGAAAAAGCTCGTGTGGTGTCTTGTTTTTTGGTTAGTCTCTGTTGTTGCGTCGAGGCCAGGCGTGGGTCAAGTCTTTGAGGTTTGAAGTTCTGAGCTTGTGTGTCCTTCGTGTTCCTGTTTTTCTTGGGCTCCCTGCTAGTCTTTTTGGAGGTTTTTTTGGTTGTCTGTCTCGTTATGATGAGTATGGGGTTTTAGGTCCTTTTCTCCGCTTTGTATGGTTGGCTTTGGGTTCTTTGGTTAGCTTTGATAATATGGTGGTGGTGGTTCCTCTTGATCATGTGGTTGTGGGGTCTTTTGTATG
The DNA here is from genome assembly GCF_048544455.1 of Silene latifolia. Lineage (NCBI taxonomy): Eukaryota > Viridiplantae > Streptophyta > Magnoliopsida > Caryophyllales > Caryophyllaceae > Silene > Silene latifolia. The sequence goes on along the minus strand of NC_133538.1, from coordinate 378,417,877 downwards.
AGGTGTGTTGGGTAGGGTGAAGGCTGGTTTATGGCTAGCTTGTTGGATGGCCCGGATGCGGTGGTCTCTACCTACTTGTTTATCATGAAAGGATTGGCTTGGAACTGTAGGGGTCTTAAGGACCCGCTTAACCCTTCTATTCCTAAAATTAGAGCTATATGTAGGTATTTTAAAAATAATCTAGATTTCATTTTCCTTTCTGAAACAAAATGTGATGTACAATCGGTTAGTATGCTCTTGCGACCAATAGGCTTCCTTGAATCTGTTGGATGTGATGCTGATGGCCTTAAGGGGGGCCTTTGGATTGGCTGGAAAAGCAGCTGTAAATTAGAATGTATCTTTATCAGTTCTAATATCATTATCCTCTTGGTTAATCAATGTAAGGGTAGTACGTGGTATTTGTGATGTGTGTATGGTGAACCTAATCATTCAAAAAGGGGTGCTGTGTGGGAATCATTCTCTTGCCTTCTTAATTCCTTCGATAGACCTTTCTTGCTTTTTAGAGATTTCAACCAAGTCGAGTATTCTTCTGATAAGTTAGGTGGTGACAAGTTGATTAGAGGAGCTGATTTGTTCTCTTACTGGAAGAATACTCATTGTCTGATGGATATTCCTTTTAAGGGATCTAGATTCACTTGGTGCAATAATAGGGAGAATCCGCACCTAATTTATGAAAGACTTGATAAGGGTCTTGCTTCAAATGACTGGCTTACGCTATTCCCTTCTACTTTTATCAAACACTTGCCTATTCAAATTTCGGATCACGCGCCTATAATCCTTGATACAAATATGGTTTTCAATACCAAGAAAAAATTTATAGGTTAGAGGCATGGTGCTTTGATCATGCCGAATGTAGTGGTCTGGTTAAAGAATATTGGGAAAGAAATGAGAAGGGTGATGCTCCGCATATCCTTTTGTCAAAATTACGTCGAATAATTAATGCATTCAGAGTCTGGGCCTGTAATAAAAAGACGAATGGGGACTAAAGTGGAGTGAATTTGATCAGGCTCTTGAGTCCTACCAACTGGATATTGAGAGTGGTGGTGATATTGTTAAGTACGAATCATGTCATAAAAAGCTTTTGGAGTTTTCACTTGCTGCCGGTGCTTATTGGCGTCAACGTGCAAAAATGAAGTGGAACTGTGAGGGTGACACGTGCACTAAATATTTTTTCAATTGGGTGAAAGGGCGCTCTGGTGCTAATACTATCTTGGGTATTAGGAAGGTGACTAACGATTGGACTTTTGATATAAAGGAGATTGGTGGCTTGTTTAATAAACACTTCGCCTCTATCTTTAATTCTGAAGCCGAGCTTGAGTACTTTGAAGATTACTTTTATAAATACGGCTATTTATTTGAAAATCTTAAGTGTAAAGTGGGTGCAGAAGATAGTGCAAAATTGGGCCGTGTTTATTCGAAAAATGAAGTTCGTCAGGCTGTCTTCCAATTGGGACCTTTAATGTCACCAGGTCCTGATGGTATTCCGACGGCCTTCTACCAGAAGTATTGGTCCATTGTTAAGAAGGATGTCATTAATGGAGCCCTCTACACTCTCAACACGGGTAATGTGCATAAAGATTTTAATAAGACCTTTATTGTTCTTATTCCGAAAACTGATTGCCCGGAGAGAGTTGGGGATTTTAGGCCGATTAGCCTCTGCAATGTTATTATGAAAGTGGTTACAAAGTGTATTGCTAATAGATTGAAAGAGGTTATAGATGATCTTGTTAGTCCTTTTCAAAGTGCCTTTGTCCCAAATAGGAGTATTGCGGATAATATTGTTATTGCTCAAGAGGGTCTTCATGTTATTAATCATAGGAGGTACGGTAAGAAAGGTATGATAGCTTTAAAGGTTGATATGAGTAAAGCCTATGATAGACTGAACTGGAATTTCATAAGAGGGGTGCTCTCTAGGTTAAATTTGCCGGATTCTATGGTTCACCTTATTATGAGCACTATTGAATCTGTTACTTATGAAATCTTGATCAATGGTGCTCCTATGGAAAAAGTTAAACCTTGTTGTGGGATCAGGCAGGGGGATCCATTATCCCCATATATTTTCGCACTGTGCACGGAAGTTCTATCTCAAATGATTCTCTATGCCCAGGATGCTAACCTCATTAAGGGCATCAAAATATGCAAGAACGGGCCGACAATCTCCCATTTATTGTTCGCTGATGATTCTCTCTTTTTTATCCGCGGTGACTCTGGGGATTTGGATTTTCTTATGAACATTATTGATGAATATTGTCTTGCTTCTGGGCAATGCCTTAACAAAGATAAGTCATCTATTCTCTTCAGTCCAAACTGCTCCCTCATGACGGCCAAGAAATGCTTGTCTGAGTACAAATTTGCTTCTAGGCACGATCTTGGAAACTATCTTGGACTACCAACGAGTATTGGGTCATCTAAAAGGGACCTGTTTAGATTTCTTGTTGACAAAACAAAGCGACGGCTATCCTCGTGGAACAACATTTTTCTCTCTGCGGCTGGTAAATTGACTCTTATCCGTTCTGTTCTTTCTTCACTATCTCTTTTCTCTCTATCGGTATTTCGCATACCGGTAAGTGTAACATCAAAGCTTCAGTCTCTGATGGTGCATTTTTGGTGGAGTGGAACTAGAACTAATAAGGCTATTCATTGGTGTAGTAAAAATTTCCTTAGTAAGCCGGTTGGAGAAGGGGGTCTTGGATTTCGCAATATTGGTTGTTTTAACCAAGCGTTCCTTGCCAAGTCTGCTTGGAGAATTTTAAGTGTTCCAGGGAGTCTCATTAGTAAAGTTATTAGTCCCAAACTTGGTTATCAAGATGATTACCTTTTCCAGAAACGTTGGAAGGCTCTCCAAGCGTCGTCATGGGCCCTTAAAAGCCTTGTTTGGGGCTCTGATCTTATCTACAACAACATTGCTTGGACTATTGGCTCTTCCTCTCGTCTCAATGCGTGGAAGGATAAATGGATTGGGGGTAATAGTCTCCAGGATCTTTGTGGGGATATCATTGATGCTCCCACTGATACTACGCTCCTGGTCGGTGAGCTTCATGATAGCCATAGGAGATGGGATTTCTCCTCCAAAACCAAGAGAGGAAGTTACTAAGAAAATACGCGCAACTTATATTCCGTGCCATCCTACGGATGACTCCTTCTATTGGAGATTCTCTAAACATGGTGTTTTCACTGTCAAGTCGGGATATCATGTTGCTGCTACGACCCTATCTAATGGATCTACCTCGGTAGCCGACTGCTCTAGAATGTCTTTGTAGATACCCAGTATCTGCTGAGACTCCAACAAACACCCGATGATTATCGGACTACAACATGTTTTGGGATCGCAGCGTTTGATCGACAGTTTGTGTACAACTTTACGTCGGAAAACTTAAAACGATTTCGAAAACAAAACATTTCAAAACATTTCAAAAATACCTGGAGTGTTTAATGCCGACGGGGTCGCGATGACACTAATTAGAGTCAAAACTGACACCGAACCAAAAACCGACTCGAAAATTCAAAATCCCGACTCCAACAACGAGTCAAACCGAGTCAACCACAAAAACAAAATATCTCAAGCCTTCTATACTAAGTTTTCCCGGATTCATGAATGGTCAAGTACCAAACATGTGACTACAAAACCTAGGATAGAACAAATCATGATTGCGTTTGTTGTGATAGTGACAACACAACTCGAAGTGCCGTGACTTGGCTCGCGCCTCTTTGACCAGCCCAGGTGGCCACGTCGCTCAAAACTCACACAACCACTCATTCTCCTATAAATACCCCTCAAATGTCGCCCATTTGAGACTTACGCGAGTGTCCGCCCCCTCTTTTCTCCCTTAAAATTCTTGACTCGACTTCTAAAGTCACAATCCGACGCGTGTTTACGACCTACCGATCGTAAACATGAGCCTTACACATTGTTTGGTACCGTCATCGTGCATTAAACTACTTGTCCGACCACGTTGACCACTACACCATCACTAAACATATAAAACACTCTTTTACTTACCAAAACGGTTTTAAACCGAGTTTTTTCCGATCAAACAAGTTGTTACACTTACGTCGGTCACTCGCCACAACCAAACATGTAAGTATGAGGGTGTAAAAATCCTCTTTTATTATGTTTTCATTCGTTTCATGACTTTAACATGCTAAAACATGCATAACATGAACCAAAACATGGAATAAACGAGCCAAAACTGATTTTTGGTCCGAGGCAGAAGCCCCTTAGGTCGCCAACTGGCTCGCGCCTAGATGGGGTGTTCAGACCAGAGATCAACCGTGTTTGTTCTCGTCATTTCCCTTAACCCATTTTCATATTTGTAATCGGTTTTTACCATTTCAAGTATTTTCGAAACCTTTTTGTTTCATTTCACATGTTTTAACCATAAAGCATTTTTCACCCTTGGTTCTTCATACCATGACGGTTAAATTCGTGTTTCGGTGATAATATTTGGTTAATGATATTTAAGAGGTATTTTAAAGCCTTTTATTTCATTTCTTTACATTTGCAAAACATGCATATTAGTCACCAACACGAAATCATCCTTGGTTCCATATACCATGTCAGATTTTAACCCGGGTACGATGATGAGTAACGACTAATTACATTCAAAATGGACTTAAAACAATTAGTCCATAATCATTTTCAAAACTATTCATGTCAAGCTTGTCAAATCGAACCCGACATCGAATATTATCAAACAATGATGATTATTCGAGTCTAGTTCTCCAAATCAACAAATGCGGTCTAAACGACCCTTTCAAATCAAACCGGGTTCAAATACCCATTTTCAATACGTTTTATAACGTCTTTCTAAAAAGTCAGAACACGGCATATAAACCGTTGGCTAACCCGCGTCTCAAGCAGGCTCCTCATTTCTCATTTTCAAAACCAGAGGGAGGCCCCTTACACCGCCGGCTGGCTCGCGCCTCTTATATCCGTCTGGTATAGGGCCTGTTCCCGTCCTGCATTAGTCTAGGACGATCCCGACTCCGGTTAACCCGGATTTAGGACGGATCAGATGACTATACAAACCATATTTGCCAAATGCCTTACTAAGACAAATGGATCATGTTATGCACCCTAAACCTAATACGGAAATGGATGTTTAATTTCCGTCTTGCATGCAAATCAATCATTAATCTAACTCGACATCTTATACTTGATACTTGGATTAAATCAACCGACTTAGAAAGCTCACATGTTAGGTTTAAATCATTGGATGCGCATTCATGCATTTAAACCGTTTTATCAACTTTTGCATTCAACCAACCAAGATCGATCAGTAGAGGCCGCTAAACGCGGGCGGGATTGGCTGTCCGATTAAAGGGCTTCCCAATACGTACCTTCACCTCTTACTCAGAAACTTTGGATAGTGGACGACCTTATCCAGGGCGTACGAGAGTCATTCTAGAGATAGGATGCTAAAGAGGGACGATTTCCTTATCTTTAGTACCTATGTCAAAACGCCGCTTTGTGCTTGATTTGACCGAGGTATAAAGTGGAATTGAACGGGTTCGGCATCCCACAAATGCTTGGTGGCGACTCGAACATCTCTAATCGTTTGAGACCCTTACCGAGACGAAACCGACCGATCTAAAACGATCCGTCGAAAGCACCTTTACGCCGCCGAGCGTGGCTTTCAAAAGAGACCTGTCGTTGTCCACAGATCGGTGGGCATACGCAGTGGGCCCATGTCCACAGATTGGCGACTCATTTGGGGAAAACTAGGACACTTACGTCTTTGTGATCCCTAGATGGTGAGACTCGAACGAGGTCTTGGTTGGAATGCATTAATTGATATTACGGTCACGGTCGGGTTCCTTGTCCGGGCCCACAACCTAACCTTTATCGACCAATTGGCTCGTCTCGTCGGCGTGAGTTTTCTCATCCCCGCGTTTCGAATCCCGATTGAGTCAAGCATACCATTGACGTTACACATTTCTGTTTCGTCAAAGAGCTTTCATCACTTTCGAGCACGAGGCTAGGGCACCCTCACACATTTTTGTTTGGATTGGTATCCCTCTCGCAAATCGGGGTTTGATTGCTTGGTGTGTAACCCACCCTTTTAAGCCAAAACCCGTGTCAGCATGATGCATAATATAATGAAACTGTGAGTGCTTATGTGCTACTTGATCATAAGTCCTTCCGTGTCATTTTGCAAACCTTCAAAACACCTTTTTGCGCCGTTATAATGGCCATTTCAAACCTCGGTCTTTCGCCGACCGTTGCGCACCTTTCTAGGCCGTCATAATGACGATTTTCAAACTCGGTTTTGTATAACCATTTCAACACACCTTTCTAGGCCGTCGTAATGACGATTTTCAAACTCGGTTTTGTATAACCATTTCAACACGCCTTTCTAGGCCGTCGTAATGACGATTTTCAAACTCGGTTTTGTATAACCATTTCAACACGCCTTTCTAGGCCGTCGTAATGACGATTTTCAAACCCGGTTTTGTATAACCATTTCAAATCACCTTTTTACGCCGTTATAATCGCCGCGTCTAGACACGTATTTTAACCTGTTTCGCGCCGACAATGGCTCTTTCAAAACCCGAGAAAAGCACACCCCCTTTTCTTGAGACACTTTCGGGATCCCGAGGACCATGCACCGTCCCCGAGACCTCTTCAAACATTTCAAACTCGATTTTTAAAACATACAATTTTGAATTTCAAAACAGTCTTGGGAAGCAACACGCCGTTTCCCGAGCCGACTCAAACTCAAACCGTCTTTTGCAAATAAACTTAAGACAACCCTTTTCAACTGATCGACTTGCGGAGATTTCTATCTTCGGAAGCCGCCCATTAAAGCGACAAATGAATCTTTTGAAAATTCCTATTTTCGAAAACTTCAGTCCACCATTCCAATTCCGCCTCGTGTCTATCGAGTCAAAGCAAACGTACTTATGGGTCTTTACTTATGAGTCGTCTCACCACGAGACCCGTCCAATGGCGTCACGCCGTCATGTTGGACCCGTGTCAAAGGTTCGGTCAAACACCGTCACGTCATAAATCGGGTCAGCACCGAGGGACCACACACGGTCATCCCGTCTTGTTGAATCGATCTTGGTCTCGTCCTCTGTGTTGTCTGCGTTCAGTCTTGGAACCGTGTCGGATTGAGTTGTAATGTGAGCCGTTTTTCTGCCTCAGAGCCATGGCCCCGTCTTCAGCTTTGTCCAACAACAACAATGATAACAACAGAGATGTCACAACTGATTAGCTAGCCAGCCTACTTACCGCTCTTAAGGTCACCCTGGATCGCGTCGAGACCCGTATCGACGTCCTGGAAAACAAGGAAATTGGGGAACATAATACCCCACCTCTGACTGAGACTGAGAAGAGGCTGAAACTTTTGGAAGAGCAACTCCTAGCCCGGGGTAACAAGATCCACCTTGAAAATAACCGAAGGTTCGAACCTGTTGGGGACCAATTACCTGACAACTTCACCCTGACTGATGTGCCTAAATTCAAGGGAGTGGAGGACCCACTCAACCACATCCGTGCTTTCAAAGACTACATGGCCATTAAGGGGATCAAACAGGAACTTTTCACCAGGATCTTCCCATCCTCTTTGGAGCCAATACCTCGCCAATGGTACTACTCCTTGGATCCGAAAAACCTTGCCACTTGGGACGAAATCGCAGTTGAGTTTGCCAAACAGTATGCCGACAATGTCGAGATCCAGGCCAACACCCGTACTCTCGAGGTGTTAACCCAAAACGACAAGGAGGGATTCACTGAGTTCCTAACCCGTTGGAGGAGGGTGAGTACTCAGTTGGTTAGTAAGCCGAGTGAATCAACTCTGGTGGAAAAATTTGTCAACAACCTCCGCCCGGTTTATGCCAACCTGCTGAGGTATCAGAATATCAAAACTTTTCAAGATCTGCAGATTCTGGGGACACGTATTGAGGACGACCTCCGAAAGGGTGTCTTATCGAAGACCACAGGCAGGGGTTATCAAGGATCCACCTCAACCGGATCTCGCCCTTACGGTCAGACAAACAAGATTGATGAGGTCAACCTCGTCGAAGCATCTGCCAAGAAAATTGAACGCCCCCAGAGAGTGTTCACCAACATAGGGTCAACTTATGCAAGTGCCTTGAAAAGGCTCATGGACCAAGGGAAGGTACAACCGATCGGGCCCACCCCGAACCCGGCCAACGCCAAGAAATCCCGATTTTGGAACCCCAACGCCTACTGCCAGTATCATCGAGGGAAAGGGCATGATACCGAAAATTGCTTCAAACTCAAGCACCTCATTCAAGACATGATTGAGAAGGGAGACTTGCTTATACCCCCACCAACTAAGCCGAACAACAAGACGAATCCTCTGGGAATTCACGCCATCTCTGACGATGAGCCGACCGTAGACTGCTCTCATCTCATCTTGCCAATTGACGTTGAGGTAAATGTTCTGGAAAAGGACCCTTCAGACGGAGTGTTCGTGTTCAGTGCTGCCACTATGCTCACTTTGTTTCAGCAAGTTGAGGAGGCCGTTGCCAGCCTTTCTGAGAGAATCACCCGACTCGACGACGCCTACCGTCGACTCATCTTCAATCCCCCGGCACCACGTCCGCGGGAGAATTCCCCAAGCATTCAAAACTACCCACCCCAGGATGGATTGCTCCCGCGACCGTTCTGGCATAGGCCCCACGAAAACCACCTTCAAAATAACCACCCTCACGAGAACTACCCTCAAAATAACTACCCTCACAAAAATCGCCCTCACAAAAATATTCCCCACAAGAACTACCCATCGAGGAATACCTCTCCAAGGTATCCTCGAGACCCTGAAATTAACGGCATATGGCGGGATGATGTTGAGGATGTCTATGTCGTCCCAGGAAAGGAGAAGCGGACAAAGGAAATCGGACATCTCACCCGATCCGGACGTCCCTATCAAAATCCGAGCAACCCAGCGGTCGTTCCAACAACGAATGACCAAATCGTCCCAGAGGTGGACACTCAACCAAAGGCTCCCGAGAACTCAATCCTGAAACAGCTCGAGAAAGAAAAAGCGGAGATCTCTATCTAGCAACATATCGCAAAGTCTTTTGAGCATCGACAGGTCTTGCTGTAGGCCTTGGAAAAATTAACCGTGCCCTCCACCTCTTCCCCAGAAGAAATAGTGGCACACATGACAAGAGACGCCCTGGATCTGAGCAATTCGGTCGTCTTCTCCGACGAGGATATCCCCCTGTTCGGAGCCAACCATAACCTGGCCCTATACATCACTGTGCAATGCCTCCAAAAGAACATACCAATGGTCCTCGTGGATGACTGCTCCGCCGTGAATATCATTCCTCTCAAAACTGCCCACAGGCTGGGTATTAAGGAATCTGATTTAATCCCGACGAATCAAGGAGTACGCGCCTACGACGGCACTCGTCGCAAGGTCGCTGGGCTTATCACTATAGTCATCGCAAACGGGCCACTAGAAAGACAAACCAGTTTCCAAGTGGTCGACATCGACGCGTCCTTCAACATGCTCCTGGGACGTCCCTGGATCCACGCCGTCAAGGCAGTCACATCAACCCTTCACCAAAAGATCAGGGTCCCCTTCAACGGGAAAACGATCACGATCCCCGCTTCCCCAATCAAAGCAGTCATGAGAAGAGGGGTAGCCTCCCAAGCCATTGAGGAGGACGACAATGAAATGTGGGGTTTCCAAGCCGTGAACGCCATAACTGATGAACTAACAACCTCTGAATGTGACCCGTTCGCCAGCCTCACGATCACCCGTATTATGATGCGTCAGGGTTATTTCCCGGGTTTGCCGCTCAATCCACTAAAGGACCCATTGCCTCCCTTGAAACAAGCTAAGGTCCCCAACATTCCCTTTGGGCTGGGATACGAACCTACCAATAAAGACATCCAGAAGATGAACCTCCTAATCCGAAAACGCAAGAAGCACGGAGTCATCCCCCGTCCCTACCACCTGACTCTCAACGGATACTTTGTCCCCGAGTGAGAGTCCGAACTTTACCACGGCTTTCCAGAGCCTATCTATGACTCTGTGGCGAAGGCTAGATACCCGGGGGTGGAAGTCTTCCAGGACTGCTACTTTATTCCCGACAACCGTCACCATGCCTCGACGGACAAGCTGTCACACTACTCTTCGGGGAAGATAACATCAAACGCCTCGACTATGAGGACATCATTAACATCGCCCTGAAAGACAATTAGTTTGATCCAACCGCCTTCATCTTCGATACCGACCTGGAGAAAGCCACCCAAGGCTGGAGGAAAACCATCAAGTGGACCGATCACCAAGGCCGCATTCTCAAGATCACAACTGGAGAAGGCCATATGTTGAAGGAGGAAAGTGCTGAAGGATCTGAGTCTGAGTCTGAGTCGGAGTCGTGCAGTATAGCTCCTAACACTCGGAAGTCCCGGTCAAGGTCCCTTCCCCTTTGTTTTACCACAAAGTCGTGGTGATTCGGAGGTGAGTCTACTAAGGTCACCCCACTCCAATGAAAGGTGACAACCTGGAGCTGTTCGGGGGCCACTTCCTCTGTCGTGTCGCCTCGATCGACCACGAGATGTCTGTCCTTTCCGAGATTTTCGCTCGTGTCAACTTAATGAACGCTAAGTTTGCTTATGACTCGTCTCATTTTAACTGCAATGCAATTCTTAATGATCATGAGGAATTTGACTTGAGTAACTACCCACCTCACTTAGCAAAAGAAATTGACAAACGGGAGACCAGAACCCCCATCATTGAGGAAACTGAGCCTATTAACGTAGGAACCGACAATACACCTCAAGAACTTAGGATAGGGACAGCCGTGGACCCCTCGGAAAGACAACAGTTCATTGATCTCCTCCACGAATACAAGGACGTGTTCGCCTGGTCTTAGAGAGACATGCAGGATTTGAGAGAAATTGCGAGAGCACCAGGATACCCATCAAACCGGGGCTAAACTGTGAAAGCAGAACCTACGCCGGATGCGTCCTGAGTGGGCCTTAAAAATCAAAGAAGAGGTGGACAAACAGTTCAAAGCTGGGTTCATCAAAGTGTCTGAATACTCGGATTGGGTGGCCAACATTGTGCCGGTACCAAAGAAAGACGGACGAATTCGGGTTTACGTCGACTTCAGGGATCTGAACAAGGCAAGTCAAAAAGACGACTTCCCTTTGCCGCATGTTGACATTCTGGTAGACAACACCGCTGAACATGCTCTCCTATCATTCATGGACGGGTATGCGGGTACAACCTTGATTAAAATGGTGAGGAGGACATGCACAAAATCGCGTTCACCACACAGTGGGGGACATATTGCTACACGGTCATGCCTTTCGGCCTCATTAACGCCGGAGCAACCTATCAAAAAACCGCTACCACTCTCCTACACGACATGATGCACAAGGAAGTAGAGGTATATGTCGATGACATGATCGTCAAATCAAGAGAACGGGACGGCCACATCAATGCCCTCCGGAAATTCTTCGCTCGTCTGCGGAAATATAACATGAGACTAAATCCTCAGAAGTGTGCATTCGGGGTCACCTCCGGAAAACTCTTGGGACATGTCGTCAGCAAAAGAGTCATTGAGATTGATCCAACCAAAATCAAAGCCCTTCAACAAATGCCTCGGCCTAAGAACGAAAAGGAGATTCGGGGATTTCTCGGTCAGGTCCAGTACATCAGCCGGTTCATCGCCAAGCTCACTATGATTTGTGAACCGATATTCAAGAAGCTTCACGCCTCCGATCACACCGATTGGGACGACGACTGTCAGAAGGCATTCGACAGGATAAAGGAAATCCTATCCAAACCTCCTGTTCTCATGCCACCTCAACCGGGGATTCCTCTGTCCCTATACATGATCAGAACTAACACAGTAGTGGGAGCGATGCTAGCACAAAGGGGTTGGCAACGAGGAGCGAGCCATCTACTACATCGACAAAAAGTTCATTGAGTACGAGACGAGGTATACCCAACTGGAAAAGACATGCCTTGCCCTAGTATGGTCAACAAAGAAGCTGCGACATTACATGCTCAGCTACTCGGTCCACATCTACTCCAAGATGGACCCAGTCAAATACATCTTCGAAAAACCCGTACTAAACGGAAGGCTGTCTAGGTGGACACTCATGCTGTCTGAATTCGATCTCAAGTTTGTACCTCTTAAGGTTATCAAGGGAAGAGCGGTCGCCGATTTCCTAGCAGAAAATCCCGTCAACGAGGATCCAACGACCGACACTTGGTCACTTCCCGACGAAGACATCCTTTGTGCCGACTCCGACGCATGGGACCTATACTTTGATGGTGCATCCAATCTGAGAGGCTTTGGAGTAGGAATCCTTCTAATATCACCAGAGGGAGAACATGTTCCGATCTCGGTCAAGTTAGACTTCGCCGTCACCAACAATGCCGCTGAATATGAAGCATGTCTCATCGGCCTACAAGCAGCCATCACACTTGGCATCAAGAGACTGAGGGTCCATGACGATTCCTCACTCATCATCAATCAGGTATCCGGATCATGGAAAATCCGATCTGACAGCTTAGCCCCCTACCAAGCGAAGATCAATCAAGAGGTCGAGTTCTTTGACCAAATCGACTACTTCCACTTGCCGCGGGAGGAAAATCAATTTGCTGATGCCCTAGCAAAACTTGCCGCGCTCGTCAACATACCTGACGACATGGCGTCGATGCCCCTATGTGTCGAAAGACGGAGCGAGCCAGCTCACATTTGTGCCATTATCGACGACGAGGAAAGCCATGATGAACCTTGGTACCAAGCCATCCTCAATTACAAAACCAAAAACGAATTCCCTCCCAACTCTGATCAAAGAGGACAAAGAGCCATCCGTTTACTTGCGTCAAAATTCGTGATAAACCAAAATCAACTCTACAAAAGAAAACCCCAAGGAATTCTCCTCCTTTGCATTGACCATCACAAAGCCAAGAAAGTCATGGGAGAGGTTCACGACGGAGAATGTGGCCCTCACATGAATGCAATGATGCTTACACGGAAAATCATGCGGCTAGGTTACTACTGGACAACCATGGAAGCCGAATGCCGTAACTACGTCAAACATTGCCACAATTGCCAAATCTTCGCCAACATACAACACATACCACCATCCCTTTTATACACCATGACGTCACCCTGGCCTTTCTCAACCTGGGGCATCGACATCATTGAGAAAGTCAACCCGATAGGCACCAAGGGGCATTGCTTCGTCCTCGTCGCCATCGACTACTTCACCAAATGGGTGGAAGCGCAGTCATATGCAGTTTTGACCGCCAAGCAAGTGGCCAAGTTCATCCAAAACAACATCATCTGCCGATATGGGGTACCCCATGAAATCATCAGCGATCAAGGCTCTCACTTCCGGGTGGAAACTCAAGCTTTGCTGGACAAGTACAAGATCAAACGACATCGATCATCCCCCTACCATCCCCAAACCAACGGAGCGGTGGAGGCAGCGAACAAAACTCTTGTTACCATCTTCAAGAAAATGCAAGACAACTACCGCGATTGGCCGAGCAAACTCCCATTCGCACTCTGGGGATACCGAACCTCCATTCGAACACCGACACGCGCTACACCCTTCTACCTAGCATACGGAATGGAGGCAGTTCAACCGGTGGAGTTAGAGGTCCCATCTCTACGCATTCTACTGGAGAGTCAAGTCCCTGAGGCGGAATGGACCCGTCGAAGGTACGAACAGCTCACTCTTCTAGGTGAACGGTGACTCAACGCCTTGCACAACGTCCAGCTATACCAACGACGTATACAACGGGCATTCAACAAGAAGGTGAAACCCCAAAACATCCGGGAGGGCGACTTGGTCCTCAAGTCAGTCCGGGCACCATTACCCGTCGATCCGAGGGGAAAATTCAAACCCAACTGGGCCGGGCCATACCTGGTCAAGAAAATACTTTCGGGGGGCGCAGTGAGACTGAGTGACCTAGACGGGGAGGACTTTACAAACCCGACCATCCTAGACCAACTCAAGAAATACTACCCTTGAACCGTATCAACAAACAGCCTAGCCTAGTTTTGCAACTAGCACCAACCTCAACCCTTTTCAAGTCAAGTTCCTCAATATATTCTGATTTGAAATTGCATGTTTTATCGAGTCTAAGCTGCGGCACCTTGCCCGTTTTGATTGTCCTTTGATCCGTCAAAGACAACGTCCATTTGCACTACAAAAACCAAACCCCTGAACTACGAGCATGGTTTGATTTCACCTCTTCAGGTGAATACGTAGGCAGTCCCTCTTATGCTTGAGGGAAACAACCACAAAACCCAATTCAAATTCACAAAACATTTCGAACTACGATCATGGTTTGATTTCACCTCTTCAGGTGGATACGTAGGCAGTCCTTTCTTACACAAGAAGGATACAACCATCCCCACATACAAAAACATCCCCATCAAAAAAGAGAAAGGGAAAACCATTCCCTTTCCCCACAAAAATACAAAAATGAGCCTTTCTCCCTTTCCAAAAAATACAACTTCCCCAAGTGCAATTGTTTAGGACGATTCAAATCGAATTGCCTTTACCAAACGGACGGAAGAAACAAGCGTTCACAATTTTCGACACGAGCAATCCTCTTATTTTGTTAATAATGGGAGGGATTACAATTTCAACGACAAATAAAGCTCGACGAGTCTACAACTTGTCAAAGCTAAGGTGTCCACTAACACACCTCACATAGTAAAACTAGCACAAAACACACAATAACTAGCTAGTACAACATAATAACAACTCACAACATTACTACAACATAGTAATAAAGCGGGTAATGAAGGTCTTCACTCCTCCATTCTACCCTTGCCTTTTCCCTCGGGGTACATCTTCCCCTTGTTCTTCTTGTTGGCCCGCCTAGCATGTACTTCCTCCTCGGAACGGATCCTAAACGGGTCTAAGACGGCGACGGCCTCCGGTCTAGCACAAGACCCCATGTTTGACCCAAGACGAGCCAACGCACGGCCTACCATACTCTTGGGGCCGGAACTCCTCCTCTTCGGTGGTCTCATCACATCGGGAGTAGATCCATCAACATACTCTTCAAAGAAGGCACGGTTGGCCTTGTCGACCTCTCGGTACTTCAAGTCGACAACCTCGTCCTTACGGAATTTGGATCTCTCTTCCAAGGACGGAGCACGTGACCACTTGACATAAGCGGCAGTCACCCATGTCGTGGCAACGAGGTTTGACACCTCCCAAAGCGGCCGAGTGGCCCACCACCTTTCAAAGAATTCCACTAACTCGGAGTTCCGGAAAACATTCTCTTGGACAAGAGTATCTTGAGCGGGCACCTTTTGTTGACGCCCCATTTGCCTCATGAGAATTTCGGGATAAATGAAGGAAACAACCTTAAAACCCACCGCCATCAAAGAACGAGGACTAGCACCCGAAGCGGGCAACCCCGTGAAGGACCTCAAGTGCCACCACAGCACCACCCAACGGATATGAGGACCACCCTCCTCCGCCAATCTTGCGGCCCAATAGGCCTCGGTGGAAGCAAAACTATCCGGGTACAACTTCTTCCTCATGGTAAGGTGACGGAAGGAGTAAGAAGAAGGATTAACTGGAGGCTCTACATACCTTAGCCTCTCCAATAGCCACACTTGGAGGATCCTTGGCGATCCAAAAGAGGGAGCTTCTCCACAAGAGCCTTCCTTGTCCAAAGCTTGGATAATCTCTCCAAGCACCAACCATGATGGATCTCTACCATGCTCCATTTGCTCAATCATATGGATAAGGGTCATGCTACCATGGCATCTCGACCCCTCCTTCTTCAAGACATCAACAAAGAGGTACACATGGACAAGGCAAAATGCAAGAGCCCTTCTCCTAGCAACCTCCGAGACATTAGCATCTAACCGATTCGAGAAGATGTTAATAAGAGCCAACATATCCACACCATATGGAGCAAGAAGAAAGTTGACTTGGCTTGTTGATAAGCCCAACATGGAGCGGAATTTCTCCTTGTAGCACAACCGAGTCGAAGGAAGCACCGGAGTACAACCCGGCCACCCACCAATGACTCCAACTTCTTCGGCAAGAGGACAAATCTCGCCCTTCGGGAAAACGAAAACATGATGTTTCGAATCCCAGAACCGAGAACATGCTTCAAGAAACGAGGGTTGCACCTTGACTTGACGAAGCACCAACAATTGACAAACTCCCATGCAATCGAGTTGATACTTCTCGGGAGGCGACAAATCCCGGCACCATTGTCGCAATGCATTCTCAAAAGCATCCATGAAATATTTTTGTGGAAGAAGAAGAGGTTTTGTAGAGATGTTTTTGTGTTTCGGATGCCGAAACAATGAAGCGCAAACGTCCCTATTTATACAAAATGATCAGCGCATTTTTCAGAAAAAGAGGAGAGCCGGCTTCCATCGCCAAGACGCTCGCGACTCTTTGAGGCTTCCCCAGGATTCCCGCTGTTGACTTGTCTCTTTCAACATGTGTTTTCTCCTGACACCTCAAACCTTCCACCAGAACCTCGCGCCTCTTCGGGATGATCCGGGAAATTTTGTGTTTCTTCACACTCACATTTCCTTGTTTTCGCGTTTTATGAAATCCGACAGGGTTTCCATGACGCAGCTTTAAACATACGGATTTTTCTTTCTTTTTTTAAGGGGGGGAAGGGCTAGTCGCCCCGATCCGCGACGGATAGTTTCCATGTCAGTCGAAATTCCGAAAATTTTTCGCTTTTTCGCAAATCAAAATCGAAAATTGATAACACGACATCAATTTTCCTCCAAAATTCAAGCACTCACAAATTCGAGTCTTGACCTCAAAAGCCAAATGTACTCGCAAAAATCCTTTTCTAAAAATTCTTTCCTGATGGTCTGAGTTTGAATTTTTCGAGTCATTTTCGAAATTTTCGATGCAATCTAATTCACGACACGAGTTAATTGCTCAAATTTTCAAATCAATTCCTTTTGAATTCCAAACGTGGCGATTTTGTCACGGAATTTTCAAAAATTCGTTTCAAAATTTCAATTTTAACTTCAAGTCATCTTGGTTAATTTTGATTTTCCAAAGAAATGCTTTACGTGATCAAATGCTTCTACGTGTTTATATGCTATCTATTGCCTGTTTTCTACACTAACGATGCAGGAACTGGTGCAAATAAAAAGGAGGGTCAACAGCCAACAACGCTCCTCCGAAACACAACACAAAAAAGCCAAAAATCACAAAACAAACCACAGTCCAAAAACACATATATACAAACCGCCTTACGCAAAATACATCAACAGACGTCTATCATACAGACACTGGCCTAAAACAGACGTTTATCATACAGACACTGGCCTAAAACAAACGTCTATCATACAGACACTGGCCTAAAACAAACGTCTATCATATGTATAATCGGCCTAAGACAACAAAGCGGGGCTATCCGCCACCTACCGAACTAAGCACTCCCTACCCTTCTGATCGGAAAAGAAAGGGAGCAACAGGAAACAGAGGAGCAACAGTGAAAGCTGAGGAGGTTACCATGGCGATAACCCCTCACTCCTGCTCCATGACAAAAAGGAAGACAATGTCTTGCAGATTTCGTACGACACGACAACCAAGGATCGTAGCTTAGTATGCTACCCCGATGTTAAACCCCACTCAGCCGAACTCAATGCGATCAAGGTCAACAACCGGGATGACACTCGTCGATCGACCCCCAATCATCGGTCATCCTATCCATGAGCCACTACGAAAAGACAAACCATCCATATTGGACGCCTATCGAATTTCTACAGACGACTACCAACGATCGATACCCGATCGTTGGCGAACAAAGCGCCGAGGGAGAAACACAACCAAGCCAGTAACAAAAAACAGTGACTTTTCCCCTCGGGATCGACTTCCTCCTCCAAAGCCTCAACAATCGACCCCATCGGTCCCAAATGATATCCTGCAATCAAAAACAACAAGAAAAAAAAACGTCAGCCGAAATTTCGGCATTACGACGGCATGAAATGGATAAATCCAAAAACAACAAAACACAACCTGCAAACAAAAAAACAAGGGGCAAGCCCGCCCCAAACCATTCACAAAAAAACAACACAAAAACGACTCGCCCCTCTTTTCAAGCAAAAGACGAGTCAAAACCACAAAACGGCATTTCAAGACCCATACAAGGTGCGCAACAACCCAAAATACATTCCCGACACAATGGGGATTTTTCTACGGTTCAAAAAGACAATTCATACGCTAATTTGAGCCCGAGCCGGTCAAAAATTCAAAAACGACCGCAAAAAGGCAAACGTGATTTTATCACGCCTCAAGGTGACCTAAAATACCAATAAGGTCCATTTCAAGGCAGACTGACTCAATTCAAGCCCAAACAAGCGCTTATTTTGTCAGACGTAAGACCGTCGCAAAAGGCAAAAATTCAAATTTGCCCACAAACGTCCAATGAAGGTCCTTAAATGGCAAACACGGGTTTTCCCAACTACAATGCAACCTAGTGGGACCCACTACCCAAACAAATAAACTTGGCATTGTGAAATGAGACGGTTTCTCGCCTCAATCACGTTTTTCGAGCATAGGGAGCGGGAACGGGGACCAAAATGCAAACTAAAAGCACCCCTATACTCCTAAACAGGTTTCTAACCTAATGCAAACATCAATTTCACTCGAAATTGGCCCAAGCAAAAACGCCCAATTCGATTTTTTAGGGCAAAATCCGCCCTAATTCAATCTAGCTAACAACCAACAAATTTGAAAGGATTTAAGAGGAAATACCTACCTTGAGATGACATTTGTTGACAATGGCACGGATGAAAGCAAGCTAGAAGGTCCGTCAATGGCGATTTTGGGCGAAATTTCGAGGTTGAAGATGAATATTCATCCGCAACTCAACCTAGCGTCTTTTTAACAAAAATAGGGAAGCCGGCTTGCATCGCCTGGTGGCTCGCGCCTAAACCAGGCCTCCCCTTTTCCTTATCAGCGAAATTTGGGCTTTGGCCCAATTTCCCACAACAGACTTCAAAATTTTCGTTGACAATATTAAATATTGTCATTTCCTCGAAAACTAACAAAAACAAATAGTGAAAATTTAAAACTCGCTATTTTCAAGCAAACGGCGATCAAAACCGCCAATTTCAAAATAATGGCGAAATCAAAATTCACCATTTTCCCTCAAATAACGGCGAAAATTCAAAATCGCTATTTCAAGCAACGGCGGCACATAAACCGTCCCTTCGATCAATAGTGAAGATTCCAAATTCACTATTTCTTTCAAATGTCAACGGCGGCACATAAATCGTCACTTCAATCAATAGTGAAGATTCCAAATTCACTATTTCTTTCAAATGTCAACGGCGGCACATAAACCGTCACTTCAAATATAATAGCAGATTTGAAATTTGCTATTTCCTTTCAAAATTAAGACAAACGGCGATCAAAACCGCCACTACGAATTCAAACCGAATGGTGAAAATTCCAAATTCACTATTCCTTCAAATGCCAGCAGGGGGGCTTCCTCGCGGAACCCGCTCATTCCAAAAGCAGTGATAGTGAGGATCCATACTCACTATTTCCACAGCGACATCATGAGTTCGCTACTTTCAAAGCAAACCCACTCGACGCGGCTATTCCCATGGTCCATTAACCGACCTTTACCATTGGCTGGCGAGCCTTTGTCCGCACACATCCAAGGACAAATCCCGAAGATGCCTCGGGTACATTTCCTTACCTTTTTCAAGGACACATCCCGAAGATGCCTCGGGTACATTTCCTTACCTTTTTCAAGGACACATCCCGAAGATGCCTCGGGTACATTTCCTTGTCTCGGCTGGCGAGCCTTACAACGCACCGCGGCTGACGAGCCTTACAACGCACCGCGGCTGGCGAGCCTTACAACGCACCGCGGATGGCGAGCCTTACAACGCACCGCGGCTGGCGAGCCTTACAACGCACCGCGGCTGGCGAGCCTTACAACGCACTGCGGCTGGCGAGCCCTCCTCATATACGCACCGCGGCTGGCGAGCCTTACAACGCACCACGGCTGGTGAGCCTTATAACGCGTCGCGACTGGCGAGCCCTCCTCATATACGCACCACAGCTGGCGAGCATTTATCCGCAACCATGCAAGGACATATCCGAAGATGCCTCAGGTATGACTCCTTCTTATGGCTGGCGAGCCTTTGCACGTAGTCTAACGGACTTTAAACGACCCGCACGGATAGTCGACAGACTCTTAACTGTTCCCGACGACAGGTCCTTGACTCGTACCCTCGAGTCGCCTTGGCGCCGCCCTTCCCGACAGCGGGTCCTTAGCCGAATCCTTTCGAGCCGCCTCGACGTCGCTTGGGTCTTCGGGTTGTAATCTTCGATTGACCTGGGGACTCTACTTTGACTTTCGCCCTGTCCAAGCCTCGGTCAAAGTGGGGCTCAGTAGATACCCGATTCTGCTGAGACTCCAACAAACACCCGATGATTATCGGACTACAACATGTTTTGGGATCGCAGCGTTTGATCGACAGTTTGTGTACAACTTTACGTCGGAAAACTTAAACCGATTTCGAAAACAAAACATTTCAAAACATTTTAAAAATACCTGGAATGTTTAATGCACAATGACGGGGTCGCGATGACACTAACTAGAGTCAACACCGACACAGGAGCCAAAAACCGACTCGAAAATTCAAAATCCGAGGCTCCAACAACGAGTCAAACCGAGTCAACCACAAAAACAAAATATCTCAAGCCTTCTATACTAAGTTTTCCCGGATTCATGAATGATTAAGTACCAAACATGTGACTACAAAACCTAGGATAGAACAAATCATGATTGCGTTTGTTGTGATAGTGACAACACAACTCGAAGTGCCGCGACGTGGCTCGCGCCTCTTTGACCAGCCCAGGTGGCTACGTCGCTCAAAACTCACACAACCACTCATTCTCCTATAAATACCCCTCAAATGTCGCCCATTTGAGACTTACGCGAGTGTCCGCCCCCTCTTTTCTCCCTTAAAATTCTCGACTCGACTTCTAAAGTCACAATCCGACGCGTGTTTACGACCTACCGATCGTAAACACGAGCCTTACACATTGTTTGGTACCGTCATCGTGCATTAAACTACTTGTCCGACCACTTTGACCATTACACCATCACTAAACATTTAAAACACTCTTTTACTTACCAAAACGATTTTAAACCGAGTTTTTTCCGATCAAACAAGTTGTTACACTTACGTCGGTCACTCGCCACAACCAAACATGTAAGTATGAGGGTGTAAAAATCCTCTTTTATTATGTTTTCATTCGTTTCATGACTTTAACATGCTAAAACATGCATAACATGAACCAAAACATGGAATAAACGAGCCAAAAGCGATTTTTGGTCCGAGGCGAAGCCCCTTAGGTCGCCAAGGCGGCTCGCGCCTAAATAGGGTGTTCAGACCAGAGATCAACCGTGTTTGTTCTCGTCATTTCCCTTAACCCATTTTCATATTTGTAATCGGTTTTTACCATTTCAAGTATTTTCGAAACCTTTTTGTTTCATTTCACATGTTTTAACCATAAAGCATTTTTCACCCTTGGTTCTTCATACCATGACGGTTAAATCCGTGTTTCGGTGATAATATTTGGTTAATGACATTGAAGAGGTATTTTAAAGCCTTTTATTTCATTTCTTTACATTTGCAAAACATGCATATTAGTCACCAACACGAAATCATCCTTGGTTCTATATACCATGCCGGATTTTAACCCTTAAGATGCGATGATGAGTAACGACTAATTACATTCAAAATGGACTTAAAACAATTAGTCCATAATCATTTTCAAAACTATTCATGTCAAGCTTGTCAAATCGAACCCGACATCGAATATTATCAAACAATGATGATTATTCGAGTCTAGTTCTCCAAATCAACAAATGCGGTCTAAACGACCCTTTCAAATCAAACCGGGTTCAAATACCCATTTTCAATACGTTTTATAACGTCTTTAAAAAAAGTCGAACACGGCATATAAACCGTTGGCTAACCGCGCCTCAAGCGGGCTCCTCATTTCTCATTTTCAAAACCGCAGGGAGGCCCCTTACACCGGGGTGGCTCGCGCCTCTTATAGCCGTGCAGTGCAGGGCCATTCGTCCCGCATTAGTCTAGGGCGATCCCGACTCCGGTTAACCCGGATATAGGACGGATCAGATGACTATTCAAACCATATTTGCCAAATGCCTTACTAAGACAAATGGATCATGTTATGCACCCTAAACCTAATACGGTAAATGGATGTTTAATTTCCGTCTTGCATGCAAATCAATCATTAATCCAACTCGACATCTTATACTTGATACTTGGATTAAATCAACCGACTTAGAAAGCTCACATGTTAGGTTTAAATCATTGGATGCGCATTCATGCATTTAAACCGTTTTATCAACTTTTACATTCAACCAACCAAGATCGATCCGTAGAGGTCGCTAAACGCGGGCGGGATTGGGTGTCCTATTAAAGGGCTTCCCAATAAGTACCTTCACCTCTTACTCAGAAACTTTGGATAGTGGACGACCTTATCCAGGGCGTACAAGAGTCATTCTAGGGATAGGATGCTAAAGAGGGACGATTTCCTTATCTTTAGTACCTATGTCAAAACGCTGCTTTGTGCTTCGATTTGACCGAGGTATAAAGTGGAATTCGAACGGGTTCCAGGCATCCCACAAATGCTTGGTGGCGACTCCGAACATCTCTAATCGTTTTGAGACCCTTACCGAGACGAAACCGACCGATCTAAAACGATCCGGTCGAAAGCACCTTTACGCCGCTGAGCGTGGCTTTCAAAAAGACCGCTGCCGTTGTCCACAGATTGGCTGGGCATACGCAGGTGGGCCCATGTCCACAGCCTCCAACTATTATTGCCTTTTGTAAATCAAAGCTTTGGAAGTTGCCTATTTCTTATAAACTAAGGGTGTTTTTATGGAAATTTATGGCTAATGCCCTTCCTGTGGGGTCTGAATTCCTGAAGAGAAATATGATCTGGCGCTCTTCCTGTACTCTTTGTGATGGCCTAAATCCTTATGTGGAATCTATTTCGCATCTTTTCAGAGACTGCATCTTTGCAAAAGCTTTATGGTTTGGCTGCCCTTTAGGTCATAGATTAACGGAGAGAGTCGATATTGATGTTAGGGTGTGGGTCATCAACTGGATTTCTTAATTTCTTATTGGTCCGGACCCTAATTCCCTCCTTTATCCACTTATAGCTACTCTCTGGAGAATCTGGTGTTGCAGGAATGAATTGGTTTTCAGAAATCTATGCCCTTGGCCCTTGAGTGCTATCAAGTCTATACTTGGCGATATCCAAACTATGAATGAGGCTACGCGTAGCTTGGTAGATAATCTCATTTAGGAGCCTATGTTGGACCTCTCTCCATATCTTGTTTTAGCAAAGAGGATTAGAAACTCCTTTCCTTATTGGATTATTGGTGGACTGCACAAAGGAATGTTTGCAGACTTGTCAAGTGTGATGCGGCTTGGAGGGGTGATAGGAGTTCAGTATGGGGTGGTGCTTGTTGGATGGTAATGGGTTTTTAAGGAAATCTGATCTTACTCGCTCGTTCGCTGTTTCTCCCCTGCATGCCGAAGGACATGCTGCTATCATGGCGCTTAAATGGGCCTTGGACGTGGGGTACCTTCATGTTCGGCTTGTTACGGACTGTCTTAACTTGCTTATGCAGGTTGCTGAAGCGGAAAAGGCGATCGCGTCTATTAGGTGAATTATCAAGGATATTAAGTCTATTGCGTCTAATTTCCATTGTTGCACTCTTAGTTTATGTCCTAGGGGAGTGAATAGGATAGCTCATAATCTTGCTCAAGAAGCTCTGTTGTAAGCTATGCTATTTATTGCTGTCAAAAAAAAAAAACAAAAACAAGTTGTACGAGGAGTTACTGCTAGTACAAAGCAGAAGATGACGGGTCATGTTCCTACTTGTTGGACCGAGGCTACTGCTGAATAAAAAGAGCAATGGTTCAATATCTTTCGGGTATGTTTTCTTTTATATAATTTAATTGATTTAATTCTAATATTTACTACTTTTTTTAACTAATACTTAATAATTTTTGTAAGTCATGATGCTATTTTTTTTACTAATACTTGATACTTTATTTTTTTTGTAGAAATCTTTTGCTTGGCCGGATGGATTAGAGTATGTTGTCCGTCAAAGGTACAACGATATCGGTACCAAACAATATCGGGACAACATCTATAAGGTTGCCAAGAGAAAGAAAGATTTAGATCATATGAAAGGTATTTAATTAGTTTTGTTACTTGTATTTAATTTTTCATATAATTTAATACGATTTTATATTTTCTAATAACACGATTTTATATTGTAGGTGGAGCATATGAGGATCTTATGAAGCAACGTAAATTACCCGGGTTCAAGGCTAAGTCAACCCAAGCATCAATCAACAAAAGGGGAGGAAAGAAAGAAGGAGTGGCCAAGCCTATTCATTACGGGAGATCACGATCGTTCTTGGATCGTGTTTTGGGTATAAGTTTACATATTAATATTTATGCTTATATTTTTTTAATTAAAACCTTCTTTTATGCTTACTAACTTAAGAATATTTATTCAAAGTTTCTTATACGCATGTTTTGATTATTTAGAAGGGAAAGAAGAAGAAGGATAAGATGGTCACGGTACCTGAACTCTTTCTTGACACGCATTCCAAACTCACCGACCATGGTAAAAAGGTTTGGATTAAGCTGAAAGACAAGAAATTATATGTAAGTTTCAAACGTTTATTATTATTAACTTAGACAATATTTTTGTTTCATTTATTTTGTATAATAATTTTTTAGAATATTCTAATAATAGCTTTTGTATTGATAGGATGCATATTTGCGTGAGAAAGAGGCCAACTCCCAAAAGCCGGATAATGAGATATGGTTTGACTTGGTTAAAGGCTTCAGGAAAGGTATGGTGTACAGAACCGGAGCCGCCAAAGGGGTGTTCTACAAAAAACCAAGTAGAAGGTCGCTTTCAATGCCGAAGAATACATATGAGCCGGGAATTATAAGTCAACTACAAGCTCAACTAGAAGAATAAAGAAGAGCAAATGTCACAAGAGATGAGGAAATGCGGTTAATGAAGGAAAAATTTGGTGCCATGGAAGCCTTTTTCTCCACTTGCAACCCCCGTCCTCGTCCCCCTTTCTACTCTAATGATCCGTTTGGGAGAGGGGGCGGTAGTGGAGCTGGTATGGGCTTTCAATGTAGTTGATTTAGCTCTCCCTTCTCCAAATGCTAAGAACTTGGTTTGATTAGGTTAAAGGAACCTCGGATTTTATATTGGTAGTTACGTAAACTTGAATACATTCTCATTTTCAATATATGAGATGTTCGTATTGTTCATGTGGTGTATGTTGTCGAACTCACTGGTTTAGCTTCTGTATGCAGGTTTGATGATGATTTGGTAGGGTACAAAATACGATTTCTTTTACATATGCCCAGCTATTTTGGCGACTGAAATGTATTTATGGCGACTGATTTCAGTCGCCAAAACAGAGTGCAAAAACAGAGTGCTACTGATTCACATAGATCTTTTGGCGACGGATGGCGACTGAAAGCCGTCGCCAAATTAGCGACTGAGGAGGGAAGTAGTCGCCAATTTGGCGACTGGCAAAAGTTATCAGCGTCAATAGACAGTCGCCAAATTGGCGACTACCACCCTCTTCAGTCGCTAATTTGGTGACGGCTATCAGTCACTATATTGTGTTATTGGCGACTACTGCTTCAGTCGCCAAATTTGGCGACTGACAGCAGTCGCCCGAATTCTATTAGGCGACTAATGCTCGCGACTGGTCTTGAGCGACTAATATCAGTCGCCAATTTGTCTTTGGTGACCGTTTGCAGTCGCCCTTTGTAGTCGTCCGAATAGTTTTTTCTTGTAGTGTATTCAATTCAAAATTGATTACGATTGAGGAGTTATTTAAATAAATTGATTGTCACATACATGCAAAAATCGATTACGGTTTTAAATTTATAAAAACGATTTCATAAAAAAGAAAGAATGATTAAATACCTTGATGAAATGAGTAGTAAAAATAAAGAATGGTTAAATACCTTGATGAAATGAGTAGTAAAAAATAAAGAATGGTTAAATACCTTGATGAATGTAGTAGTAAACAAGAGTTGTGAACAAGGTTAGACTCCTCCTTACAAGTAGATATGAGATCTAGGGTTTGTGGCGTAAAGAGAGGTTTATCTTTGTAGATGAATGTAAAATAGTGTCATTTCCTTTTTATAACGGGGAGAAAGATATTTAATTTTTTTTAATTAGTCATGATGTGGTGAATTATTGTCAATTGGAAGTCAAATCAACTATCATGCATACATGCCTTGTCAAATTTCTGTCGTTTCTTGCTTACACTGCACAATCAAATCAAATCAATTGTATTATTCTTTTTGTGTTGTGTTTAGTCAAATCAAATTAATTTATACGGAGTACTTAATAATTTGATATACAAAATGAAACCTAGATCAATCCACATTTAACTATTAATAGATATTCATATGTTATTTATAAGCAAAACCAAGGAAAATTGAAGAAAATAAAACCGATTTAAATGGAAAGTAATAAAAATCCACGTTTAATATTCATATACATAATTAATTGACACCATGCATGCCCACTAAATTACTTAGAATTTAAACGAGAAAGAGCGGCTCTTAGGGAGGCATTCTCTTCCATGATTTTGATTTCCTTCTCCTTTGCTATTTGGAGGTCTCATAAAGCAGATGCAATATCTACCTGCATCTTCTCCAACTCCGGCATAAAGCCATGAAGGGTGGCCACCTCGAGTGGGATCTGAACATTAGAAAGGAAGGTTGTTCTTTCTCTCGATTTCTTCTAAGCGGCGTATGAAACATTAGGTTTTAAAGCTTAAAATGTTTGGAGAGATTGAAAGAAAAATGAGATAACGGGTTGGGTAAGAGATGTGGTTAACATTTACTTGAATATATATATATATATATATATATATATATATATATATATATATATATATATATATATATATATATATATTTCTGTTTAGGAAGTTGTTTTAAAATTAATATGTTTAGGAAATGACAATGTGTCCTTTAATCTTCCAATACAATGAGTTGTATTTTAATAAATATTAATTAATATAATTCGGAGTATATTTTGTTGGAGCTAGTGTCCTCCACAGTTAGTGTGATAATGTGTATAAATCTCTTATAGGTTCACAGGGTATACTTAAGATTTTATCAGTTGATTAACGTTTACTAATAACGGTTGGCTTGCTAGAAGTTTGACGTTATTATCATACTGATGGCGGTGATCAACTGGTCCCTAAAAGTCACACCTAAAGGATGTGTTTGAGAGATGTGATTATATGAAAATATTATCACATTGATGCCTTATATGACTAAAAGGTTAGTCAATGTGATGATGAGTCGATTATTTAATACAATTAAATAATATCAACTGAGACGAATTAATTGTTAATTCGTAAACTGAATATAAACTGTTATATTTAATTAATGTATATAATGTTAGCTTACACGAATTAAGATGTTAATTCGTAATTAAACGTAAACGGTTATATTTAATTAGCAAATTATAAATATGCGATATTTATAGTTAATGTATATATTATACGAAATTGCCATAAAAAATGATGACAGACCAGAGGTTAATTCTAATCTCTATTCTTTTGTTTATGCAATTTCGTTTATGACTCGTAATTTCATATTTCATAATTTCGTTATAATCCGAATTTTCTTGATGAGATATACCGATGTTTCCCCACAAGTGGTATCAAAGCCAGGTTCGAAACTATTTTATATGATTTTCATAAATGTATTATAAATAAAAAAAAAAATCGGCCGTATAAATTTTTTTTTTTTTTTGCCGAGAGTTTTTGTTTTTTGATGCCTTGTTTCCATTTTGATTTATTGATATTGTTGTTTTAATATGTTAAGATGATAATATGATAAATTTGTAGATGTTTTGATTTAATAGGAATTAAATTGAAATGTAAATGGAAATTGTTTTGATTGATGATGTTCATTTGTTTTTGCTATATAGTTTTGGCATACATGGTGTTAAATTGTTGTTTAAGAATCATGATTCATTAACTTAACAATGTTCAAATCAATTGTGATGAATCAAATATTCAGATAATCGATTTAATCATAATTTAGATATTCATTTTAAGAGGTTAAATTGAATCATCTAGTTTGGATCTATGTTTAAATTAAAAGTTGATGATTATGCCAATCTTGTTATAGTAGCAACTTTAAACAAATTTGTTCTCATAAAAGGGGTGGTTTTCGAAAAAAAGAAAAAAAAAACTGTTTTTCGAATTTAGGGCTGAATGCCGAGAGCATTTAATTTTTTTTTTTTTTTTTTTTTTTTTTTTTGTGTTTTGGCCGTTTCTATTATACATTTTTTTCTATAATGTATGATTGTTTGTTGTGAAAAAGTTCACAAATTTTTGATACCGAATTATTTTAAAGTGGTTTAAAATATTGTTAGATTAATTCATATTACAAGTTAATGTGTATTAAGATTGGAATTATTGTGAGTAATTGAGGAATTGTCACATAATTTTGATCATTTTAAAATAGGTGGTTTGGATAAATTACTCTACATAATTAAGGAATTATGTCTTGAATGATTAATTTAATGTTGATGCATTTTTATTTAGTTGTATGAATTGTTGAATGGTTTATTTACGTATTTTTGCAATCGGTTGTAATTTGTATTACCTAGTGTGGCCTTAGTTGATTATGTTTTCGTAATGATGGAAACATAATCTTGATGTAATTTTGAGATCTCGAATCTCCTTTGGTTTTCTTTAGTATTATGTTTTTGAAATTAGAATGTAAATAGGTTTATCTTGTAATTTATTAATTGTAATTTTGAGAAGACTAAAGATGGAGATTGGTTTGCTCACTCCCGCTACATGGACCAAGATGGAACATCAAGACAAGCTTCCCGGGTCCTAGGAAGGATTCCAAAGTTGTATTTATGTTCATTTTGGTCGATAGGCCATACTAGGACTTTGTTTTTGTTTTACGTTCTTCCATTCTTGTTGCTTTTCTTCGCATGATAATTAGTGCATCATATTCCGCCTAAACCAAACCACCTACTTATATGCATGAAAATTGATTCATATAGTTTGGATGTTAGTTATCATAGACATAAAGATGTCACACAATTTTAAACCATCATCTTAGTTTATTCATTCACGGATTCTAGATATTAGTTCACTTAAAATGTATTAAAATAAAGTTGATGGGATCTTCCTCTAAAACTAAAATTGACACTAGTCTTTATAGGCCAAACAACTGTGAATCCCTTCTTCGTCGGTAGGCATATATGACTTTACTCTCCATATGACCCCTTCTACGTTGGGTAAGTAGTTTCTGTTGACTTATTTTACCTCAACATTATAATCCGAAGAGTTTCTCGAGATTATGATGGACTATAGATAGAATTTACAGAAATTTATCAACCAAGAATTCTAAAAGTAGAATTATCCAAGAGGTTGGCTTATCAATTTACAGATAATTGAGTCTTGGGATCATTTATATAATTCTTGAGGGAGGTCAATTGTATAAATGCTTGAGTCTTTGCATTATAACAGTTTTGCATTAGACTTAAATCATAACGATGAGTATGATTATTATGTTTTTATTCTTCTTTTCGCAGTGTAGAATTCGTTTTATATTGATAATACTGCTTACAACAAATGGCTGGAAATAATGATATCCCTATGTCAAGTGCCACACTTGCACGCGAGTCCTGGCTCAAAACTTTCATGGACCACATGAATCAGTCCGCACGACTGAAGAATGACGGGTCCAACTTTGCGGACTGGGAGGCATCATTACGGAATGCTACCATTGTTTACGGTAAGCTCAAGTACTTAACTGAGCCAATACGGACAAACCCAGGCCCCAATGCAAGAACTAACGAGTCACTTGCTTATAGTGACTTCGTCATGGAAGCGGGTGCGATAAATAACGTACTCATTTTTGCAATGGAAACCAATTTGCAAAGACGCTTCATTGCCCAAGGTGCAAATTAGATTTTCACCACGCTCACTAATGAGTTCTCAAAAGCACCGAGAATCGTTACTTATGAGCATACCTGTCGCTTCTTTGAGGCGAAACTCCAGAAGAGCCAACCGGTTAGCCCACACATTCTTAACATGATTGAGAATGTCGAGAAACTGGAGGCACTTGATTGCAAAATCAGTGAGAGCATAGTCATTGACCGTATGCTTCATTCACTTCATGATGGTTTTGCCCTCTTCAGGGCAAATTATTACATGAATGACATGAAGAAAAGTCCTCATGAGCTACACTCACTTCTCGTACAGACCGAGAAGGATATGAAATTGAGTGGGAGCATGAAGCAAGATGTTCTCATGATTTCCAACAAGAATAAGGGTAAGGGCAAAGCTCACGGCGACCTAACTGTAGGAAAGCCAAAGTTTAAGAAGTCAGGAAACGGTAAGAGTGGGCCTGGTGAGACTAGTGGCTCACAAGGCAAGACAAAGAGCAATTACGGCAACCTTGAGTGCCACCATTGTCACAAGACTGGGCATTGGAGGAGGAACTGTCCCGTGTACCGTGAGGACATAAAAGCAGGCCGCGTCACTCCTGTTGGTATGTCATCTTATATTCATATGATTGAGATTAACCATGCAAGTTTCAGAACTTGGGTACTTGATACTGGTTGTGGTTCTCATCTGTGTAATCATTTGCAGGGCCTAAAAACCATCACACCCCTCGCAAAGGGTGATGTGGACCTGCGAGTCGGGAATGGAGCAAGAGTTGCTGCAGTCTCAATGGAAACATACGTAATCCAGCTCCCGAGTGGTTTTGAGTTATATTTATATAACTGTTACTATGTACCCAGTTTATCTAAGAATATTATTTATGTTTCCGTACTTGATAAAGACGGATTTTCATTTTCAATAAAGGACAATAGCTATATTTTCTCTTTTAATGAAATGGTTTATGGCAAAGCAGTTTCCATGAATGGAATTTATATCTTAGATCAAACCACGGATATATTACATGTGAATAATAAGAAATTAAAGGTTGGTGACAAAGATCAAACTTATCTATGGCATTGTCGAATGGGACACATAAATGAAAAACGTGTAAAGAAACTCATTGAGAGTGGGACTATCTCCACGTTTGATTTCTCATCATTTGGCACGTGTGAATCATGTCTTATCAGCAAAATGACTCGAATTTCCTTCAAAGGTGTTGGAATGCGTGCTAATGACCTATTAGGACTCATACACACTGATGTATGTGGACCTATGTCAATCACCGCAAGAGACGGCTATAGATATTTTATCACTTTCACGGATGATTTGAGTAGATACGGATATGTCTACTTAATGAAGCATAAAAGTGAGTCTTTTTAAAAATTCAAGGAATACCAGAATAAGGTTGAGAAACAACTGGGAAGAAAGGTTAACGCACTCCGTTTAGATCGTGGTGGCGAATATCTTTCAAATGAGTTTGATCAACACCTTAAAGACTGTGGAATAGTTTTTCTGATTAACTCCACCTGGAACACCTCAATTAAATGGTGTGTCCGAACGGAGAAATCGAACACTACTTGATATGGTTCGATCCATGATGAGTCACACGGTAGTACCTGATTCATTATGGGGTTTTGCTCTTTTGTCAGCTGCTCGTATACTTAACCGAAGTCCGTCTAAAGCTGTCGACAAGACTCCGTATGAAATATGGAAGGGAACGGTCCCTAACTTGTCCTTTATTCGGGTTTGGGGCTGCGAGGCTTATGTCAAGTGGAGACACGAGGATAAGCTCGGCCTGCGATCGGTCAAGGCATACTTTATTGGTTATCCAAAAGGAATGTTTGGTCATTAATTCTATTCGCCTACCGAACATCGAGTTTTTGTTGCGGCTAGTGCAAAGTTCTTAGAGAAAGAATTTCTCGAGAACAAGTCAAGGAATAGAACCTTCGAGCTGTCAGAGATTCAAGAACCAACAACCGAGGAACATATGGAGGAAGATGTTCCTTCAACTAATGATACGGTTAATATTCCTCGGGAACCTAGGAGGTCGGGTAGAGTCTTTAATCCTCCAGACAGATACATTGGTATGGTCGAGGAAAATGACGTTTTTCTCCTAGAGAGTAATGAACCCGCTACCTATAAAGGTGCCATGACCTGTTCCGACTATAAGCTATGGCTTGAAGCCATGCGATTCGAGATGGACTCCATGTATGAGAATGACGTGTGGGATCTTGTTGATTTACCTAACAAGGTACGATCTCTTCAGTACAAATGGCTTTACAAAATAAAGCATTCTGTAGAAGGGCAACCAGATACCTATAAGGCACGACTTGTGGCAAAAGGTTTCACTCAAGTGCACGGATTGCATTATGATGAAATCTTTGCACCCGTAGTTATGCTGCGTTCCATTCGGATAATCTTAGCGATTGCTGCTTTTCATGACTATGAAATTTGGCAGATGGATGTGAAACCGCCTTCTTAAACGGTTATTTGGAGGAGGAATTGTACATGGTACAACCCGAAGGTTTCATAGATCCTGAAAATCCTAAGAAAGTGTGCAAGCTTAAACGTTCCATTTATGGACTTAAGCAAGCTTCTCGGAGTTGGAATCATCGTTTCGACCAGGTGATAAAAGAGTATGGTTTCACTCGATCGGTCGAGGAACCATGCTTATATGTCAAGTCGAGTGGGAGCAAGATTGTTTTCTTGATATTATATGTCGATGACATACTCTTGATTGGGAATGACATTCCTCTCTTATCTTCGGTAAAAGGATGGTTGAAGAACCATTTCCAGATGAAAGATCTGGGTGAGGCACAACGCATATTGGGAATCCGTATCTATCGAGATAGATCATGACGGATGTTATCACTGAGTCAGGAGTCTTATTTAGATAAGATTCTTGAAAGGTTCAGCATGACCAACTCCAAGAAGGGGAACCTTCCAATGACTTCTGGGATGCATTTGAGCAAGTCTCAGTCACCCTAGACACCAGAAGGGGTCGAACGCATGAGTCGCGTTCCTTATGCATCATCCATAGGATCAATCATGTATGCCATGATATGCACACGTCCAGACGTGGCATATGCATTGAGTATGACGAGTCGGTACCAAGGCAATCCAGGTGAAACACACTGGATGGCTGTTAAAAACATCCTTAAGTACCTACGGAGAACTAAGGATTGGGCATTGATTGGGCATTGACTTATGGAGGAGATACTAAGCTATGTGCAATCGGTTACGCAGATGCTAGCTTCCAAACAGGTCGAGATGATTCGAAATCTCAGTCTAGATTCGTATTTACTCTTAATGGTGCTTCGGTCGGCTGGAAGAGTTCCAAACTAGCAACAAGTCTAGACATGTACATCGGAATGACCCAATCACCATCTATTGTGACAATAGAGGTGCCATCTTCCAGGCAAAGGAGCCTAAGTCTAGCAACAAGTCTAGACATGTACATCGGAAGGCTCACCTGATCCGTGATTACGTGGAGCAAGAGGAGATAGTGATTGACAAGATTGCTTCGGATGACAATATCGCGGATCCTCTCACTAAACCATTGAAATATGATAAGCATGAAGGGCGCGTTATTTCCATGGGAATTAAACGTGTTCCTGAGTTGTAGTAGTTGCTTATGAATTCGATACATTTTCTTTTTCATATGCTATTTATAACCTCATCGTATTATTTCATATTTTGTTTTTCATGTGGATTGTACGACAACATTGAACGCCACAAAGTGAACTGAATTACATTATATTTGTTTTGGTCCGTAATCGCGTACATGAGCTGATAACTCTGGCTATTATATTGTGAAGTTGATTGATGGTGGGTTCAACGAGCCATAAGTCAAACGGTTGGCTGATCGATCACAGATGCGAGTTATAACGATACCTCGTAGGACATTGTGACAACGTAATGGAGTCCTAAATGTTTAAAAACATTTGGTGCCAGGTCGTGGATTGGACGTCCATTGTGTTCCTAGAGGCGATTCTTTTGACTATCGACTGTCTCTTGAGATTAAGGCAGTTTTTGGGTGACTTTGGTTTCTTTCTCATGGTCGACCGTAACAGGAGGCTAACCACTCTTGATATTGATCACTTGTAAAATACGACCTTTGTGAATACGGATTTCGCAAATTGTTTTACATTGAGTGGGAGAGATTAAGGATATGAGAATCGGTTCTCGCACATACACTTGTGAGGTCAAGTGGGAGATTGTTGGAGCTAGTGTCCTCCTCGACAGTTAGTGTGATAACGTGTATAAATCTCTTATCGGTTCACAGGGTATACTTAGTATTTTATCAGTTGATTAACGTTTACTAATAACGGTTGGCTTGCTAGAAGTTTGACGTTATTATCATACTGATGGCGGTGATCAACTGGTCCCTAAAAGTCACACCTAAAGGATGTGTTTGAGAGATGTGATTATATGAAAATATTATCACATTGATGCCTTATATGACTAAAAGGTTAGTCAATGTGATGATGAGTCGATTATTTAATACAATTAAATAATATCAGCTGAGACGAATTAATTGTTAATTCGTAAATTGAATATAAACTGTTATATTTAATTAATGTATATAATGTTAGCTTAAACGAATTAAGATGTTTATTCGTAATTAAACATAAACGGTTATATTTAATTAGCAAATTATAAATATGCGATATTTATAGTTATTAGTTAATGTATATATTATACGAAATTGCCATAAAAAATGATGACATACCGGAATTAATAAATCGACTACAAACTGTTGTGTGTGGACTTATTAATACGTGACGACATAAATGACAATTGATAAATATACACATTTTATACAATTTGATAACAACCTAAAATAAGAAGATTTTCTCCTTATTTTTGGTTGGTTACACGGTTTTGAAAAAAAAAAAAGATCTTCCTCCTTTTTCGTCCTTGGACGGTTATAATAGGAAAAGGGAGGATCATTTTCACTCTATTAATTTTTTACCTAAAAACTCTCATCACAAAAACCCTAAAAATGATTTAGGAATTAGGGTTCTCTTTCTAGCAAGAAAAGTGCATTTCTCGGAGCATTTTGGGTGCAACGATTAGGAGAATATCGATCTCGATATTTGTTCTTAAAACCAAATTGCTAGGACCGGAGGTTAATTCTAATCTCTATTCTTTTGTTTATGCAATTTCGTTTATGGCTCGTAATTTCATATTTCATAATTTCGTTATAATCCGAATTTTCTTGATGAGATATACCGATGTTTCCCACATATTTTTGTTTAGGAAGTTATTTTTTAATTATTGTTTGAAGGTGTTCTTCCGAATGGGCCGTGATTATTTTATTTATCATACTATGTACTTTATTTAAAACCGATATTAATTTGAATGTTAACGCAAAATTAAAATGACGTCATATAGTTAACATTCAAATTCGAACAAAATATAAAAGGGGTAGAAGAGAAAACCCAACAATGTTACTAAATTGAAATAATATTAATATAAACTTAAAAAAAGAAAAGTATAACATAATAATATTACTAAAATAAACCATGCATAGATATTAATTGGAAAATAAATACATAAATATATTAATAAGGACTTATATTAATCCTTACTAATTTAAGGATTTTAAAGCCTTTAGATCCTCCTCTAATTCTTTACTAAGGTCGATGCATTTTCCATAAGAACCCAACAAGGATTGCAAGAGATCATCCGCTTCCTTTTCAATCTCCTTTATGCCCCCTGCATAACAATTGTTGCGAGTTTCAATCGCACTGACAATCATCTTCATCACTCTCAACTCTTGTTCAAGTATTGTTTGAATGTGTTTTTCCAAATTGGCGATCACTCCTATTAACATACCACTTAGGTTTGCCATTTCAAAACGTTCAGATTTTTAGAGAGAAGACAGAGAGAACTATTGTTCTTGTAAATGGTTTTATTTTAGAATGATTAATGTATGTTAATTCCCGAATATTTATAATTGAGTTTGTAACCTTTGGTGAACCGTGATTATATTAATTTTAATAATATTCCCTCCGTCTCAGTCAATTATTATCCATTCCTTTTACATAAAGACCAATGCCACTTGCATGCAATTGCCACTTGCATACACTAGCCACTTGTTCAATAGATAACAAATGAATGATACACCTCAAAATGAAAATAGATAACAATTCACTGGGACGGAGGGAGTATAAAAGAGGTAGAAGAGAAAACCCAACAATGTTACTAATTTAGAAATAATTTTAAGATGAAATTAAAAAAGAAAAGTACAACATAATTATATGACTAAAATAAAACATGCGTAGATATTGATTAAAGAAAAGATATATTAATAAGGTCTCCTAATCCTTATTAATAAATAACTTTAAAGCCTCAATATCCTCTTCAAATCCTTTTCTAAGATTGTTAAATTTTTCATAAGTACCCAACAGTACGGATTTGATGAAATCATCTGCGTCCTTTTCCATTTCCTTAATGCCCCTTGAATAACAATCGTTACGAGTTTCAATCGCCCCGAGAATCATCGTCATTGCTTTCAACTCGTGTTCACGAAGTGTGAAAACTTGTTCTTCTAAAAATACCAACGATTCAATTAACAAGTCATTAAGCTTTCACATTTGAAAAATTTCGGTTGATTTATTTAGAGACAAGATAAAGGGTGAAATAGTAAATAAAGAGAAAAATAGTTATATTTTAGAATGGGTAATTTTGGTTAACTCCCCACTATTTATATTAAGTTGCTAACCTTTTGGTGTACCATGACATCAATGAATTAAATTAAATTATTAAATTAAATTAAACTAAATTTAATTAAAGATTACTTAATATATCAACTTAAAAAAGAAACAATATTAATGAAAAAACAACATTTCTAAGATAAAAAAGGCAGTATAGCAAGACGAGATAATCGTTCAACTTGAACGCTTATTATGTTAAGCCTTTGGTCAATATGAAAGAGATCCCTTGTTTGTAAACTTCCGGCATTAGCAAGACGAGATAATCACATTACCATTTCTTGTTATCTTAAGGACGCCATTTTTACTTCTCTTTTTAAGCTTCTTTTGTAATCTCCTTTCCATCTCGGCCCGTCTATTTCGATGGAAAACCATTTAGCCCAACATTTGCATACCGCAACCACGTTCCTCTTATCATTGCGTTCCAACCTCTCGAATATATGCGTTCTCATAATGTCCTATGTGTTTAGGACATGGCTAGTAGACGAACCTGTTCTTTATCTACTTGAACATTGTAGTCAATTTCGAAATCCATTTGGAAAGACCACTTAATTAGCTTTACATATTCTTTTTTGAACAAAATTAAGTCCTCTTTTTTTTCGATTAATATAGACGTTTGTACAATTCATCAAGAAACCAATGTAGTTTTTGTTTGAGTTAATTCTTGAATTTGAATAGGGATTGTCTTATATAATACACTTCGTAATAAGAAGACGACTGGTGTGCGTAGGAACAACAGGTTTTATTAATTATGAGACGATTTTAAATTTTTAAAAATGATTAAAGTCCTTGCCAAGACTAATTAATATATCGGGAAACAAATAAAATTGTACAACTGTAAAAGGAATAAAACCTTAAGTCATATTCTTTAAATAAAACCATTGATATTTTTTTATTCAAATTATTTAAAACGATTGAAATTCTTTAAGTCATATTCTTTAAATTTTATTTAGCATAATTAACCTGTATTGCACATTTAAAGTTAAATTAAAGAGTACAAGGATTTAAAAAGTAAATTCGAACTGCTAGAAAAGACGTAAATAACATTGAAAATAGGAACTTAATAAATTCGACTATCTAAATTCCAAACGAGACTATGAAGCTACTTGAAATTTGATTAACAAAGGATCCATCAAAGTTATTCAGTAATCTCTATGATCCGCCCTTGATAAAAGTCCTGCAACCCTAACCTCTAGTATGGCAAGCTTTTGGTCAAGATGAAACAAATCTTTTGTTACTGAGTTGACTATCCCCTAACATAGACAATATTCCTTAACTAAATTATCCCCTCTACTTACTGTAAAGACACCAAACTTCACCTCTCTTCATAAGCAACGACTGTAATCTCGTATAAATTTGGGTCCATGGTCTCCAAGAAGAAACCATTTAGCCCAAGCTTTGCATACCTCTGCTACATTCTTCCTATCAACAGAGGCCAATCTATTGAATATATGAGTAGTCATAATATCCTGATTACTGAGGACTTGGGTAATTGGTGAACTCGTTCCTCGGTTTCTTTGAACACTATACTCAACATCGAAATTCATTTTCATGGAGCGCTTCTTGTTGGCGATATATCTTCTTTGAACAATTTTTTGTCCTCTTCCAATCTATTGATTGAACGAAATCGATGATAACCGTCGTTGTGAGTACCAAAAATAATATTTATAAACCTATTAAAACTAACAGAAGCTAGTGGTAACAGGGTCAAACCACAGAGAGGCAGATGTAATTATTAGTTGTCTAAATTCAGTCCAAGGTAACAATGATGTGGGGGTTTGATTGAATTGGTCTATAACTAATGAGTAATGAACTAAAGAAATGTATAAAATCAAATATAAAAGGGATACTAAGATGTTCGGTTCACTATAGTTTCGGAAGCAGCATACTAAGTAGGTCTGAAATAAACACATGAGGCGGGAAAACAAGAGGTCCTCTCGGTCCACTCTCAACAAGTAGCATCTTTCGATCTCGCTACGGGTCCCTAATATCACTAGTACTGACTCTCGTCCTGAAAAGTGACTAATAATATAAACTTTACCTATCTTTCAATCTTAGCATAGTTTAGTCATTTTAATTGGTAGTCTGACAACCTTCCCTATCTTTCGATCTAATGGGTCAGTCAATTAATAAATATTTAAGGGTTATTTCATAAGAATAATCCAATCTATACCTCGTGTTCTCATATTAATCCGACCTATGGTTTAACCGAGAATAATCTGAACTATACCCTCATTTTTCTCACAATGCTACAAGTAACCGGATACCTATTGTTCAGGTTATACTTAAAAAAAAAGGTCTAAAATCGTTAAACTTGTGAATCTGTGATAACCTTCAAGGCTTCATCTTTTGAAGTCATGCCCTCCACCTACTGACTTCCCCATCACCAACCACAAACACTAAAACCCTTGTCACACTATCTCCGTCCTTCCTCTCTGCAACCGGACTGCGCGCAACCACCAACGCCCCTTCCTCACTCTGTCACCACCAAACTAACCTGAGTTTTATCCTTGGTTGCACTCCGCCACCACCAGCAACCTAACCTTCCTCGCCTAACTTCAAATCACCATCATATTCAATTCAAACATTCGTCAAAAATCAGATTAAAACAATAAATCTCATCAAATTCCCATTCAAATCTCACTTTCTACATCTTCAAATTAATCTCGATATCAATAATCAAATTTCTTCATTTGTACATTATGTAGCTTCTCGAAAACTCCACATTTCTTTCCCTATTTTAATGGGGATTTCGGTCTTCTTCGAATTTACCCTCTTTAGGGTCCGAAATTGAAGACCCATTTTAATTGGTCTTCCCTTATTGCAAAAATACCTGATTAAGTACAAGTTCATATCTGCCCTTGATTCCTTTACGAAGTTGAAGGATGATTCAAGTGCTCAGCTTTTGGATATTAGAGATGACAAGAGTTTTAGTTTTCTTGTTTCACCTAATTTAATAATTTTTGCAAGGTTTTTATTTAGATCTCTTTACTTGTTTCATGAACCCAGTACTACTTCATCTTGTGTTTTTTTTTTCCAGTTTTTTTTTAATATTGTTAACTTCTTGTATGCTGTGAGAAATTAACAAGGTTGTGAATTTGTAATGACGAATTAGGGTTTGCGATTTTGAAATTGAATGGCGAATATGCGAGTTAAAATATGGTGGTGTAAATGATTGATGAAGAGGAAAGGTGGTTGGCTATGTGGGTTCAGGGTACCAGATAAGTGGTGGATTGGTAATTGATGATGGCGATTGTTGATGAAGGAGGTTGAACTAATGAAGGAGGAGGATGAAGGGAAAAAAAAATAGAGTGACCTGATGGGTTACCTGATTTCATAGGTCAAAACCGACCTAAGTGCAATATGAGCAGAGGAAGGCAATAGTATGGTTTATTTTGAGTTAAATTGAAGTTTGGATTAATATGAGAAGAAGAGGTATAGATTGGATTATTCCTATGAAATAACCCAATATTTAACTAGTCGCGTGCACTCGATTCGTCAAATATAGAATTTAAAACAATTAAAACGAAACAAAACCTCACGTGGCCAGTCGATCGACCAGGTGTGTGCAATGATCGGCCAAGCATGCGACTCAGTCGTACTATTCTCGCCGCCTAATCTACAGTTCCCTACATCCTAGCACGAGGTATTTAGCTACTCATGATATTGGTAAAAACAACAACAAGATTAACGAAATAGACTACTGAATTCATGCTTAAAATAGTTAAATAACAAATAACAATAAACGATAATCGGCTTCGGGAAACTAACTAGCAATTCTGTACTATGAATAAAATAGGCAATGAAACTGAACAGAAGAATACCGAAAAGGAATTGCAGAGCCAGATCCAAACCGAAAGCGAAAGGAACTTTATTAATCGAAGAACAATAATCACGAACCCTAATTATGAAAAGTCGAACTAAAACTAGATTAAAGCTTGATAAAAACTGGATGCTTATTCTCAAAACCTAGCTTACGTTATATAGAATACAACGTAGTTCTTATTTCCAAAACCTAACTACCATGGGCTTGCTTATTCTCGATCTTTTAATTCACGTCAAAGTAGCGGTGTGGTCGATCGACCACTGAAGCCGGTCGATCGACTAGTAAACTCTGAACAGTGGCTCCTGGAACTCGTGGGTTGCTCGATCGACTATGGGCACCGGTCGATAGACTGAAGTAGCTGATATTTGACTTCTAACTTCTCGTGGATTTGTCTTTCGGGCCTCGAAATACGCACCAAGCTCGTTCCTTGAGTAAATACTTCACGTCAAATGAAATGCAAGATACTCGGGGACGGATTTGGCTCAATATCTACTCATTTCCGCTTAAATATGCAATATTACATAAAAATACGAAAGTAGACGAAATGGGGCAAATAGTAGCCTTAAACTACATAAATGAGCTCTGAAATGCGTGTAAAATAGGGTGTAAAACATCATATAAATGACACGCATCAAACTTCCCCAAACCAAACCCTTGTTTGTCCCCAAGCAAGAACTAGACTCGATCCTAAAAACCTAATGGAACGAGTTCAATCTCAGAGCGAAATGCACAAGTAAAGCCTAAACCAATTTAATGCAACAACCAACAATCAATCAGAAATGTGAATCATGCAAACGAGTTATGTAGTCGTCAAAAACTGCTGAACCGTCAACTATAGAGACTTATCAAATTGGACTCTCACGGGTCGCTCAAATCACTCAATAAATACAGGTGAAAATATGTGAAAGATAAAAAGAATTCATTTTTTTAGTGACACTCACCTATCTACGACCTATAAGAACATGCCTGCAATCTAATATGAAGGTAATCTCTACAACCGTACATATGCATTCCGACCAAACAGATGACCATGACACATGCCGAGGTAAATAAAAGATATGTGAGGTAATGGGAAGGAAAGGCAAAATATTTATGGGAATGTGGGGGTACAGGTGATCAAGCTAGTACCGTAACAAAACCATATGACAATATCCACTTCTTGCTCAAACTTCAATTGACACGGTGCTATAGCAAGCACAAAACTCACAATCTCCGAAATAATCAACTCCCCATAAGATACAACTGAAACATGGGAACAAAAATCGCCATTTGAATAAAGACTTGAATCATGCGAATTGATTTTTTTTTTCTCGGGCATCGGTCGATCGACCAAGTAGAGCAGTCGATCGATTGCATTGAACAGTACAGCACTCTTTTTTTTTTCTTTTTCGAATCATTTTTCTTCTTTTTTTTTTCTTTGTTCCTTTCTTTCTTTCCTTTTGCCAACTTCCCAACTTCATCTCAAAACGAGCATATGCCACCAAAAACGTAGTAACAATCCCAAAAACTAAACAACTAGCTTGACAAGGGCAGGCTAAATGTAGGATGTGGTAATGGGACAAAAAGGCTATTTTTGGCAGTGTGGAGCTTATGGGTAAAATGAGAAAAGGAACAAACCACGAACCGAATGCATACAGGTATTAAGCAGATCAAATTCATATTTATGCATATCTATGTAACATGTCTTATAAGGAGAACTACTCACAATCCTAGATAAACTGGTCATAGATGTCACCAGTTATAGGCTCTAAAATATCAGAAAATGATGTAGTTTGCCAAAAATCTAAATCAAGTCTCAAGTTCAGCAAGAAATTTAACGAAAACTCGTAGACTATGCATATATGATTCTACTAATAACATGTTAATTAGCAAGGCTTAGGCGTAAACAGCTGCAAATGCAATGTCATCATTGAAATACTACCGTTTCGACTCGACCTATATGCTAAAATAAACATGCATTTTTTGAATTTTTG
This sequence comes from Silene latifolia, assembly GCF_048544455.1. Lineage (NCBI taxonomy): Eukaryota > Viridiplantae > Streptophyta > Magnoliopsida > Caryophyllales > Caryophyllaceae > Silene > Silene latifolia. The sequence goes on along the minus strand of NC_133538.1, from coordinate 378,375,335 downwards.
GATTTTTTTTTTGAATTATATATATATATATATAAAGAAATAAAGAACAATGCAAGACAAAATGTAAACGTGAATGCAAACAAATGAAGTGCACGCAAAACCCTTCCCCAAACCAAATCGCACAATGTCCCCATTGTGCAAAATCATGTAATGAGAGAAAAGAGAAAACGGGAATTTGCGAGAAAAAGTAAATAAAGGACATGAAGTGAAGGACAGGAACTAACAAGACTTTAAGCACAGCAAAAGGAAACCTCCCCAAACCAGCGTGAGCTAGGAGGTTTCAGTAGCTAGTAGTGCTACCAAAAAGTACCTGAAAAGACAACAAATACCACACATAAAACCAAGAAAACAATTTTGAAGCGATGATTACGTGCAAAAATAAGAAAATAGAAGAAATCAGAAATATGACGGAAAATAAAGTGGAGTAGAAAACTCCCTCAATACCGCAGATCGACCAAACACAGCAGGGGAGAGGTCGTGAACAGGTACATCAGTGCAGAATGGTCGATCGACTACATCATCCAGTCGATCGACGCAGTAAACTGAACAAGCTCCGGAAATCGCAGCTCAGTCGATCGACCACTCAGGCCAGTCGATCGACTGACTTTCCTGCTGTAAGTTCTGATTTTCTTCGAAATAGCTCAACAACTCGAACTATTATGGTCTATAAACCTGCAAATGCACAATAATACGCGCCCAAAAATTGCGCAGAACCCAAAGTAACCAACTAAAGTGTTTAAAATCCTAAGCAAACTATAAAAAATCGAAGTCTCGCGCACACAAAACAATAAGAAGTTCAACGAAAGCAATAAAGTGTATAGTTTTTGAGAAAGTCTTAATCAACTAATAGTTGATCAAGAATGGCCACGGAATGGCCCACTTGGTCGGCTTCTGGCTACAAGAGGTAGCCTCAATAGTGCTCATCTTCTCAGCTGCACTCTTCTCAGCTCTAGCATCTGCAGAACTCAACGGATCAACATGTCGGACATCTTCCCATTCAATGACTTCTTCGGACTCGTCGGAATCCAGATCAGACTCTGTTGCTTTGACTGGCTCATCTTCGGGCTCCTCATACGTGCCATAGCTAAGGCATCCTAGACCGCCTCTTTGAACTATTGGTTCCTTCACAGCTGGAGCAACATGTGGCTCTTCCTTCCCCAAACCAGCTCCTGCAATATCTAAAACAGAAGAATCTTCCTCCACTTTGCTACCATTCTGGGCGGAGGTGTCACAATAGGAATAGGTGTAGAGACAGGCATATCAGGAAGCACGAAATAGGATTTCTTTTCAGAAACCGTATTGCAAGTGACGGGCCACATGGGGTCTTTCTTCCTAGCTGTCTGGGCAAAGACAATGGAGTGCTTCCCTACCTTAAAGGTCAAAGTACCCGAACCAACATCAATAACTGCACCAGCAGTGTGCAGGAATGGTCTACCCAATATGATAGGAATGTGGGCATCTTCGGGCATATCTAGTACCACGAAGTCGACAGGGTAGAAAAACTTTCCTATTTGCACAGGAATGTCCTCTAAGACTCCTATTGGCTAGACCGCAGAGCGATCAACCATCTGTACTGTCATGTTCGTGACTGCAAACCTATTCAATTTTAACTTCCTAGCAAGACTCAAGGGCATTACACTAATACTGGCTCCTAGGTCACATAAGGCTTTCTCAATAGGAAAGGTGCCAATATTACATGGGACTGAAAAACTACCCGGGTCTTCTAGCTTAAGAGGTGCAGTATGGCTCAAATAAGAACATGACTCCTCAGTTAGTGCGACAGTATGCACAGTTTCAAGTGACTTCTTTTTAGACAGTAATTGCTTCATAAATTTCATATAAGCAGGCACTTGATTAACTAATTCTAGGAAAGGTACTTGTACGTTTAAGCTACGAACAACATTTTCAAATTTATTAAAAGATACCTGTTCCTTTGTCGGCACCAATCTCTCTGGATAGGGGGCTGAAAGTAGCAACTTAGCCCTCTCCTCTAAATCTCTCATGCCGGCATCGGTGGATTTAGGCTGAAAATCAACCACCTTCTCCTTGTTGTAGCTTGACCCTTCTTCAGACCGTCTCAAATGTGAACCATTAATCGACAAAGGGTCGTACTTCGGAACCGGAACGGACCCATCAGTAGTCGGGTGTGTCCTCAATATTTTCGGGGCAGTAGTACCCCGAAACAAGTGATCCCTCAAGTTATCGGGCATCGGAGGATGAAAAGAATCACTATCAGCAGCGCTGTCAGTCGATCGACTGACTTCTACAGGAACAGTAGCTTTTGGTTGTCACGGACCAGTCGATCGACTGGGCATGTCAGTCGATCGACTGACATACCTGCTGATCGTCTTTTTCTTGTTTTTGTTCGTCACAGCCTTCTCCTTGCTTGGTTCCGCCTCATCCTTTTCAGTGACATCATCAATCATAATGGGCCCATCAAGGGTAGACCCACTCCTCAAGGTGATAGCATTAAGGGTCTCCTTTTGGTCCGTTTGAGTTGGTAAATGTCCTGGAGCTCGAGTTGTATTCTTGCTAGCCAATTGGGCAATTTGGCTCTCTAACATCTTCATCCCGGCCTCTCTAGCTTGGGACTCCTTCAGCAACAAGTTCTTCAATTCGGCAAATTCAGAATTTTGGGATTCTTTATTCTTCTTGAGGGACATATGGGGGCTTTTGGAACTGTTGTTGCTTATGAGGGGGCACATAGTTTCTCTTGCCGTTGTTCTTTGTGGAGGTTGAGTCGGATTCAAGACATTTTGGCTGCTCCACCTCAGATTCGGATGGACATTCGGCTCATAGTAAGTGTTTGTCTGCCTATAATGTTGAAAGGCAGCACAGGACTCAATGGGATTAGGACAGTTGTCCGAAACATGTCCCTCAACTCCACATCTTTTGCAGACGAAAGGACCGTCTGAAACAGCGTTTACATGGTAGATCCTTCCTTTTGAAGCTCCACCCAACTCATACTTGTCAAATCTCACTGTGAGAGCTTCTAATGCAGCTACTGAAGGAGATTCAACACTCTCCTTTGATTTCCCGGAATTTCCATACTCGGCTTTGTGGGTGGCCAAATCATCAATGATCTTCCACCCCGTAGTCTCCCCCGTATTCTCCCGGAATCGCCATTAATCGTCGCGTCCAAGATAGCCCTCGATCGTCATAGAGGCCATTGTAGAACCGATTGCATAGGCTCCATTTCTCAAACCCATGATGCGGAATGGTTCACACGACTTCTTAAAACGGACCCATGCTTCGTGAAAGTTCTCATCGGGACCTGTTTAAAGCTCGTGATCTGAGCTCTAATGGCATTTGTCTTCGAGGCAGAGAAGTATTTCTTGTAGAATGCCAAGGCCAAATAATTCCAGTCGGTGATCCCATTAGCAGCTCGGTCCAGGTCTCTGTACCATTCCCTTGCAGCATCGCGGAGTGAGAATATAAACATAGTCTCCTTTATCTGGTCCTGGGTCACGCCGGTTGGTGGGGGTATGGAATGAACAATAATCGATAAATATCTCCATATGCTTGGTCGCATCTTCATTTGCAGCTCCCGAATTGGTTTCTCTCAACCAAGTTGATATAAGAAGGCTTCGGTTCGAATTTCCTATCGGCTCCCGGTAATTCGAACCCCTCGTATAGATTTGCAAATTTGTCGGCTCGAGTGACTTGCTATAGTTGCTTCTTCACCATTTCAGAAAAATGCGGAGAAGTGACGGTCTCGGTGATGAAGTAGAAATAGGTGATGAAGGTGGGTCCTCCTCGAACAGCTCGTTCTCGTAGTAACTAGACAGAGTACTTAGCTCTTCCTCTGTCGGCAATATCCTAGATGATCGTCTCAACTCGCGCAAAGTCTTCTCAATCTCAGGATTGAACGATACTAATTCACCACCCTGTGACTTGCGCATAAGAGGAAACTACAAAAAGAATATGAGAATAGTTTAAGGAATAAATGTCCCTTAAACTAAGAAGCAGACTAAAATAAAACAACTAAAAATTAGAACAATTGCCTCCCCGGCAACGGCGCCAAAATTTGATACCCGTCGTTGTGAGTACCAAAAATAATATTGATAAACCTATTAAAACTAACAGAAGCTAGTGGTAATAGGGTCGAACCACAGAGAGGCAGATGTAATTATTAGTTGTCTAAATTCAGTCCAAGGTAACTTGATGTGGGGGTTTGATTGAATTGGTCTATAACTAATGAGTAATGAACTAAAGAAATGTATAAAATCAAATATAAAAGGGGTACTAAGATGGTCGGTTCACTTTGTAGTTTCAAAAGACATACTAAGTGGGTCTGAAATAAACACATGAGGCGGGAAAACAAGAGGTCCTCTCGGTCCACTCTCAACAAGTAGCGTCTTTCGATCTCGCTACGGGTCCCAAATATCACTAGTACTGACTCTCGTCCTGAAAAGTGACTAATAATCTAAACTTTAGCTATCTTTCGATCTTAGCATAGTTTAGTCGTTTTAAATGGTAGTCTGACAACCTTCCCTATCTTTGGATCTAATGGGTCAGTCAATTACTAAACATTTAACTAGTCGCGTGCACTCGATTCGTCAAATATAGAATTTAAAACAATTAAAATGAAACAGAACCTTACGTGGCCAGTCGATCGACCAGAGTGTGCAGTCGATCGACCGGCATGCGACTCAGGTCATACTATTCTACTGCCGCCTAATCTACAGTTCCCCTACATCCTAGCATGAGGTATATAGCTACTCATGATATTGGTAAAAACAACAACAAGATTATCGAAATAGACTACTGAATTCCTGCTTAAAATAGTTAAATAACAAATAGCAATAAACGATAATCGGCTTCGGGAAACTAACAAGCAATTATGTACTATGAATAAAATAGGCAATGAAACTGAACAGAAGAATACTGAAAAGGAATTGCAGAGCCAGATCCAAACCGAAAGCGAAGGGAACTTTATTAATCGAAGAACAATAATCACGAACCCTAATTATGAAAAGTCGAACTAAAACTAGATTAAAGCTTGATAAAAACTGGATGCTTATTCTCAAAACCTAGCTTACGTTATATAGAATACAACGTAGTTCTTATTTCCAAAACCTAACTATCATGGGCTTGCTTATTCTCGATCTTTTAATTCACGTCAAAGTAGCGGTGTGGTCGATCGACCACTGAAGCCGGTCGATCGACTGGGAAACTCTGAACAGTGGCTCCTAGAACTCGTGGGTTGGTCGATCGACTATGGGCACCGGTCGATCGACTGAAGTAGCTGATATTTGACTTCTAACTTCTCGTGGATTTGTCTTTCGGGCCTCGAAATGCGCACCAAGCTCGTTCCTTGAGTAAATACTTCACGTCAAATGAAATGCAAGATACTCGGGGACGGATTTGGCTCAATATCTACTCATTTCCGCATAAATCTGCAATATTACATAAAAATACGAAAGTAGACAAAATGGGGCAAATAGTAGCCTGAAACTACATAAATGAGCTTTGAAATGCGTGTAAAATAGGGTGTAAAACATCATATAAATGACACGCATCAATCGACAGTCGACAATTCTCATATTTGAATATTTTTTTTCTTAAGTTTTGTTTAATTTAACTTGAGATAGCCTTTTAGGTTGGAAGTATATCCTATTTATTTAAGAACTATGAGTAATGGGTCTGTGGGCTAAAGTAAAACTGTAAATCTGTAATTATTAATGCTTCCTTATCTGTAATTAATGAAAAAAACCAGGTTTAGAAAATGAAAGGAAACCTGAAACTATTTTATTGAACATGCGAACAACTATAATAATATGAGACGTATTTTAATTAAGGATTATTAGACAAAGCACCATTGTACAACTTAAGTGATCTACTATTGTTTGTAGGAATATTACGATTTCTAGGTTTAATTTATGGCGCTTTGGTTTCTAGGTTTGGTTTATTTTAGGGTTGGTTGTTTATAGGGTTTGTTTTAGTGTTTCTATGTTGGGTTCATTTTAGGGTTGGGGTATTTTTAGGTTTGTTATAGTTCTTTCTAGGTTTGGTTTATTTTAGGATTGGTTGTTTTTAGGGTTGGTTTTGGTGTTTTCATGATTCGTT